>NW_027271135.1:2125000-2623088 GCF_040938485.1 Diadema antillarum
TTTTTGAAACATATGATCAAAGATAGGTGGGAGTAAACTGATATCATACATGTACATAAATTGAACTACATTGTAAGTTAAATAAAAACAGTTCGTTGATTCTTAATAGCTTATTACATTCAAACAATGCAGTTGTATGTGAACGTGTAGGAGAATTGCAAATGATACGGAGGGCTTTTTTTTTTTTTTTTTTTTTCAGTAATAACACTCCATTCAGCAGCGTCTGATGAGTATTGCCCCAAGCTAAAATGCCATAATTGAGGTAAGGAAGTATCAAGGAGGAGTATGAAGCACATGTAATGTCTTTTAAGGAATGTAAACTATAACAACTATATTGCGAGAAATAATTTTGCAGATATGATCAATATGTATTTTCCAAGAAAGTTTATCATCTACAAATATACCAAGAAATTTAAAATATGTCATACTTTTTGAATTACAATCGTCCAGAATTACTTCTGTATTCAAAGAATCAACAGCATTGCTGAAAAGCATGTATTTTGTTTTTTGAACATTCAATGATAACTTGTTAGCTCTGACCCAGTTGGTCACTTTTTTCAATTCTGTATTAACTTGTTGAACAAGAATATCGATATCGTTATGGGCAAGAAAAACACTGGTGTGATCAGCAAAGTGTATAAAGGAAAGTACCTCTGAAACGGATGAAAAATCATTGATATATATATATATATATATATATATATATGGGTCAGAATTTTGAACGATGTACAATTGAGCCAAAACAAGGCAAAATTTAAAAAGTAAGAAATTCTCCAAATTATTCATCTTACCTGAAAGAGTATCACTCAAGCTTTAATATGAACCCAATTATACTAGGATTTTCCCAGAGGAACAAGTTTTTATTCACCGCTGAAGTTTACCATGTCCAGAGCAGTGAACGTCCGTGAGGAATAGTACAGCACATACACTTGAATACAATTTAACATAGTTTGCAAAGATCTGATTCAGTTCAAAATCCTAACGAAACATCTTAAGGGACATGTGTACGTGCATGCAGAATATTAAGCTTGTACTCTTAACCTGTACGTAATGGTAGACAACTGATGATCTAACTAAATTCGTCGTTTCTGTTGAAATATTGCTCTTCCGCTAAACACTTTCTCCACTTTACGCGCAATTTACAGAAACTCAATATTTTGACCTCCTATTTTACTATCCCATACTTTAATCCTTACTCCCAAATAATAACATACCTTTTTAAGATGTATCTGATCTAGGCAGTCTCTATAACCCAACAAACATAGCATAGTTGTCATCACGGAGGTTCGCATGTAGCTCACGGACGTTCGGAACAAACAAGATGCAGCTCTCTTAAGTTGGAAACGCATTCTACTCACAACAAACAACAATTTCATGTCGAGAACAAACTCCTCTACAAAATCCTGAATAGATATTATCAATTCTCAATCATATAACACCTTGTTTATCTTCTCATACTGAGGAATCAAAGAAAACAATTTTTCCATCTCTCGTAAATGAATGTACAAACGTACGTGTAATCTCAGTGACGTAGTCCATCCTCGAGAACGAATATATTTATCAAAATTTCGTTATCATGAAGTAAAGATTCAGGTCCTAAATTTGTTATCTAAAGTCTACAATGCAAAATTTGCTTATAACGAACATGGTCACAACTAAAATTATGACAAAGAATTAACATAGAAAGACAACAGAAATGTGCTCCGTTATAGAAATACGAAGTTTAGCTGAGGAGGGCAAACGAATACGTTGGGAAGAAATCCGTCTATGTTTGCTCCTTGTGTTACAAACTGTTACCGAGGAGAATTTGCATTATTATTTTAGTCAGAAATGATAAAAGGTTCGATACTGCGAAGTTTCGTCATAGCAAGACAAAATAAGTTCATATAACTTGGATGGATGTTTGTGACTTATTATTATTATTATTATACAATATGGTTTGTTATAACAAACATTTTGTAGCGCGTCATTTCGGAGACTCGTTATTCATACAGTTTGTCAATACGAAAATTGATAGAGTTCCTATGATTATGAAGCTTTTTTATTCGGTAAATAATAGGAATCTCCGAAGGTTAATCGAAAGGTTTATTAATTGGAACATGAAAAATCATGTTCGCTTATCCAAATTTGGAGAAACAAGTTAACAACTAAAATCCTCCAAATTTCAAAACCTCATAATAACCGTTTTCACCTCAACGAATATCAGGCCCTTTCCACTTTTAGAAGAACGGACCTAAAAATAATGATCCTTAACATTTATATTTCGGACTAACAAACTTTCGGAATAAGGAAATTTTTAATAACAAACCTCCTTAATTAACTACAAACTTTTTTTTTTTCATTTTCGGAATAATAAACCTTTGGACATCGGAGTAACGAATCTTTAAATAGGAAGAGCGAACATATCAAAGTGCAACCTTAGACCTATTCTTAATCATTACTTTTTTAACATGTGATTTCAAACTAAGCACAAAAGCACAAACAAATTGACGATTCCTCTGTCTCTTAAATGTAAAATGAAAAAAAAAATCTTGGAAAGAATTAAAAATGAACATTGCTTTTCATTGATGAGTATAAAACAACACCATGTGATGACAAGCGGAGGATTTGTTTGTTTTCATCAGACAATAATTGTATACTGCATTATTTTTGTTCACTTGTGACGGCATTTCGATGAATAAAAAACATAAACAAACAAACAAAAACTTCTCCAGAGGAATTTGGTAGAACGGGAGTGCACTGGCAATTCTTTTCTCTGTGTGTTGGAGCTCGATCCCTTCTCTGTTTCTCAGTCATTTTCATTCAACTGCTTCCGAGTCCTTTTGAAACTTTTCAATTTTTTAATTCAACACATGCCCATTACAGACTTCTTCCATCATTATCCTGCATGTGATTATATAGCACTTTTCGGATTTGTTTTTGTTTGTTTCGTTTTGTTTCTGTTTTCTGTTCGGTCGCAGCATGTCCAGGCTATTGAGGGAATGAGAGAAAAATCGTCATGAAGAGAAAAATAAGAATGAATTAAGGCATTTAATATCATGACAATTACAGCGAACGTCCGTTATGGAGACCAAAACTGGATGTGTTCTGTTTGAGATGGCAGCTACCATACTCAAAAGATAAACACTTGGAGCACCTGTCACTAAAAAGTGGCACTGATCCTCTTTCTCCTACTATGTAATCCATTGATTTATTCTACCAACGAACATCCGTGACCAAAACGTTTTCCTTTTGTTATTACAAGTACATTGAGTGCTGAACATTATTCACTTTTGGGTATGAGAGGCTCGGTGATTTGGTAATATTTTCAACTAACATTAACTTTATGCGCAGTGATATATTTGTAATTATCAGAAATTTCCTTTCTCGGACAGAACATCCGTGAGCGAAACTTTCAGAACCTGTAACAGTACAAATTGTCTCCAGAACCTCATTAGAAAGACATTTAAATGCACAGAAATTACAGATTGCACAAAATTCCATTTTCCTGTAACTTTGTTTTCAGTGTTTAGCTGTTTTTTGTATAATTAGAGGGAAAACAAGCGTAAAATTGTGAGTAAATTTTCAACTGTTTGTTCATCATGATCACATAACGCCTTAAAAATTCTTTAACTACTGCTCTAAACTCATTGTTTACTTTGTAAAACTTTATTTGTGGCTATTGGACCTAAAAGTTTTAAAGAATACTGGACACTTTCGGGACAAGTTATCCCTATCGGAGGGATTGCATACGTCACGGACGTTCGCTGGAATTGTCACGGACGTTCGTTCTACTGACAGGGTCATGTTCCAGGACGGATAACTAATCGGCAGAGAGTACCTCGCCTTCCTAACTCTTTCAAAAATGTGAAAAGGTATTGTCAATGCAAATTATAAGAAATTTGACATCCTTACAACATATGTATTGCTCAGAGGGGGATCAGGAGGTGAATTTTCAGAGAAAATATTAATTATTTGCTTGGTTTTCGGTGAATTGCATGGTCCAAAAACTGCGGACAAGCCTCAGTCCGCTCCAAAAATAGCATGCAGCTCCTCGGCTAGAGAGCCAAAGGTAAAATGCACCTTCGTCATCAAAACAAGATGGTGTCCCACTCGAAAACGTTTTAATCATCACGGACGTTCTTTTTTTCTCGGAGGTTCGTCTAAAAATATAATTTCGGTTCCTATTTGACAAAGGATGGACAGAAACTCAAAACAAACATATTATCGTGTGGCTAGATCTTAGTTGATTACGACTCAGAACAATATAGCCAATAACGTTTAATGGGATACGATCTTTATTAGAAAATAGCGGAAGCACGTCCGTGACGAAAACTGAGTATAATTTTGCATAAAAGAATATTACGTCCCATGTACAGCCAGCAGACGTACAATTTTTGCAGGATATGTTCATTAGGTGGAACACCAAATTTTTGTATACATTACAGTTGGGACAACAAAGTATAATTTGCAGCAGCGACAGAAATAAAAGCATCACGGACGTTCGTCTGTTTAGGACTTTGATATTTCAATTGTTCTCTGTGATTTTATACGTGCTCGTAAAGTTCTTATAATTTTGTGGTTCATACCCATGATATGTCAGATCCAGAACATGGTCAGATATTAGATGCCACATACGCTTAAAAATGCACATCATTAGTTTGAAAAACAAAAAATATTGTGAAAATAGCGTTTTTACCGTATTTTTACGCTTTAAGTCCTTGTCAAATGAAAAATATCAGGCAAAAGTCAACCAAACTATATATTTCCTGAAAGGAAATTTACCAATCTTTGAGATGACATGAAAAAATCTGGTTTCTTAGGTCATCCTAGCGTGTTCTAAGGGAAAGAATGTCATAAGGTGCGAAAATTGGCAATTGTACATCGTTCAAAATTCTCACCCATATATATATATATATATATATATATATATATTATGAAAAAGAGCGGCCCTAAAAGACTTCCCTGTGGAACGTCACATCTAACATCTCTTATAACTGAATTATTATCTTTAACTGAAACAAACTGTTATCTGTTAGCTAAATAACTCTTGAAGCACTCCAAGGCCTTCCCGCGTATTCCATACTGCGATAACTTGTAGAGTGAAATGTTGTGATTAATTGTATCGAACGCCTTGGAGAAGTCCAAGACTATACTAATTAAATTAATGGTTGTCAGTTGCATTAACAACTATATCGATAAAATGAAGAACCGCGTGGATGGTACTATGCTTTTCTCGGAAACCAAACTGGAAATTTTTGAATGATTAATGTAAATTTAAAAAAAAAAAAATCAATAATTCTGGTGTATATCAATTTTCTAAAACTTTCGACAATGAAGATAATAAAGAGATTGGACGATAATTATTGACATCCAGGTTATTACCTTTCTTAAATATTGGAATTACTTTAGCCAATTTCATTTCATCAGGAAACATACCATTAGAAATTGACAAGTTTTAAATGTGCGCAGAGCGAAGAAGTTTAAGTCTTGGAACAATCTCATTTTGGAATGAGACTATGATCAAAAGGCCCTGTATGGCATAATCAGCCAACTTCTTCATCAGAAAACTCCAGCAACAACGAAACTGTCACAAGATATACCTGATGCTGACCTTGCCATTGTTTTCTCTCATTTCTTCACTGGAAAGATTGACAAAATCCGGGAGTATGATGCTGACATATCGACCACTAGATTATGAACAGCATGCGCATAAGTTTATCACATATATCATCAGGTATTGATGCTCAAATGTTTGTGATGCCTTCTACTTAACTTGGGCAAGTCAAGCGAATAATTCGCAAGACCCATGCAAAGACATGTCCACTTGACCCAGTGCCTACAGTTATTGTTAAGCAACATTGTGATCTCCTATATAGCCATACCTGGTCTGATAAATGCATCATTGCGTGATGGAATAGTCCCAGACAGCCTGAAGGTTGACTATGTTACGCCAGTTTTGAAGAAATCAACACTTGACAACAATGACCTGGATATCTATTGCCCAGTTCAAACCTACTATTCCTTGCCAAGGTGATGGAGAAAAAATTGCAGCTAGTCGCTCGACAGCTTATCTGCAAGGTAATGATCTCTCTGAATGCCTTCATTTTAGCACTTTGGTAATCTTTTATTCAGCCATCTCATCTATCCGATCTGATCTTGACGGTAGTGAGCTATGGACACCGCCAGAATTGTCAGCAACACGGTTAGAATATCGGCCACAGCGCAGAGACTGAACGGAAGGTTGTATGATCCACTGGCGTCAAAAACTGCACCTAATTGGTGAAGAAAATAAAACACAAAACATTGAGCATTGGGTGACTCATGATTTCCTGTAGCTGAATGTGTTTGCATAATTCATCATTTCAATATTGGCCATGTTTCTTTTTTAACCCTATTCTAACTAGGGGGGGGGGGGGTATTTGACCCCCCCCCCCCCCCTCGACATTTCGCGCCGCGATTCCGCAACGCGCAAAGATTTTGCCGCGTCGTTTCATGAATTTATCCTTTGAAGTCTCCCGCATATTTTGAGACCAAATTTGCGATGTCCGGGTACACCGTTCTGAAGGTTACGTAATGTTTTGCGTATGCATGTCAACCCGAAAATGGCTCAAATTCATGATATCGTGTGCAAATCCAATGCAAATTGTGTGGTTTTTTTTTGTTAAATTGATATAAATTAGATTATTTCAACTTTTAACAATTGAAATTAATCAATTTAAATGTAGATAAGCTTGAAAAAGTGCCTGCAACAAATTTTGGCCAAAAACAATAGAAAACAAAAGGTCACAAAACAATGAAATACATAAGAAATAAACAAAACAATAAAAAACAAAAGAAACTGATTTTGATTGTGCTATTTTTTACAAGAAAATTGTTCAATGTGTCTTGAGGAACTCTTACACAAAAATTTAGCAATCATTCAGTCTTTTTAATGGAGTTATAGGTGAAAATATGATTTCATGCGTACATTTGCATAATTAATTTACTAAAAATAGAAAATCAATTTTTTTTTTTGTATGACCATGTAATCTTGTAGTTGACATCCGGCTCTATGTTCAGGCAAAATTTTGCGGCGATCGCGCGATCGGCGGCCGAGATCTGAAGGTGGGAGGGGTCAAATTGACCCCCCCCCCCGTAAAAACTTGGTCTCAAATAGCCTAGTTAGAATAAGGTTAATAGTGATATCAATTGTTGAAAAATAGGATTAAGTCAAATTACTGGTATCTATTGTAATCATCAAATAATAATGAAATAATAATGATGATAATAATGATTGTAATAATAATGATAATTATAATGATACTAATAATGAAATAAAAAAAAAGGTTACACGGTTCAATTCGATTAAAATTCATTACTTTTTCATAATCGGATGGTACTTTTTTGACAATAGAATTGTACACTTCACTTTTTTTGTATAAACGGAATAATGTGCACGATTCATTGTGAGATAAACAGAGTATGAACATAGCGAAACATACAATCGAAGACTTTTATTGCAAAATGAGCTGAGCGCCATTTTTAAGCATTTCAATGTAAGTCCATCATCAGATAGAACAAATTTAATTTAAACATTTTCAGTAATATGTCACTTGTAACATAACAAGGAATATTTTAAAAGTTATCATTAAAAATATCCCGTATTTTCTTATCATTCCATTCATTTTTACCAGCTTTAATTACACATACATCAACTTAACAAGAATGGACTTTGCTAGTTTTGCGTTCAAGCTCTTCAATTATTGCGAAACATTGTAAAAGGTTACCCAAATAAAATTATGTTTATTACATGTATAAAAAATCTTATTTCTTTTCAAAACTAGATCACAGCATGTCATTTCAAAAAGATAATTCTAAGAAAATCTTAATTTTATATGATAATGTATATTCGTCTCGAGATTAGATGAAAGCAAAATTCACATGAGAATACATTGGGGAAAATAGCGTTTTAACTCACTTGTCATGCTTGTAGTTTTGGGGGTAATGCGTCAATTTTGTATTTTTAAGTAATTTATATTCATACATCATCACCATGCTCCATACCATGTCGATATATCATCACTTTATACTGTTACATGTTTTCCTGTAACCATCTTAGCAGGGGGAATTATATCGTAATACCTGTCATGACTCCGGCGAACATTTCCCCTAATCCGAAAGTTAAGTATGCAACAGCCAGAGCCTTCACCTCGTATTCCTCGGACACGAAACCCTTCGGTATGACACATTTCAAGACGGTGGACGCCCCAATAGTAAAACCATTTGCAATGGACAGCACGGCCAGTTCTGCGAAAGAGTCTGCCACAATGTTGAACAAAAACGCAACGGCCGAACACAGGTGAACCACACAAAATATCCAATAATCGGGAAGTATATGAGCACGGGAGATAAAGCCACTCAGCAATCTTCCCCCGATGTTTGCACAGCCGCCAAAAGTCGCAAGCAGCACCGCATGTTGTGGAACAATTCCTTTCGACAGAGCATTTGGGATAACAAAAATAATCCACGAACTGTAAGGAATGGTGCAGACAAGTAAGGTGATTCCCACCACTATAAAAGCTGGATACCGTTGAAAAAGATCCGTGTGAATGAATGATTGCATACATTCCTTTCCTTTTCTCAAACATATTGTCTCCTCCACGTTGTCTCCATGGTGATTTATAGGATGAGTCGATCTGTCCTCACCAATTCTCTTTGGATCCGAATCCTGGTGTGGAGAATAATTAGAAATCAGAGAGGAAGTTTGATGCCATAGGCTCTACCACCTTCACACAAAAAAAAGAAGTAAGCAGACAACTGTGAAATGGCCTAAGAACACATCATGGACATTATGCATTTTACCCCCCCCCCCCAAAAAAAAAAAAGAAAGAAAGAAAGAAATATATATATATATATATCACACGGAGTTTGTTTGCAAAAACCGATAAGTCCATATTTGTCAAATGGAGATATAAGCTGTATTTGCGATTAAAGGTCAAGAAAAACAAAGAGAATAATAAGAAAAATTTTGCTTCTTTTGACCATAACTTCAAAAATATACCTTTTTTATGTAGTGACCAATATATCATCAAAGGTATTATTTTGTACTTTATGACAAAGACCGTACTTCAAAATGTTCAAAAATGGACTTATCGGTTTTTGCAAACAAACTCTTCATATATATATGATATGATATTACATGGAACACAAAAATGCATATATAGTATGGCTTTAGTAAAGCACTAAGGGAAGAAAACATACAATGCCGTGTACATGTATCTCATTGGGCAAGATTTCTGAAGTTATAAGTAGGCTTCTGAACAGTACCCTCCATTTCCGACATCTTTTCCTTGATACGATTCCGTTACAGCTTGCTTATGCATTTCCAGAAACTACGTCTTACTTTTTGTCAAAAAAAAGAATATAATAATCTGCATTAATTTCGCATGAATATGGAAAGGTCACATTATGATTATACTTTAGCTTTTTTTATGTCACCGCCTCAAAGGGTCGCCGGAGGCATTTTGTTTTTCGGGTTGTCCTTCCTTCCGTCCCTCCGTAATTAAATTTGTGGACAGCGTAACTAAATCCTTTTGAGGTTTCTTAATGAGACTTAGCATGTTTATGCATGAGTGGACGAAGTTGTGAATATCAACTTTTGGGTGCACATGCTTAAGGTAAAAGGTAAAAGATGAAGGTCAAACACTCAAATTTCACTATTTCCTCCATATCTATGCAAATATGCCTGAAGAGATTTTCTTGAAACTAGATCTGGCGAGCATTCTTGACTGGTCAGATGTACGTTTGTACACAAAATGTGACTATGTTAGCAAAATAGATGACTAGGACGTATTAAACACATCGTTTGAAGGCAGACAACGCTCTCACTTGTACAAGTTCGTTTCCGAGTGGCCTAAAGAGGGCGCAACAAGGAAGGAGGTGTAATTCAAAGCCACCCAGGAGGAGCATGGCTCCCCTCCATCCGTACGTCAAACGAAGCTCCTCGGCCGCTACTGGGAGTGTCATCATGCCTAGACCTCCAGCAGTCAACATCACGCTTGTTGCCACATCAAACATGTCGGGAAAATAGCTCAACAAGCTGGCATGTGCGAGGTAAAGTACGAGCGACATCCCAATCCCTAATTTGACATGATAGGTAAGAAAAAAAAGAAACACATATTCTTTAATATAAGATATATGAAAAGCTATTTGAAAAAAAACTCGTGCATTGCTTTGTTTAGAAAATATAATGTGCAAAATAGATGATCTACAGATGATCTACATAATGATGACATTATTTGACATAATAGGAAAGAGAGAAAAAAACAACCCAGGAACACATATTCTTTTCATTAAAAATATTTTAAAAGTTATCTAAAAAACCTGTGCAATGTTTTTTTTTTTTTTGAGAAGATTATTGTGTGCAAAATAATTTGGATTTAGGCCAAGGTGATCTACATAGTAATGACATTATTTGACTTCTGTGATAAAGTAGCAAAAACCATGTGAGAGGAAAAAGAAATGTAGACATATTTTTAGACCCCTACAGGCATTGATAGAGTATTCAGTCATAGTATTCTTTCAGACAAATATATAAGCATGTACTATGGTATCAGAGGGATTACCTTAGTCTGGACTTCAGAATTCAGAATCTTTAGAATTGCATGCAAGTGTGCATGGTATGATAGTGTTAATTGACATTCCTCTGAGTTGTTTACCGTCTATCCATCCTGTGTACCTCTGGACTCAGTAATAGGCTCCTTCGCTTTTTATTTTGTATTTTTGCGATCTGTCATTTTCCAGTAAAAAAGTACAAGACATTTTTGACCCGTTACAACAAAAGGATACGCCAACAACAGAAATTTGGTGGTGTTGACCGATATTGATGATTGACTTCATACTCGATTTTGCTCGGCTAAGCTGTAAGCGACTTTCGGATCCTTTTGTTGTGGCGGGTCACATTTTTCATTTTGCAAATAACTCCAATTTGTTTTATTGTTTCTTGTGCATGTTATTTTACGAACGCATTATTTCGCCTTCACATTATTATAATTTTTAATCATCATGTATTACGGTTATCATACAGCTACTTCCTCGCCTCGGCTTTTGCCATCTGAACCTTTAGTACCCTATAACGTCTTCTGTTTACTTTGTAATGTGTGTCGTGTCTGTGAATATGAGTTGGCTATTGATACTGAAAGGCTTATCGTGGACTTCGTTTATTTCATCCATTTTCTCTTTTTATTTTAGTATTGCATCTTCTGCTCTGTACATTTCCTTGTCCCTGTAAGCTTTGATGTAGGTGACTCTGTTTGATTAGATTTGCGAAAATAAATTAATTTGAATTGAACGAATAATTTAGAGAAGAAAAAGAATGACGAGGTTTTCAGCGCTCATCCAAAGCCTTTCTTTTATAACGCCTTCGGTTGTTGTTGTTGTTGTTTTTCCCTCTCTCTCTCTCTCTCTCTCTCTCTCTCTCTTAAGACGATGAGTGGTTCTTTTGAACAAGTCATGCCAACGTGCATGTGATTATCTATTAGGTGTGCATTCACAAGCTATAAGAAAAAAAAAAACATACCCGTGCAGCAGATGTTGAGATACGTTCTGGTATGATAAAGTAAGAATATTGCGTGAGCCATAATACTGGCAGCAAGTCATACAGCACACTTGTTTGTCATAATGAGTTCGTGCTTTACTCACCTGTAATAATCATGCTCAATAAAAAGTAGACTCCGTTTGTCGACATCGATGCCGCAAGATAACCTGCCACTGAAAGGGAACTACCAATCAAAGTCAGCTTCCTCAGAGTCAGAAACCGAAGCAACACTGGACACAAAGTAACTGAAATCATTTAGGAAACGAGGAAAACAGAACGAAGGATTTCACAAATAAAGTTTGAGAATTCATTGCCATATTATTCGTTCTATATCTCTTTGTCTCTATATCGTATATCATGTAATCGCACAAATGACGTACAACGTACTTATTACTTTGTATACGAGGCGATATGACAGATGAAGTGATATTAATTGGCTGATAGAATATTGATGTATCATCTTGAGAGTTTTAGACGAACTATTATTCATCAATGTGTTTCTAGCTAAGAAAAGCAATCTGAGCTTTATGCTTCCATACCAGTACATCAGATATCTTGTAAATATAGGTCTGAACTTTTATTTTGTGTGTGTGTCTTCTTGAGCGATTGCGAAAAGTTCACAAAAATGAAATATCTGTTCGATGCTGAATTGTCACACATTTGAGTGTGTGTGTGTGTGTGTGTGTGTGTGTGTGTGTGTGTGAGTGTGTCTTGGTCAAAGAGCAACTAACGCAGACGATAATCATTTCTGAAATATGGATAACTACATTAGTAGTGAAAGCTTGACAGTATACAACATAAAATCCAAACCATTTTCGGTTTGAACATTTCCTTTGTCCAATCAGGAATTCTTTTCCATCAACGTGTTATTCTTGTGAATTAATTGATGTTCACGTGGTTATCTTCTGTCACGAAAAATCAGCATATAGTCACATGAGATACATTGTATTTGTGGCCAAAAAAAAACAACAACATCAGGGTAAAGCTTCGCTTGCCTATAGCGCAAGCGAGACTGTTTCACAGAGGGTGGTGACATAGTGCCCCTCCCAGCTCTTCAAACATGTGCATCAGTGTTCTTTTCAAAGAAATTTGAATGTAATATTTTAGGTCTATCGATACACATTTGTATGACCAAATTATACCTTTATAGAGATATATACAGTAATAGTATTATCATCATCATCGCCATCATTATTTTCATAATTACTATTATGATTTTTATTGTTATTGTCATTCTAATTATTATTATGATCACTATTAGGCATTTTAACATGAATACAAATAGAGGCATTGATAAAGATGTAAATTATTGCACATAAAACAAAAATGTGCAGATAAAGATATGTATATAACTCACAGACAATAGCAACTCCGTGGGAGAGAGCAAATGCTAATCCAACTATTGTGGTGGATGCCTGAAGATCTCGCAAAATATCATCAAGGAACACTCCAGATGCCTGAAACCATGACCGTAAGCAATATCATGGTTGAAGTTGTCAGACTGCAATGTATACAATTGATATACAAACCAAATCATATGCAAGTGCATATATTACTATGTTTGCCTCTCTGGTAGTTCACCACTAATGCAGTCACTGTATTCTTTCACGATAATTTCTTTATCGACATGATTATGCAAAGCAGCTCTGATTAGACGATGCATCAAGTCACATGTTTTCTTAAGTGACTTGTTGGTTTGTACCATACAGAAACAATCAAATCTGTGGCGTTCATCGCTCATCATTCAATCCTTAAAAGGGGAATTCTGCCAAAATACATTTTGATTGAGTCAATGAAATAGCATCAATAGAACACACATATGAATCGAGTTTCAGGAAAAATAGACTGTCAATCCAAGTGTGGTATTATGAATTTACATTTTCCCAGAAGTTTCGATGTCTCCATCGCCGGATAGGAAGACTTAAACAGTTTTTGACGTCACTGCAGAATAACAGTGCAAATACAACTTAAAGGACAAGTTCACCTTCATAGACATATAGGTTGTGTGGATGCAGCAATATTAGTAGAACACATCAATGAGAGTTTGAGGAAAATCGGACAATCCGTTCAAAAGTTAGGAATTTTTGATGTTTCTGCTCAGTCACGGCTGGATGAGAAGACTACTATATCTTATGATGTCACATGTGTACAACGATATAAAGAAAGTACATGTACAAAGAAAATTCAACGTATTTTCACTTTTCTCGGCATAACGAAAGAAAATTCAACTTCTCTCTTCCAGAAGGCAGGGTAACAAGTAGAAGAAATGTGCGCTTTATTCAAAAAGTAAGGTTTTGTGAAATTCCCTTTTTATTTTCCTTATATCGTTGTACGCATGTGGCACCATACAGTGTAATAGTGTTCTCATCCAGCAGTGATTGCGCAGATACTTTGAAAATGGCATAACTTTTTAACGTATTGCCGGATCTTCCCCAAACTTTCACTGATGTGTTCCACTAATATTGTTGCGTTCACTCAATTCACATGTATAGGAAGGTGGACTTGTTCTTAAAGATGATTCAGCTAATCTTTCTTTTCTAGCATTATGAGAGAGGGCTTGACTTTCCTCTTTCTGAAAGCAGGCAAACTGATACTAACCTTAACATATTATATCAGTATGTCAGACTTAGTGCTTTGGACATTATTTGCTATAAACAGCAATAGCTATACAGTAAAAAAGTAATAATAAAGTTAATGCTATCGATTTTTATTTATTTTTGTAATATGTATTTAAACAGGAAAGGGAAAACTGACCAGAAACAAATAAAGAATAGTGAAAACTTTGAGGTCAGAAGGTATAGTGTGTGTAATGGTGCCACACACATACACACACACACACACACACACACACACACACACACACACATTAACCTGACGTAAATCTAAAGGATGTAAATCAACTTTGGTATAAATGCGAGGGATCGCCGAAGCGATGCAGCTTTTTTTTTGTAATATAATGTTGAAACAACAAAAGACAAACTGACCAGAAACAAATAACAAATTGTTTCAATACATACATAATATATAAATAAATAAATAAATATATATATACATATATATATATATATATATATATATATGTATATATGTATATATATATATATATATATATATATATATATATGTGTGTGTGTGTGTGTGTGTGTGTGTGTGTGTGTGTGACTCTGCATCACAAAACAAACAAAAAGTCGCCAGACATGAAATTTGAGTTAAGAGCATAATATTCCGAAGAAGCATACCTTAAGCTTTAAAATGATGTATAACTTAAATCAAATGGAATTTCCTAACCTATCTAAATATTGGAAAGAAAGCACACACTCAGGAAAAGTGTGAACTCAGAAAAGAGGCTCTGAAGTACAGGGTCTATTCAAAGTGTTTAAACTTTACCAAACCGTGCTGGCTGTGCGATGAATGGGACAAAAAGCAGGATGTAAACCACCGGAGTAACAACAATGAAGGGATTATCAGATTAAGATGAAATTGCGCTTGTCTCATAAACTCACTCTGTCAATGATCAATGCCAACTTTCTAAGCAGTGGCATCATCCCTTCAAACGTTATTAGAGTTGAAAGTGAAGAGTGTGCAATCTTATTAAGAAATGAAAAGGGGACTCTAAAGACACACCTAATCACACTACTCTACAAAAAAAAAAAAAAAGGTTCGAGATAAAATACCAAAAAAAAAAATACTTTCCTGCCCGTTTTATGATCACAAATTTTAGCACAATGTAGAAGAAGACGACTCTTGCTCTTTCAGGAAGTATAAAAAAGTTAAGATCGGGTAAGTTGATTCATTTCACCTTTTTTCAGTCCTTGCACAAAATCAGTTTGTGCGACTTTCTGTTGGTTTTGTGATGCACGGTCACATATATATGTATGTTTTATCATTTATATATATATATACTTTTTTTGGGGGGGGGGGGGTGGGGTAGCTCTTCATACCTTGAGAAGTCCCATTTCTAAGAAGGCGACTGTCGAACAACCAAGCAGTATGAACCATCTGAATCTTCCCTCCAAGAAATTTCGATCCATTTTCTGTTAAAGGACTTAAAATGAGCAAACGTCTTTCACTTGTGCAGATTCATAATAAAATCAATAATCGTGTAATCATTTTGTCATCATTGACGATCAAAATGGTCAAATTTCGAAGGCTGCAAAGTCAAACACTTACAGAAAATAACAACAAAAACTGTTTCAACCTAATGATCAGGTCGAAGGCATTTGAACTCTACCAATACGATTTTACTATCCACATGCTTTGTAAATACCTCAGTAGAATCATGCAAAAACAGAATAACAAGAATGAAAAATGGATACTTTACCCGATATTCTGTAAGTGCATGAATGCTGACCAGCAGCCTGCGAATGAGGACTTGGCTGTGGAGCTGTTGGAAGATGGTATCATCACATCACAAGAATTAAAGCTTCACCCGAACTTATTAACACGACAGATAAGCCCGTTTGTTGTGATCCAAGGTGCAATAATGGCGACCCTTGCAGATTTTATACACTACACTTGGGCATGCAACGAATCAGTTCTTGTTAAAACGCTGGATTAGGACTAACAAACGCTTGAACCACGGGAGGTCCACCTCCCTGCTTGAACTCGACCCGAAAACCCGGTAAAAAGTCTCTTACCTCCCAGGTCTCTTATATGTACTGACATCGTTTGTAGTTGTGCATTGGGGCCTTGCCTTCGCAGACTGAGAGACCTTTGAAGCACAATTTGCTTCTATACAAAAGCGTTTATACCAGGCCTGAGAGGTTCTGGCGTATGCACTTATGGGCTTGAGTTGACATCAATACTTCTCTTTTCTGACGGGAGCAGCCCTGAAGAAAACAGTGCTATCAAAATCACCCAAGGCATTTTTTTTTTTTTTTTGAATAACCAGAACCTCGAACAATGGCCTGGTATATTTGCTTTGTATCCCTCCCAATGAATGTTAAGGGTAACAGCAAAGAAAAGTGAGTAATTGTGCCGATCTAGATAGACTTCTCTGATTTCGACACACGAAATTGCAAGTACAAGTGTGTGCATTACTGACTTTTCTTTATTGGCTTTAGACGCCATGCGTGTGGTGGAAAAATCTAGAGTTCTATGACAACACACGTTGTGAGAAGAGTGGTGCACAAGTGCTTTGCAATTATGGCTAAGCCAGCTGGATTTATTTTTCATCATTTTTAGCTTTTTTTTCAGGATAGTTGGACCAATCAAAGAACGGATTAAGAACTTTGTGCTGGATATGAAAGGCAATGTTTCGTAGCAAAGACTGTACCAGACAATTATGATAATAAAAACATGATAATATACGAGAGTAACAAAAGTAAACATTTATGAGAATAATGATAACAACAGCAAAAATAATAATAGCCTCATATAAAGCGCTATTTCTACCTGAAGAATAAAAGCCATACTGTGGAATAAATATTACTTATGTTACGTTACCAAAACTCTAATTATACTAGATAAAGAATGAGAACAATAAGCAATTAATCAATCAAACAATATACACATCATTGATAACCATATACATTTAAGTGGTTGTCAAGGCAAATTGATTTAAACGTTAGGTTTTGAAGTATGAGGTTTGTGTTTTGATTTTGTTAGTATCGACAGGAGTGCTTGTCGTAGAGATATTGGAAGGTTGTTCAAACGTTATGACCCCGTGCATTCACGGGGATGTTCTCTCCCCATGCCCTAAAGCTAGCTGCCCTTGTTCCAAAGAGAATTCTGCCAACAAGGAAACAGTAACTATTCAGTTCTACACTTTCAAAAAAAGAAAAGCAATTACGTACTCTAACCTCCTTCATGCGTATTAGTTATTTTCCTGGAAAATTGTGCTTTGGAATCCATAAATTGTTCTTTTTTATAATGTATTATTTCAAGGTTTTATTCATCTATTTTTTTTTTCTTTGATTGGCATTATTTTTTTTTTTTACAAAGGCAGGAACGACAAAATGTTTTATTTATCACACTGCAAGAAAACAATAGATGTCATAGACGGGAGTCTTTAAGAAACGATTTTATACTTTAATCATGTAAGTATTCAGGGCTACGAGGAGATGAAGACTCACCATTGAGTAAATATCAGTAGGTGCATTGTGGTGTATAAAAAGAAGTCATTGTACGAAACGCTGATAAGGCCCTGCCATTATCATTACCCCAGCAATGCCTGGTACCCATTTATACACCCGGGTCGAAAGGGACACAGTGGGTAAAAACATCCTGTCCAGAGCACCGGGCGGGAATCGAACACGGGTCCTCCGATCGCGAGTCAAGAGTATTATCCAGCGTTTCAGAATTTATTGTAATTGGGTTGCGGAATGATATGTTTTTCAAAATTTACAACACCTTGCAATGAACAAGGAGGGTGACATGGTAACCTCACCGTAAGAATGCATGAGTTGGGGCTCAAGGAAGCAGAACAAAAAAGATGGGATGCATACATTCTACATAGGTGAATTTGTTAAGCAAGTGGTATTGTAATGGGATTACACTGCTACTTTACTGAAACATGTGAGGCTCCTATTGTCATCAACACTGTTCAGTGTAATTTGTTTAAGATTTTCAGAGTATTGTTTCTCTGCTCAGGAACCAAAATAAATTCCCTAAATCTGTACATGGAACTCTTGATTTATGTACTAAATCATATGGAATTATGAAAATCGTCTGGAATTCCCCTTTAATTTTTTCTTTTGCCTTTATTTAAACACAACAGAACAAAGACCAACTCCACAACTGCAGGAGTCTGCTTCCCCTAATGACATGTAACTGAACACTCCACACATTCGCATATCCAAGGATATTTTACGAGAACACCCAAACACCAGTTATCATTATTTTTCGTTATCTTTGGATATTCTCACTTCTCACTGCAGATGGGAGATTGATATGCATGTATTTATTAAACGGTGATTGTGAGCACGACAATGTCTGATAACTTCTGATAACTTTCAGTCGTGTGGGCTGCAGTCTCCAATTCTATTGTCTACTATAAACATGCTGACAAAAAGATGAGTCATCGAGGTAATCAGAGGCACATTGACACCGACTATATTGTTTGCTTTGTATAATGCTTTCTTTATTACAAATAGGCACCTTTCAAAGAAAAGTAACACACTGAAGGGGTATGTAGGACAGTGATCTGTCACAGTAATAACGTCAACTGACGCCTGATGATAACACATTATAGCGTCTCTATACTTTGATCATTCACATACTATCACCTTTGTCAGTGCATTACACTCTTCACATTTTGTCTTAGTTTGCATGATTTCAATCCACCTGTACAAAATAAATAGATATAATGACCTATAATATGATATAATGTATTCTTTTGATTATACTCTCTAAAAAAAATCGAGTGAAAATTTTCACTCTAAAAAGAGTGAATACAAAAAAGAGTGAATTTCGAGTGAAATTGGAGTGAATTTTGAGTGAAAATGCTCATTTTCACTCATTTTGGAGTGACGTCAGGGATCACTCCAAAATCGTCGTGATCCCTGACGTCACTCCAAAATGAGTGAAAATGAGCATTTTCACTCAAAATTCACTCCAATTTCACTCGAAATTCACTCTTTTTTGTATTCACTCTTTTTAGAGTGAAAATTTTCACTCGATCTTTTTAGAGAGTAATTTTGTCACATCGGTGCTATTCTTTCCTGCGCGTATAACCAACAATCGTGGACAAAACATTTTTTTTTTTTCAACTTTCAACGTGGCAGCGTCCAATACCATCAAAGATCGATTTACATAATTTTGTGAGACATCAGTGTTTTATCATTTTACATCAAAGGAATAGCGAATATCCAACGAAATAGTAAGGCACAAATATTGTTCACACTTTCTTTCCGTAGTTGAGATAGTAATATAAAGTTTTCATTGCTCTTCAGAGGAAAGACTAGAGTATACATGAATCACACAGGTGAAAGACGAAGCGAAAGACAAGGAAAATATGAGATTTTAAATCTCCATGAACTGTATAAAATACTTGTGTCTCAATTGTAGGAATTATGTACAACACTCTGAAAAAAAATATTTGAACAGATCGTACGACCAGTTGAATACATTTCTTTCTTTTTTTTTGAATCCATCAAGCTCTTAGACAAAGGCCTCCCTTCTCGTATAATCAGAGCTAATAATATGAAATAACATCACATACTTACAAGATATTCTATTTTTATCGTCAAATTTACAGGGTAGGTATACTATACAGCTAGGAGCCTATATACTTGTGTAAAAGGTTTATTACAAGAGGAAAGAGTATAAGAGAAAATGGAAAGCTAGGAATTACCATGCAAATTATAGCTTTTTTTTTCAGTTTCTTCAGCTCCTATACCTTTTTTTTAGGCTTAAGCTCACGATATGTATTCACATTGTAATTTATGCCTGTTGTGTTAAAAATAACAACATCAACAGAAAACTGTAATTCCAAATATTTACAACTATACGGTGAAATATCTTTAGAAAAAAAAAACCAAACAAACAACAAACATACAAACATGTAGCGATATATGGCACGGTATACAAAATCCTTACATTATTCCCCAAAGCTTCAGAACCTCTTTTCATACTACAAACTTTTGTATATGACATGAGTTGAGAATAAACAATCAATCTGATGCAGTACAGTGAGTTATTCTTGGGCATAAAAAAAAAAGACTTTTCCAAGAAATAGGAAGACACGTAAGGCGTAAGACACGGTCTGGGTAACTAGTTTTGTGTTTCCGATACTTCGGAGGGCTACCAAACGTATACTATACTTATGTTTACTGCATACATAACCAGGTATCATGTAACCAGTTATTGATCAACTTTCTAAACAAACAAGTATTATGTACAATGTAAAAATTACAAAATTATATGGACGTAAGAAGGAATATGCAAAGTTCTAAGACAAATTTCCATAATTATTATCATCATCATCATCTAAATGGTTTCGAAAGAGAATAGTATGTATTGCACTAGAAAAATGAACATAATTTAACTACATTAAAAAAAAAGTAAATAGAACCAAAATAAAAAACCATAATGTAAAAACAAGAAGATTGAGTTTTTATTATAAACAAAAACAACAAATCATTGTAATAATTGCGTAAGAATCCAATGGGCCAGCCATGTTTCTTTTGTACACATTTTTTTTTCAAATTATAAATGTATTACACCACATGATTACAGGTATAGAGGTGTTTCATTTTTCCCCATTTTTTTTTTTCAGATTGAAAGAAACCCCAACAACTTGCAAATATGGCGAAACCTTATAGGGAGGTGTACATTTGCATACCTGAAGTACGATCCGAAATTTAAATGTTATGAACTTAAAATTATTGTTTTGCCTTGAATCAACATGAAACTGAAAATGCATATTACTCGAGAGATACAGATTTTAAAAATACAATATGTTTTCTATGGAAATATAAATTTTTTCTATGAGTTACAAGAAACAAATAAACACGTGAAAAAATTCACTATTCTCCCCTGAGCAGAAACCCACTAGTAATCCGCTTGCTTTGCCGTTACATTGTTTCCGTAGTCTACTTGCACTCCGATTTACATTCTGCAAAAGAGCTGCATGAACACACAGTTGGGCTTGCACGGCTTCAATCTTTGCTTAACTTCTTGCCAATAATATCATTGCTTCTAGTGGATCCAACATTATTTAACAGAGCTCAGAATCTTTTCGTAAAAGCAAGTTAAATGGCGAAGGGCCTACGGTGTTTTTTGTACTGTGTGCATCAATTGGATAGATTAAGTCTGTGTTCTAGATCTGCAGTTTTTAATAGGCGTTGCAATACATTGTACAGAAAAGACATCAATGCAAGAGACAGACACAATGTTAGTCAGAAAGGCTGATTTGGCAATTCGCATTTCGTTTCACATCAAAACGAGTGGCATAGTCGTAAGAATACTCGGCAGTGGATTAACAAAATTCGACAATCTCATACATACAATGTAGCACCAGCCGGTGCGAACATGTAGTACCGATGAGACTTTAAAAACGTTTCTACGGCAAACAAGACAAAAGCCTGAAGGTTCCTGCCCACTACATCAAACTTGTTTGAAAATAACTATCCGTCAAAACTTGCACTGCAGCAAGGGAACATGTTTTCATTCATGAATAAAAGGCAACGTTTGTAGAGGGTCTTCGATAAAATGCCTTTTTCTTTTTCTCCTATTCCCTATAAGTCATCTACCTTATCTGATCAATAGTACGATAGTTCTAATATTGAAAATAGACTAAGAAATGCCACGACAGCATGTTATACAAAGATGTGATTGTCATTGTTGGCGGTACATTTGCCTATTCTATTTAACTACATCAAAGAGTTAGATATGTTCATTTGTCGCACAACATAAAACCACTCTTGATGGACATAGCACAAACAAAATAGTTGTCACATAAAAACAGGTCAATAAATATTTAGAAAAAGGAACATACATAGAGAAGATAGTATAAACGTACAATTCATATGTAAGCTGTGACAGTTCTAGATTGTCTCTTCTAACACTGCCCTAATGTCCTTGTGGGTAAAACCATCCATCACATGATTGAATGATAGGACGTCCAAGTACAAATCGTACTATAATAACTGAAATGCACATTACTAAGTATTTTTGAACTCTCACGTTAAACACTAATTTTGACGAATAGGGTGCTTTAACTTGAATCACGTCCAGGCAACATTGGATCAACATATTGCCATCACACTAAGAGTTGACGTTCGTAGGTTGCCGCTTTGAAATTAGCCATTAGATCATTGTACAGCAGTATTTGAGTTGAAGTACGTGTGATGCGCACGGAAAAAATGACTCTTCTTGTTTAAGATTGATTTCAGTAAATACATTTTCGAATAAAGAGAGAAAAAGAGACAAAGAGACAAAAGACAAAGAAAGAAAGAAAGAAAGAAAGAAAGAAAGAAAGAAAGAGAGTGATGGAGGGGAGAGAATACGAAAAGCACTGAATAAAACCTCCATATCAAAAACAAGCACACTTATTAAATCAAATAAACTTATGTATATCATTGTGACATCATAACGGAGGTACGTCTAGATTTAAAGAGAGCTCAGAGTGTCCATGTATTACTTTGTCTGGTAAAGTGGTGGTAGTAGGAGCACTCGCGGTGCACCTGTAAAATCCCGTTCACCGTGTTATCAATCCACATGATTTCACACAAATTCGTCAAATAGGGCGCTGTCTATGAAAATAAAGTCACTATGTTGCTTGCTTGTCTTTTAGCTGATGGACTGCTGGATGAAACCCAGGTAGGACGAAACCCTGGTGTACACGCCGGGGTAGCCCGGGTCGCCGCACCCTTGGTTTCCGTAACTTGTGATCCCTACCAGGTGCCATCGACCGTCATCTCCTTCGCACGCCAACGGACCACCGCTGTCACCCTGGGTGGATCAAAATATTTAGCAAAGGCAAACAAAATGAGATGATAAATACAGATAGATACAGATATAAATAAATAGCTTGACTGGTAGATTGGAAAATAGATAGATAGATGGATGGGTAGTTAGATGGATGGCTGGATAATACATGGGAGAGAGAGAAATAAGGGATGGTAGATAGACAAATTAGTATGTCAGACAAAGGGAGAATGCGTATATATGAATGGGTGCACGTATTGTGTTCGTGTGTGTGTGGGCAAGGTAAGGAGATATTGAAGGAGAAATAGATGTATCATAGTTTTATGACTTTGATAAGGAATATAGCTATGTAATGATGGTCATAATCTTTTTTTTATATTGATTCATAAATTTTCAATCATTTCACTTATATCATTGTTCTAAAAATCGTTTTGACCATTTCAACTAAACGCAGCGAGCTGTCCTAGCTCAGCAGATATGAACAATTATTCGTTCCCTGGCAGCAGCAGGTGTTTTCGTAGAAAAGGCGCTTCATCGTCATTGACTAATCCTTCTTTTCAGATAAAGGCCTCAAGTCCCGTAGCTGGTTTGTGTTCAAGAATTAATTGCTTTATAATCAATTACTTGAGAACAAATTATAATCCACTCCTTTTTAACATTAACATCCCCTTCATCATCATCATCATCACTACCATAATCATCATCTTCATCACCGCTGGAGCAATCATCATCCTCATCAGCACAACCATAATTATTATTATTATCATCATCATCATCATCATCATCTCAACCATCGTTATCATTAATACCCATCATCCTAACATTATCACCTTTTTCACCTTCACCACCGTCACCACAATCAAAGACACCATCCTCACAATCGTCATCATCAAACAGGGTCAACATTATTTTTTTTTTCAAGCAGCGATGGTTTCCGCAGCCATACCTGACATGCATCGTAGCCGCCGCCCCGGTAACGGCGCAAATCTTGGATGGGATGATGTTCTCATAGTTTCGGCTACATTCATCGTTCTCCATGAGTGGTAGTAGGACTTTGAGCAGTTCGTTGTTCGTCGTGCCAGCTGTTGTGAAAGACAACCAGAGTCATAACTTAGGGGGGAATTATAGTGAATTCTACCTAATTCGCTTGGAGTTAATAGGGATATGCAAATAAGCAATCAATATTTCCAGTTTTCGCCTAGACAGCTAGAGACAGCTGTTTCTTCTTCATGACAAGCTACAGAATACTATCTGACTATGTTCGTCTGTATGAAAAGCATAGCAAGTTACGGTGTAGAAAAGCAAGTGGCCATTAACCATCAAGAGATAGAGGAATATTGGTGAAGTATTATCGTCATCCTAACGTCATTGAATTAACACCTGTGATATTTACTCGGTGTTCTTTGCTACAAGACAATTATAAAACATCTTCGCTGTGTTAATCAATTCTGCTCCAAAATCAACCATATTTCCAGGAATATTATCTATGCAACAGAAAAGCAGGATCTTTAATCATCTCTTCAGAGAGTTACCAACGTAAGGATCTGCTAGAATTGCCGCTCTTACAAGGTTTTTGAAATTCTTCAAAACGAAAACAAAACAAAAACAAAAGTAAACTAAACTAAACTAAACTAAACTAAACTAAACAAAACAAAACTAAACTAAACCAAACTTATCTAAGCTAAACGTACTAAACAAAGCAGTCAATAAAAACAATAGGTTATGAACAACGAAGGAGTTCTTGTGGGTGTTACATTGAAACTCAGTGCGTACCTTCGTAGACGGTGGCCCCCAACCGGCGGCGTAGCATCTTCTGTAGGCCATGGTCTCACTCACGTTTGGCATCGGTAGGCAAATGGGCCGGACGTACTCCGAGAAGACGATGGGGGCGCTAAACTCGATGAGACTGATGTCGTCACCCTCGAAAGTCGACACGTATTGGGGATGGTCCCGAATTCGAGCGATCGTCGGGAAGCGGTGTAGTTGCTGGCCACGTCGATCTTGAGATCGCCGAAAACTATTTCGTCATATTCACCACTGAAGGATCGAAAGAAAACCCAATGGCATATGGTAGTACTAGGCATTTCAAATGGGATTGAACATTCACACATTAACTGTGTGTTGCCAATATGACAATAAGTTACTAACTTATTTCTCCGCAGGGATATGGGGGGGGGGGGGGGATGAGGAGGAATAAGTTGATAGATGACCTATGTGAGCAATGATGCAATCAGTCTTATAATATGAAATATATGAGTATATGAATATAAAAAACGACCCAAGTCCATGGAAGACCATTTCGAGTAAACTTTAAAAAACTTCATATCTTTTTAATTTGTCCAATAATTATTCTATTTAACTGTGATGGAAGGCAACATTGTATATACAAATTAGAACATATATTATCAAGACAACTAACATTTACATTAATTGTGGAGAGGTCATTTTGTGCGATGGACTTGGGTCGTTCTTTGATTCATAAGGACTTGGGTCGTTCTTTGATTCATATACATGATATTCTGCTATAGAGATGAGAGAAGGACGAGAGAGGGCGCTATAATATGAATGTAAGAATGACCCAAGTCCTTCATTCTTACATTCATATAAAATTTAACTCATTTATTTCAGGCACTTCCGGGGGTAATTATGATTTATCATTTACACACAAGATGAGTCCATGCATAAGCTACAATTTCCCATGTCAAACTGAATTTGGCCAAAAATTGGACTTGGGTCTGCTAGTTCACGAACTTAAACGAGTGGCTTTGATGGTCAGTATACTAGTGATCACTCTAAGAATAGCCATATACATAATTCCAGGCTAATGAATGACATATTTCATTATATTATTATAATTGTGTCGACTCGTAGGGGCGAGCCTCTTGCAAACGGAAGAACAAGAAAATAAAAACACTAAAAGTAGTAATATTGTACGCACGTGCAATGAGCTGCAGTGATGGCCCAACGCTCATTTACCAGCGTGGCGCCGCAAATGTGATCGCCCTGATTTCGCAGCGATCCGAGCCAGGGGAACTCTCCCGCCTGGGCGTGTGTGCCGCCGATGATACGAGCTTGGAAGTCGCCGTCGCCGTCGTAGGCAGGTCTTGTGCCGCAGATCGATGTGTTGAATAAATCTAATCAAATAAGAGAGGGCAGGACGATTTAATTACTTTTCCAAATCAGATTGAAAGATGGTATATATTGTTGTGTTTACCATGCCGGCCGGAGTGGTGATGCTACACACTGTTTGATGGTGGAATGTGAAGATGGTAATCACTGTGATACTGTCAATCATGGTTATTATCTATTTTCTCTCTTCATATTTTCAGAGCAAATGGGTTAGATCATTCTCCTCCATCACATTTTTTTCTTTACAATTGATATCTGATATCAGGGGGCATTTCATGAAGCGTTTTGGTTGGAAATTTTTCTGACAAATTGTTAAAAGCTACTGGAATCCTTGCATCTGATTGGCTGAGAGCAAATTTGTCCGACAACTTTGTCGGACAAAATGCTTCATGAAATGCCCCCCAGATGATGGGTGTCGCACATATGTATAAACGGATAATTTTGCTACTAAAACTGAGGATGTCGATTTCGATTTTGAGGAAGAAGATGTTATTAAGGGCAACTGATCTTGAATATCTATATACATGTAATTTACAATCATCGTTACATCATATCATATCGATGACAATGATTATGATGGTGGTAACGAGATATGATGATGATTATCATGGCAACAACGATAATAATTACACTAAAGAATATAATATAAAGGTTGAAGATAATGACAATGGCGATCATAAACATGGACCTGTGAACTTAGGGGGAACTTCTTCGGTGACAGAAATTTTGTTTTGATTTGTTTTGTTATTGTTTTTTTTTTCACAAGCATGTTTTTAGCTACATTGATTTTACATAGCTGCATCCACGAGGGACCACACTAATAAAACATCTGGTGTTGGAACAAGATATGTACTCAAGATGTACTCATTAGTTATCGAAATACTGCATCATTCGGTCACTGGACAGTGATAACAGTAATAATGATGAAGATGGCGATAGTAACTAGGATGATGGCGATTATAATGACGGTGATGATGATGATGATGGTTACACCTACAATAACAATGTCCAGTTTTTAAGTGATCTTTTTCGTTATCAGTATTCTTACTAAAATGTTTATTTGTTATTGTTACATTTGAACATACCTCCACCTCTAGCTTCACAGAGAACAGTGCCGTCGACCGTTTCTACGACCGTATCGCCCGAGCATCCGTCGACCACGTCCTGGAGTGCCTCGCACCCACCACCAAGCACATCGTCACAAACAGACAAGCACACAGTCCGGGTGTTGCCGTAGTACGGGCATTCCGGAAAAGCCGCCGCGCACGCCAGAAACCTAGCGGATGCGTGACAATTGAAGCTCGGGGTGACGTCGGCGTAGTACTGGATAGCTTCGGCCTCTGATGCAAACCGTGCATTTGGAAAGATGGTGATGTTCCATGGCAGTATGTTTGAACACTCTGAAGGAACTGACGAGCATGTGGCTGAGAGAAAGAATGAAACAAATTACAAGAAAGAGATAAACATCCATTTAACGTTTCAACCTCCTTAGTGGTGTCTGGCTAAAATGTTCGCTAAATTCTTCTTTTAGTATCCTTTTGTGTTTCGCTCAGCTGTTTTATGCTCTAGTTTCACCGAAAACATATAACTCTTTATCATAGACACAACCACGGATAATGTAAATCGGAAATATCAAAGTGATACTGAGTTCAAAGGCTGATCTAGAATTTGATATTCAAATTGACCCGCAAAAGTTTGACCCATAACGACGTAACATTTAATGAAAAGACAGCAAATAGCCTAGGGATGAAAATTGAAATGCATGAGTATTATATTTCTTGTTGTTGTCTTCAAGAATAATGTTCAACTAAGATCAACATTTTACAAGTAGTCCGTATTAGCAACATTTGTTCCTTTGGAAATTAATGTAAGACCGTAAAATTTTCTTCTACCTATTAATTAATTGGTCAATGTGAGATTGAAGCACAGTCATTTTGTGTGCGATTCTGTTTGCTTGTTTCATCTTCGATTGATGGCTAAAATTAATAGTCCTGAACTGCACTAGATAGTCTTCCATGGGCCAGTTGAATATGAGGAGGGCCACTAGATCGTCAAGTAATGCACCCTGCTCTTTACGGTGAATACATGAATGAATAATTAAAGCGGGATCTTTTACGTGCATGAGTTGTGACTCTCTCACACATGGAACCTCCATTTAATGTCCTATCCGAGGGACAGAGTGGTTTGCCTCTAGGATGGGCTGTCTACACGCAGCATTGCTCAATGGGACTCGGAAATCGAACTCGGGTCCTTTGGATTTGGAGGCAGACGCTCTACCGTCTGAGCCAAATCACTGCCCTTCTACGAGGGCGTCAAACAAACACACAAACAAACAAACAACAAACAAACAACAAATAAACCGCTGGAAGTTCGACTTACGACACAATTCTTCGTCCGTAAAGTCGATGCAGTCTATCAGACCGTTACACTCTACGCTGGCAGGTCGGCACTGTCCGTTGCTACACGAAAACTCGTCATCTGCGCATCCTGTATTATAAAGGCAATCATGTGTATTTATACCAGCGTCATGTGTGTTTAAAAAATATACGGGGTGGTAGACATTGTGGGGAGAGAAGGAGAGAGAAAAAAGAGGGAGAGGGAGAGAGCGGAGAGAGCGAAAGAGACGAAGAGAAGAGGCTGAAAAGAGAGGGAGAAAATTGAGACACACAGAGCAAGATAGATTGACAGGTAAAGAGATAGAAGAACAGAAATGAAAAGTACTTATAGAGAGGGTATAATGAGAGTTAACCGACTCTGATCTAGAAAGATAATTAAAGCAAAAGTATGTGCTTTATAACATCTGACACCGATCACTATTTTCCTTCTGCAGTAAAAGTAATGAAACCACTTTCCTAATTAATTCCTCCCTCATGTCTTTTCTTACAGAAGCACGTATCATAAATGTCTAAATGTCTATGTCTATTCTATAAAGGAGATAGTGGATTGAATCGAAATAATTGAATCCATTCGTCCTTTCAAACAAACACTTTGAATTTGTAATAATGATCATGTTCACGGCCACGGGAACTTTTTAATGTTTTTTTTTTTCTGAGTCAAGTCGATAATAATTATATATCTACACCAAAATTTGGAGAAAGATGTTGACGATATCTACCTGAAGTATCTTTAGCCTCTATTTCCATCCAGAAACCAAAGTAGGCCTGAATCTCGTCGGATTCGAAAACTATGGTGATCTCGTTTCCCGTTGACACGATGACCTGGTTAGCCACCAACCCTGTCAGAGTAGCGAGGAGGTTCTCCCGCCCATGGCCTTCGTAGATGCGGACAAAGTCGTAGTCCCCCTCCACGTCGAACTGGCGCAGTGCAACGAGAACGCCCTGGCCTGCCGGCGCCGTCAGGTACAGTGTGGCGTCGATGAGGCTCCCGTACCTACCGGGGAAGTTTTCGCTGAACAAGCTGAGGAATGGTGACGTGATGCTCACGTGTTGAGAACCGATTCCTCCAAGTTCTGAAACAGTCGAGGGATTTGTACAAAAGAGTATCATTGCAAGACAGAGATTCCTTTGCATGTCGATGAACAAAAGCAGGTATAGATGATCGACGCCATTCATTTTCGATGCTTTGCATAAAGTCCAGTCGTTCTAATCAAACAACAGATAGTAAAATTTGCCCAATATTATGTCAACCTGAATCTCCACACCATCAACAGAATTATGATAATTTTGGAGAAGCGTTGGTATGCTTTGTTTTAAAGAGTGCTTATATTATCAAAGATTGTAGCAGAAAAAAAAAATGTGTTTCTTAAACAGATTGATAACATAACTGATGGCTTAAAGATAAAAAATTAGAGACAAAGGGAAGTGAAAGAGAGGACCGGAATAGAATACAGGAAATGTTAACAACAAGGGACAAATTGAATGATTTCATAGCATCTCATGCAGTGGGTGATTTTTCCTGATTTTCATTAATTGGTCCATTTTAATTTGGATATGGTATGTCGATCTTGCATGAAATTATTAGGGAAAAAACCAGGATTGCAGCGATTGAATACTAGTCAATGACTTCCCTTCCGTCAGCTCACCCCCCCCCCCCCCCCCCCGCCACATCACCAAGTTAACGAATTTACCATTACAAACTCAAACAGCGCCACCTCTGCATGGTCACTCACCGATGCGAGCCGGACAGCCCGGGTCGAAGTCTGGCAGGACGCAGTGTGGGAGAATATCACAGAGGTTCTCCGCTGATACACACACCTGATCACCGCACCTCATGGCCGAGTCCGCACACTGCCCCAGAGTGTCTGGAACAAGAAGAACAATGAATGAATACATTGAAATTAATAAACGAATGAATGAGTCAACCAATCAATCAATAAAAGGAATAAAAATGTCGAAGTTGTTCTGAGTGAAGTAATAAAATATACAAAAAGTTTGAGCGGCAACGCAGAGTCAATGGTTGCATGGAATAACGAACGAAAGCTTATTTCCAGAGTAATGAGGACAGAAGATTAGGCAGTTTAATTTCCTGTTTCCATAATGCTTGCCATAGACCTCGTATTTTGCTGATGATAATACTGCATGTCACACTGTGTACTCAATTTTGCTGGACTTTATGCAATGGTCGTGACACTGTAAAATAGACTCCGTACGCTGGATAATCATTTCGGCTAAATTCGGGACCTGCACACCGATGTAAAGCTCGCGTCGTACAACCTTGTTCTTAAAGTTTAGAAAGTTCATTCAAAAGCAAGCAACCTTCGTAAGTGTTGTGTGTGTATGTATGTATGTATGTATGTATGTATGTTCTTGTATGTATGCATGATTTATGTATGTATGCGCGCGCGCGCGCGCGCGCGCGCGTGTGTGTGTGTGTGTGTGTGTGTGTGTGTGTGTGTTTTATTTTTAACTTGACCTTGAGAAAACAGATCCGCCGCGTGTATCATTAAGAACAACGTCTCCTGCAGATATTCGTATGCTTTCTCTAGTGCGTTGGTTATAAAGATATCATGTATGCCGCACAGGGCTCGACACTAACGGTGGCCCGGTGGCCCGGGGCCACCAAAACTGAAAGTCGGGCCACCAAATTTAAAAAAAAGGACAAATTTAGTGGCCCGCCTCGGGCCACCAAAATTTTTTGAAAAGTATGTCAATAAATTCGTAACTTTTTGCGAAGAAATTAGCAGTTAGATTTGTTTGAAGGATAGATGAGAAGGACTGAATGAGTGCCTGAGAGTGAGTGTTGCAAGTTTGTTGAAGTTTATTTATGAGTAGATAATTATGTCCAACTTCTAATTCTTACTATCATAAAACTTAAATATTTGACTCATTAAAAAGAAGAACTTTTAATGTTTTTTATAGTTGTTTTTTTTTTTTTTTTTTTAGGGACACCAAATTTTTCTCTCGGGCCACCAAAAATTTGAAATTTATGATTTTGGTGGCCCCATCGGGCCACCAAACAAAAAAGTTAGTGTCGAGCCATGCTGTATTGTCAAGTGGAACAATGTTTAAGGGATTGTTCTCTGTTTCATTTAACTTTGGAAATGTGTCAAATGCATAAACCTGTAAGAAAATTTCCCCATCCGTTGACCAATCTGACAAATAAAGCATTAATAATTGATTATTATATCTTTCACACGAGGTTGCAATATGTTTAGCCAATACGATTTTACTATCATTGTCATTCTTAAGAGGAAATGTAACAGTTCTTGTCACTTTACTTACAGCTTGATGGTACTGTGGAAACATTAGCCCTGAACCCGTCGGACACGAACGATCCATCTGTAACCATAGTGATCCAAAGCGAGGTCGACTGTGACACAATCTTATCTGGCACGAACGCGCTGCCATAGAGTCGCAAGAAAGGATTACTGCCGGCAACAGCGCCATCACCGATGAGAACGAAGTCATTGGCGTCGTGTGTTCGGAATTGAAGAAATTGAATATGGACCTGCGATAGTCAGATACATGGAAAATAAACAAGGACATTTTAGCAAAGTAAAAAAGAAAAAGAAAAAGGAGTCAACCTTTCACAACGAAAAGTGATGCTTGCCTTTTCATGATCTTCGTAACAACGATGCGAATTTGAAATTGTATAATCTCTGCTTTATTCTAATTAAACATAATACAGATGCTTGAACAAAATGTCTTATGCAATTTTTTTTTTGTTCTTTCCGTTTTCAACGCAGTATAACAATACATGTACTTTGTAGTTACGATTAATGTGTGCCTTCGACTGTCCAACAAATAGAATGGAAGAAAAACACGCAGAAACTACGGGAACCACCAACAAACGAAATAAAAATGAAACCACAATAATTCGGGCACTGATAGCAAACGTGGTAGGCAGTTATTATTCATTTCGCTTTCCGCTATTTCGCAAAAAAAAAAAAAACAACACAACACCTCCATCTCTTGTTTTTGTTCTTACGCACCTTTCGAGCAGAAGCAGCATGAAGTATCCAGGTGTAGTACACGTTGTTGTCATATACTGCCGGATATCCGAGAGAGGTTATTTCAATCACATCGCCTTCTGACAGCGTGACGTTTTCCTCACCAACGGCTGAAATGACAATAGGGTTTGATGATGCAATTTCAGCACAAATACACCATTCAGTTTGACACACGTAGTTTGTATACTTTAGATGCGAATAAAACATTGCATCTTGGCCGAAGAGAAGCCTATGAAAGGCTACACTTGAATCCTTCTGTGGATTTGATTTCCTTAGCTTTATCAAATAACTTCAGCTAAAATGAAGCTCAGTTCCGCCTTAAATATTACGAAATGAGGGCTCGTTTTCTTACGATAGTTGCATCCGAATTCGTCTTCGCCGTTGACGCAGTCGTTTACCATGTCGCAGATTGACGAGTTGTCGATACAGATGCCTTCGAAGCACAAGAACTGGTTGCATTCTGCAGTGGTGGACAGGTGAAAGAATCATCATAAAATAATTTGAAATCTTCAGTAGGACACGAAATGCGCGTTCAGCATCTTTGTATCTTGCCCTTTTCTCCTCTATATTTTATTTTGCTCTCTATTTCTTTCCCGTCTATTCTGCTCGTGTTTTTTTTTTTTTTTTTTTTTTTGACAGTACATTGTCCTTCTTCCCATTCTACTCTTTTTCCTAGTCTCTTCTATCTGATCTCATTTTCAGGCTCGACCCATTATCGCTATCGTCATCTTCTCTTGAATATGTTTCTTCTTTTTTTTTTTCATCTTCTTCTACTTATGTTTTGTCATCTTCCCCTTTCTCAATTTTTTTTCCTTTCTATATTCTTCTCTTCGTTCTTCTTTCTCTTATCATTCATTCTCTCAGTCTTCTCTTCAGTCTTTCCGACCTTTCCTACTTTTACTTTTTTTTTTCATTCTCCTTCTTCTCTAGCTTCCTCTTCTTTTTATTCTTCATTTTCTCTTTCTTCTTTTGGCATTTCTCATTGCCCTCCTCCCCGTCATTCTTTTTCAGCTTAATCCATTTTTTTTTTTTTGCTAATACTCGTATACACGTAGGTAGCTTTAGGTAGATTGTAACATGCAGACTTCAACTTTTTTTGACTGAAATTTTAATCATTACCGCCAGAAAGTGGTATCAATTTTCCTGATAAAATTGTGCAAACTCTACATTGCAAAGTTACAAGGATGTTTAGTCAAACTTACGGATTGTGCAGTTTCGCTCGTCTTCCCCAAATTCGCACTGGCGAGTTCCGTCGCACTGTTGGCTAAATGGAAGGCATTTCCCACTGTTACACGGGAAGCAGTCTAGCACAAAATGAGAATATAGAATTCAAAAGAGAAAATTAGAAGTAAACCAAAAATGAGAAACGAAAGGGTCAATGAACGTTTAACGTTAGATGAAGTGATAGTCATCTATAAACTTAAAAAAGATTAAAAACTTTGGACATCGCTGTAAATTAAAAAAAACACACACACGTTTTTAAAGCGAACATAGTTTTTCCTTTCCCTTTATATGCCACTATATTCCGAAAGTAACATACTGAATCAGAAACTGAATCTGATAATGTTTGAGAGTTGTTGTGTTTTTTTTTTTGCGTATGAAAACATCCATATCAGCTATCAGTAGCTAGACTGTCAACATTCCATACCTGTCGGTGTGGTGCAGGAAGCGGGCTGCACTGGGCAGGAGCATTTCTGGTCACTGGGCATACAGACGCTTCCGTCCCCACAGTCATATTGGCCGGACATACACGCCAGTGCTGCAGAGTGGTAAAAGTGGTGAACAGTATGATTAAAAACCGCTGGTAGCAATGCGTGACCAATACAATTGTTCATCGTTGCAACCGACATCGATCCATTGCGGGTTATGCATAAGTTATTTATACCGTTGTTACAAAAGAAACCTGACTTTTAATAGCACTGCTACAACTTATAAATCTTACTGAGGACCTTGTTGTTCTGCAGGTAGTGAAATATGAGTGAATTGCTATGTAAACATACATTTGAAACAGATATTTATCACTTTATACTACTCCAAAAGCGCTGCGCAGTGCATATCCGAACTTTAAAAACTCGTTCTACGAATCTTGTTTCAGTGAGATGTATATGACATTATACTCGTTTGCCATTTAAATATTTGAGAGTAAAATAAGTAATAGAGAAAAAGAAATATAGGAAAGAACATGAAAAAAGTAGGAAATATAATGCAAGTTGTTTTTAAATATTAGTGTATTAATCATAATCAGATGAGAGAATAAAACATCTTTGAGTGTTGGTCGACTAGTGAAGCTCTTATAAGTCAAGAACACGGTCATGATGCAATACAAACCATTGTTCGCTGATTCCGATGTGACTATAGCAAGGAATCCGCGGGCGGACACGGCGAAATCAGATACGAATCGCGCATACAGAGATTCATTTGACGACAGGTAAGTGATGGTGCTCGTACGAGTGAGCGCCCCGGAAAGCACCAGGGGGGCTTCGGTTGGACTTGACGACAAACACAGGACGTCCAGATTTGGTTCCGTGTACAAGTCCAGAACATCAACACGAGGCCTGTGTGCATTGGGAAAAAAATAAAACGATGTCTGCCATTATGACTCTACTGCCTTACCTGGTTATGATAACCATGCAAATAAAGATTTCCTATTGCTCAGGAATGATTACCCCAAAAAGGCGTTCAGCTCAAGATGAAGAATAATGTCGCACATGATATAAGTATAGACACGTACATGTTATTATATATGTGTAGACGACTTATCAATATCTCTTCTATTCATCTATCTATCCATGCACATGTATTTCTTTCAATCAACCTCTCTTTCAACATAATAGTATACATATCTAATCATGTACTATGTATGTAACATGTACTACTATCTATCAGTCTATCTATCTATCTATCTATCCATCCATCTATCTATCTATCCACCTATCTATCCCTCTACTTATCTATCTATCCACGTGACTATTTAAATGCTAATGCATATAGAGGTAATAGCACCCGAATTGACGTACCTGAAGCCATCTTCGGCAACAATCAGCCAGGTCCTCTGGGCGTTGAGAGGGTAGTACTCGGGGTAGTTTGGGCTCGTCAAATTATACCCATTGGGATGCTCCCTCAAATAGATGGTTTGGTTTCCCCCTATGATAGGACGAAAACGACACCAAAAATTCACATCCATCTTGATTCTCAAGCTGTCTTGACGTATATCACAGAAAAGAAAGGAAGAGGCTACCAAAATTACAGGCAAAAAAAAAAAAATGAAAATGGATTGGTATTGAGGAAAAAACAGGAAACAAGAAATATAAAGAAATGAATTATTTCATGACTGTTCTAACTTTTCCATTAGGCTAATTCTCCAGGTAACATGCACATGTTATTATGTTATTATGAATGCAGAATTAAAGAACATCATTATAGTCAGCTATGTAAAATTTAAATTGATTAATATCCTCACGTCCATTTGAGGACTGTTGTGTTTCATGTACAATGAAAGTCATAAAAAGAATTAGAGCAAATACCCGAGGACTTTCAAAAAAGAAATGACCAATGATTTAAATTACTGCAGAGTGTAACAAGTAAAAGACAATTTCTCCCAGCACATCCTCTCCAGGGTTTTGAATACATCATTATTTTCTTTCTTTAACGACATAAAAGGTTGTTTCAAGAAATACCTTCGGTACAATTTGACTCGTCAGACTGGTCGAGACAGTCCGAAACTCCGTCGCAAAGCTTGTCCATCGAGTAACACTCAAGACTATACACACATTGAAGCTCTTCATCTGAACAGGTAGCTGGTAGTGGAGAGGACCATGATGCATTAAAAAATGATATGGTGAAATCTGCAGAAGTGTTTTTAATTACATAAACAGCTTTGTATATTCCACTTCCAAATCAACAATGACGACAAAATCAGGAACGTACAGCGTATAAACAAGTCTGATTTTTGTCAATTTTTGAAGTGAGTAAAAAAATGTAGATGAATGTATGTCTGAGAAAACTAAAGGATTTGCATCTATTGTTAATTGGAATCGCATTTACATTAGTTGTTTCGCACTTGGCTGTCAAATTTGGATCATTGTCGTAATGTACTGTATGTGACATTTATTTTGTACCTGAATTGTTATATGAATAAAATTTCTTTGTGGAAAAAAAAAGTCTGACCTTGCGCAAGAATTTACTGCATTTGTAAAGTACGGATAATCTACACCACTGTAACGATTAAAAGATGCAAACCATTTAAAACTATGCATACTTCATGCAGACACACACATAAACAGACACGAGCATTACATTTGCATATGTAGGGATAATGTTTGTGAATCCTTGGAACATCATGAAGAAGATGGAAGTGCGTCCGAACCACCAAAATGTTGATTAATGAATAAGTAAGTAAATTATCAATATAAAACAATGCAGTCCTTGTAAATCGGTTTTTCCAGTTTATTTTTTTTTCTTAAATATCATTAAGGGTCGTCTAGTTCTCCTCATACACCAAAATGATTTTAAGAGCAAATAAAAAAATACATATATATATATTTTTTTTTTCAACTTACGGCAATACCCCTCATCGGATCCGTCCGTGCAATCTTGTATCCCATCGCAATGCTTTACCGCCGGGTAACACTGTGTCTGGTCGAAGCAATTCAATTCATCATCTTCACATGGAGTTGCTGTCATTAAGGTAAAAATGGTGAGATCTTACCGTGTCTTGCCATAATTTTCCGCGATTCAACAAGTAAGGTGTGCAAAATAGAAAGGAATTACTATGTTCGAATTCTTCTTCTTGTTCCTCTTGATTGTCTTGAAATTTGTTCATTCATTACGCGTTGATTCGATATTGACACGTAGTCAACACTGCCATTTTTTTTTTTTTGTCCATCACGAACATATCTTGGTCGTAATCATAATTTCAATGTACATGAAAGTGACAACTCCTTACAGCCAGATGATGCCACTGTTCAAGATTCATTTTCTCGTCTTGGTTCTGGTATTTTCCAAACCACGATGTTCCATCATGGAATTAGTTTGTCCCATTCGCTCCCCAAATACACACCAATGTAAACGGTAAGAAACCCTTCATCTATACAACCGCAGTTATGAGACTTTTAGCTTTGTACAGCTTGGATGTAGTCAGTGAAGTAGGATAGTGGGCAACTGAAAAAAAAAAGGTGATTCAGTTCCAAAAGAAAATCAGTTCCAAAAGAAAATCATTAGGACTTGTATCTGAATACCTGTGAGTGCTTTTAATGCCGATTGGCTTGAGAAAAGGCTAATGCTTGTTACATACTGTACAGCGTACAGTCCCTCATGACTTTGTGGTCATGAATCGTCAGATGTCGAAGAAGAACTTAGGATAATATGTTATAACTTAAAACTTAATCTTAAAACAAGTCGTTGTCGTTTTCTTGAATGCTATAACCACTGCACTGTTAGGTTAAGATCAAACGATTCGCATTTCCAACTTTAAACGTACATGTCGCATTTATCTTGAGGGAAATTTGTAAAACAAGAATGATCAGGGAAGCTGAATTTAAAAGTATAGTAAAATAGAAAGTATCTTTCTGCAATTTCATGTAAATTATATGTATGTGCATGAGAGTTTTTGTGACACGTGTTTGTGTGATTGAATGTGTGTGTGTGCGTGTGTGTGTGTGTGTGTGCTTGTGTTGCATCTGTCCTATGTAAATATGTTACTATTATACTTCTTGTTAATATGTTTAAAACTTTAGTATGTTTTGCTTTGTTTTATATGTTTATCCGGGACCCCTTTTTTACAAGCTCTGCTTCTTTTGGGGTCCCAAACCATTCATTATTCTTATTCTTATTCATTATTCATAAGCTGTAAAATAACTTACTGCAAAACCATTCATCCGATCCGTCGATGCAATCCTCAATACCGTCGCAAACATTGTCGGCCGGGTAGCACTGGGTGTAGTCGACACACAGTTGGTCTGTTCCATTGCAAATTACTGTTCATATTTTAAAGGAAAGGTGGTTGAAAATTGATATCATTTTTTTTTTCTTTTAAATGTCTACCTCACAACTCCTACAAAAACCTAAGCATTTTTAACTTTTAATCTTAACTTTAAAAAGATTACCTCACCAGCACACATCCATTGGTTCTCACTCGTCCATACCCATCCTTCTCTCTCTACTACAGAACGTCTATTAAAACAGTGTGCACACTCTCGATTTTGAACTTTGATTTAATGTACCTCTTGTGCACCCTCGTTTTCAAACCTATAGTACCACAGCCCCACCCAATATTCGAACTTACGACATAATTCTTCGTCCGCCCCATTGATGCAATCCAGAACGCCGTCACAAGTCTTTTCGAACGGGTAGCACTGGGAAGAATTGGAACACGGCAGGTCGGTTCCATTGCAGGTTGCTATCGACAATTTAATGAGAACATGGCGGGCAAAAATTCATGTCAGTTTCGAAAATGACTGATTCTGAAAACGATGGACATTGAAGTTAAAAAAAATAACACTCGGTTGTTCCGATGCAATTTGCTAATATCAGAAGTAAATTGTTTGTCAGTTTTAGTGTTAGTGAAATCACTATCCATTATTTTGACAAGGGTATCCTTTTTATCACAGTTTTAAGGAAAGTGTTTGCCGAACCGGAGGTTGTTATCCTTGTTAGATTTAGTTTGGTATCATTTCCGAGATAAAAATGATATCAACGAAAGCTACAGGCAAATAAGCAATAGAAAGTGATCTTAATTATGTCCTGACGGGGGCGTAAGCCTGACAGTTTTTGTGTCACATTGTACACATTCTATGACTCCTATTATTACAACAATGATACTCAAAACGTGAATACAAGAGTAGTTTTCATGAATAGTGCGATGACATTGAGCTTAATTGTGCCCAATGCACTGATGTGCATTGCTCATTTCCCATGTCCAAATTAACAAGTGATAGAGATAGATTTTTTTTTCGCCAGTATTTTTCGTTAATAGCAGCCAAATTCCAAGTATTCATTGGATCTGCTTAATCGATACTTGTTGCTTTTTGAAATAATGGCAACCATTACTTTGTTGTGCAATATTTGGTAAAGCTATGGATAAAATGAAGTTAATTTTGTATGAGATGCTAGAACAACTTACAGAAAGAGACAACAGGAAATCTTCTGATTCAGTGTACATGCATATTACACATAGAAAATGCAAAAGACTCATTCATGACAAAAGTCTCATTTCACGGCACACAATTGGTACTTTATTTATTATCTTTGACTGATTGTAACATCAGTGTAGCGTAATTAATCAAGCGACATTTTCTCCAAGTATGCCTATACTCACAACAGAAAGACTCATCGGAACCGTCGTTGCAGTCCAGAACACCGTCACAAAACTTGTAATGTGGGTAACACTGCGTTTGGTCGTCACACGCATATTCAGTTGTGTAATTGCAGGGTGCCAAGCCTGGAGCAAGACATTATGTAGAGAAATGAACTTCCGTTAATCAGTGTTAAGTTTTGAGTGATTCTTTAATCCCTGCAAACGTGAAAACTGTGATTTCATTTTTCCCCTAGTATTAATTGAAATACAAACATTACTCATTCTTTTCTTCTCTTTTTTTTTCCAACATATGCGTACTTCACAACCCTCACCTATAAAAAAAAAAAAAATAAATAAATAATAATAATTTGTCCTCTGCGTTGAGAATAGTTTGACATTGAAAGTAGCACTACCTATCCTTCTCCGAAGCAACGGTTTAGCCTGATTAGAGCAGATGTCGTAATTATAGGTACAGTTTCGAACGAAATCAGGAAGTGGCTTACTGCAAAAGGACGGTTCGTCTGACCCGTCGTTGCAGTCTATCAGACCATCACAGTACTGCGAATACGGGATACACTGCGTGCCATCCAGGCAAAGGTAGTCAAACAGCGTGCAGTTCACTACATTGTAGAAAGGGAGGTTGAAATTTGAATTAGAAATAGTTGCGAAATAAGAGAGGAAAGCGGGTACATAACGTGATTGATATCTATCTGCTGTTTTTATCTTTTTTTTTTTTTTTTTTTGGTTTAGAAACTTTGTAGACCACCATCGTAATTGGTCTGTGGAAGCATATCCCGGTTCATAGGTCGCGGCTAAACACTGATGATGACTTTGAGATGAGTTGAGTTTGAGACCAAAAGAGTGAACACATCTAATAATTGCAAATAACGCATTGATATAATTAGATTTCAGTGACAACGATATGACAATAAGGCGCCCGCGCGCGCGCACACACACACACACACACACACAAAAGAAAACCATCCAGAGAGTAAAGATATAAGCAAAGGAACACATAGCACCACAAACACGCAAAAAATAATGTTTGAGGAGCGTCTAATGATTTGAGTTTTCTTCCAAATGTTAAGGACAATAATGGTAACAACATTGTATTTGTTAACAACCCTCATTAAATAAAAATAATGTAGATAGTCAAAGGGTTTGTACAGTTCTGGTCGAGGTGAAGCTTTAGCTTTTAACGTTTTGCGAGATATTCAGAAACCACGTACTCTATAAGATGTCAAAGAGCATGCAGTTTTAAGAGGTATCAAAAGTTTATATGATGAAAATTGGTTTTTAAATGGCTGAGATATTCAAAAAAAAAAAGATGAAACAAAGAGATCCTAATTAAGTTGTGGCATGTCGCCTTTTATTATTAGCACTTTTTTGGATATCTCAGCAATTTGAAAACCAATTTTCATCAAATAAACGTTGAATCTATTTTAAAATTACATGCTCTTTTATAATTATTTCATAAGAGGCTTTTCATTACCTCACTTAGGAATGTTCAAAACATGAATCCCTACCTCAAACAGTACTGTACAGTCCCTTTAAAGGCATCTTAAGTTGACTTCAGAATAGGTCCGAAAAAAACACAAAAGGTACAAACGAACAAACATACAAACATACAAACCAGAAATAGAAAAAGAGAGGAAAAGAGAATTGAAAAACCGTCACCAACTGGATAATCTTAATTCTATTATCTTTTAAACGATATTCAAATGCAGTGTCAAGATAAGAAACCCAGCACCACGCAGAAGACAGATATGCCGTTGTATTTAAGGAAGGCTTCATCTAGGGAAATGGAAAAAAGAGGTAAGATCACGTTTCAGCTTTTCTTCACACCTGCGTTTTCCTGGGTGGACGTTTCCATTCTTGTTGAAGTTTCATATTCTGTAATTTCAGTTTGTGTTGTTGATGGTATTGCTGTTGTTCTGTCAGGGCTCTCTATAAGGGACATCATTTCATATCAAAACAAGGAAAAGTAGAAATTACGCGGTGCGTAACATATGTCCCCGCCGGAAGTAGCATTTTGTAACAAAATGTGCAATATAGGTAAAAAATCAAGGTCAAAGGTCAAAGAAGTCAAAGGTCAAAATTCTGTGTAGAAGTTTTGAAGCCCTCACCTAGTGCCATCACATAAAGCAAATGGAATCGAAATTGGGTTAGAAATGGCGAAGGAGTAGCATTTTGTAGCCAATGTACAATATAGGTCAAAAATCAAGGTCAAAGGTCAAAGAAGACAAAGGTCAAAATTCTGTGTAGAAGTTTTGAAGCCCTCACCTAGTGCTATCACATAAAGCAAACGGAATCGAAATCGGGTTAGAAATGGCGAAGGAGTAGCATTCTGTAGCAAAATGCACAATATAGGTCAAAAATCAAGGTCAAAGGTCAAAGAAGTCAAAGGTCAAAATTCTGTGTAGAAGTTTTGAAGCCCTCAACTAGTGCCATCATATAAAGCAAACGGAATCGAAATCGGGTTAAAAATGGCGAAGGAGTAGCATTTCGTAGCAAAATGTACAATATAGGTCAAAAATCAAGGTCAAAGGTCAAAGAAGTCAAAGGTCAAAATTCTGTGTAGAAGTTTTGAAGCCCTCACCTAGTGCCATCACATAAAGCAAACGGAATCGAAATCGGGTTAGAAATGGCGAAGGAGTAGCATTTTGTAGCAAAATGTACAATATAGGTCAAAAAATCAAGGTCAAAGGTCAAAGAAGTCAAAGGTCAAAATTCTGTGTAGAAGTTTTGAAGCCCTCACCTAGTGCCATCACATAAAGCAAACGGAATCGAAATCGGGTTAGAAATGGCGAAGGAGTAGCATTTTGTAGCAAAATGTACAATATAGGTCAAAGGTCAAGGTCAAAGGTCACGACTGAAATTCTGTGTAGAAGTTTCAAAGCTCCCATGTAGTGCTATCATATAAAGCAAACAGAATCAAAATTGGCTCATAAATGACAGAGAAGTAGCAAATTGAAGATTTTGATCACACACGGACGCACACACGGACACACGGACACACGGACACACGGACGGACGGACGGACAGACGGACGGACACACGGACACACACACGTACGGAGCCCGTTTCATAGTCCCCTGCTCGAACTCGTTCGGCGGGGACAATAACCATCAAAATTAATCAATTCAGTCAGTCAGCCGGGCATAACAAAAAAAAAAAGGAATATATATCGTAATTTTGAAATACTATCCTTATAGTTGTAATATAACCCATTTCCTTGTCACTCTCTACCTCTTTCCTACTTTCAGCAAGTTTGGATTGAATTTTCATTTACATCCCTACGAAACACAGAATATGCCTTTTGTATTTTTAGAACTAAATTACGCCATAATTATCAGCGTTCTTTTCATTACTAAAAGCGTATTTATTATAATACATGTTAAACAAAACCAACTTTAAGAGCTGCAGCATTACCGGAATCGAGCATAGACTTATAGAGTCAGACTTTACGGTCATCAAAATCTTCCGTTAGAAAAATTTGTTTTGGACAGTTGTGGAGACATCATACTGTCTTTTTTTTAATTCAAACTTGTATAGATGATTTCAATCAGTAGACTCACAGAGCTCTTATGAAAAGAACACAGCCTCCCACAGTGTGTTCACAATGTGTTCACATATTCGGCTGTTTTAACAGTGTGAAGATGATTCCGCATTGTGGTGTGGTTTCTTACACAGTATCCACCAGTATGTTTTGTTTCACACTTATTGTCTATGAACTGATGACTTACAAACTACTGTACAGTCTATCTTGTTGAGTATAATTATTCTGTATCTGAGAATTCACATAGAATAGTGTTAATTTACCAGTTGTTTCTTGAGTCGTAGCTAGCTGAGTTGTCATCTCCTGCTCTGTTGTTGTGGGTTGATATGTCGTTTCCCGTTCTGTTGTCATCTCAAGAAGCTCTGAAAGACCAAAAAAAAAAAAAAACCCGACTAAACGAACTAGAATAACGAACTCATATTTTCCTTTCAAATGTAATTTCTTTCCAGCGCAGGAAGTGATATTGTGGATTTGTCTTTAAGGTACGTATGCATACTGTCTTGTCACATTTTCTTTGAAATTCATTCAAGCCGACAGTGGAGTCAACGGTGTAGTCATCAAATGTTAGATGGCTTGGTTAAAAGAACGATTAAAACTGATATTTTATTGTTAATCTATTCCCCTGAGCAATATTACTCTTTGCTATCGTTTTTTTTTTTCATCCCTGATGTTTTCGATACGGAGAGCCCATGAAGTCCATGAAGTAATATCTGAAAGCTTAGGGTAGTAAGCTTAAATGCATTTTTGCCTTGGAGTGTGTAACCACCTATCAAAGCTTCCGGCAAGGTATAAATGGTAAGATGGGATCTCGTGGTTTGTCAAAGAGCAAACAGGGTTAAGCAGCTGGTACTCTATAATAGTGAATAGAACGGTCGTAGCCATTGAGATGATGGGGAAATTACCAATTACACCCTTCCTCTCAAATAATTATTTTGCACTGTTATGTACATGTAAAGTTGATGATCACTGAGTATGTTTACTAGATCTCTTTATGTTAAGGTTTGTGTTGATAACACTTGGCCTCTTACCTGCGCTGGTTCCGGTCACGTTGACGGCGGCTATTGGCAAGCTCGAAGAGTTGTCCATGCTTACTGCTACCAATACGTTCGTTACCTGTGCCTCCACTTCGGCTGCAACGTAGGCGATCTCCTGGGCGGGGTCGCCATTGGGCGGGGCGTTAGGAAGCTCCCCTTGGTCTATGGTGATTAGAATGTCAAAGTGGACGAGGATACTTCCTGGTCTGTGATGATGTGAAGGAGGAGGCAAATGACATGAAAAAAAAAATAAGCCAAAAAAAAAAAATCAACCTCAACAACAAATCAAAGATAACCTCAATATTCGCCGGTGTAAAAAGTTTTTTTTTTCGCATGGCAGTTGATAGTAATCTCGTGCCTGCTAGTTTTTCGAAATTTAATAATGTGCAGTTAAACCAAATCTTTTCAACGGTAATGACAACAAACAAACAAGCAGACAAACAAACAATAAACAAATATACATGTGAGTTGTTGACAAAGTGTAGATTTGAAATGTGTTATAACACTCAGACATTGCTTAGATTGATAAAATGAAAAATGCTTTGATACTTTCGATGAAAATTCCCATGCAATATTAAAGGGGAAAGCGCATAAAGGATTTTATACTGTAAAAAAAAAAAAAAAAAAAAAAACGTATTTGTTCTTGAGAGATGTTTTGGTTGTCAAAAATGGACAAACAATATTTGATAATACTTGATAGATAATCCAACCATACAATGCCATACTTACGAAAAACCATTTACTATTACTCCTTCGTATGTTCCACTGATATCGGAGTTTGAGAAGGCATCGTTCATCTGCGGAAAAACAAAATCAAATACGAAAGTACGATGAAATGCATGCCCACATAAAAATGTTGACGTATCTCCCCATGATCTTACACTCAAAGCTCTAAATCAGAATGTATTTGAATGTGAATTGAGTACTCAACATAGAATTTTATTTTTCTCGCAGCCACGAAAAATCATCTCATGGAACAGTCCAGACGCATCATAAAACAAACAAATGCAACATATTCGAAACATATTACCGTTGAAGCTGTGTATTTTCGCGTTTATGAGAATCTTTAAAAAAGTCAGGTATAGATGTCGTTGTATTTCAATGGCTACATGAAGATGAATATGTTGACCAAACAAAACCAAAAACTAAAAAATAAATATATACAATATTCACATAGATTGCCCACACTCTCTGTCCTGATACTGGATTGCTCTGAGGTATATATAACAATAGTTACAAAAAGTACCATTTCTTTTAACAGGCAGATAGTTATAATTCATGAAACGTTCAATATGATGGACACCCGTTGCCAAACTGTGTATGTGGGTTTGTATATCGTTGTGTTTCAATGTTAAATCTACAAGCAGATTACTCGTTTGACAGAAAGCTGTCGGGGTGTTGCACAACCGCTGTTACCTTCGGCAGGGGTAAATATTGACTCAGTAAATACACCGTGTGAGAACCTTAAATATTAGCCTACTCTATCGTAATTATTTCTTGTAGAGATTGTCAACAATGTCGACACACCAATGGAATTCCAACAAATATGTTGGGTAAGACAAATCAAAATTTGATAAGGTATGATAGGAAATGCCCATCTTTACAGTGCAGCTTTATTTTCTTCAAAATTAGATGTACACAAGAAAAAGATCTTTTTCTTTTTAGATTCTAAAATGAAATAAAGCAAATAAAGATAAAAGACGTGATTATAATTCTACTATAGATTGCTAGAAGACAAAGCTTCGATAACAAGAACTCACAAGATTGCTAAAACTGCTTTCCAATGCTTGGTATTCTGGGCTCGAACTGTTGTCCAGAGATGAATCGTAGGGCATGTCTATCGTTGCGACAGCCGAGGACATTACGCTGTCTGTAAAATGAAAATGAAACTACTGGATATGTGCTCTTCTTTCCTTCCAAATTCACAAACTTAAAATGATCTAATTCCATTATATTAACTGTTTTACTTTGGTATTCCCTTTCTTGCCTTCTATAAAATATATCCATACATAAAAGTAATCATGTACATACAGTCATGAAGACATTTATATTAATGACGTTATGTATATGGGGAACGATAATTCCTTTAAGGCATTGTAGTTACGAAAATCATCACAGCAAGCATTGTACTTAGGAGACATGCGAGTCCCCTGCAGGATGCTGAGAATAAAGTTTTGAATAAAGATTTGAATATGACCCCACTATCCATTTTTTTTTATTAACCAATATGAGTCTTCCTGGCACCGATTGCGGTATTTCTGAAGTCTGTAAAATACAATTTTAACTTGCAATCATTATGTTTTCATGGAGAGGTTATAATCGTTAAAAGAGTGAACTGGCAAGTAAAAATCGCAAAGATGTTAGAATCTGTTCGCACTCTTCCTTTCTACTTTATACCAACGTAATTTTCGTATATAAAAGCAAAATGAAATAAAATAAATGAACTTACACGAGGGTTCTGGAAATGCGACTGTTGTAACCACTGAAGTGTGGAGAAAAGGTTACAAGAAACACAATTGTTTTCATGGTAATTCAATGTAAAAGAAAATGTGGGAAATCATCAATGTCATCTTAACAGAATAAACAAGGATTAAGGCGAAAATCATGGCATTGGTTCTGCATTAGCCATATAGACTACAGAGCTTGTATTTTTTCTCATTTTCGCATCATCAAGCTCTGCACAAGCATGATATGTATTTTTTTTAATTTTGTATCCGTTTAGTTGCTTATTGTCTCGCTTTATCATCTGTTTTGTAATTTTGCTTTGCGTGTATCCTTTGTGTTAGCCTACAAAGTGTTTGTTGTGTTAATTAGTGTTTGTGTTATTAACGTAAGCTTGACATTTGCATGAATGACCATGTGACTAGTTGACATAGTTTACAAATACATTGTATAAACTCAGCTCTGCCTGCTTTCAAACAAATGAAAAGAGTCATGGTAGTAATTTCTGTGGAAAACTTACTGTGTGTCGGTCGGGTGGTGGTGACCTGCGGTGGTTTATTGACTAGATATGAAGATTCAAAGAACAGGAAAACATTAACGTTAATGATTAAACCACCGAGCTACTTCAAGGGCTGTTATGACATGAAAACTTTGCACTTGGAATTCAATGGCGTCACTCATCTCTTCCAAAATTGTGTATCCATACATTCCAAAGCCGCACGTCAGTGGGGTCATAGAACGATGCACTTGAACCATAAGGGCTGTTGAAACGTACGCTGCGAATAATACGTTGTACAGATAAACATATTTGATATGCACTTAATATGTAGAAATAACAAATATAAATACACGATATTCCCTCGGTAAACACACGCACAGATACAACACACAAAAAGACTCAACTTAAAAAAAAAAAAAAAAAAAAAAAAAAAAAAAAACTCTTACAGTAAAATATGACACCTCAATAAAAAGAGGAGTGGGTTTCGATCACATGACTAACTTACAAACGAATTCGAAGAGGAGAAAAACGGCAACGCCGATAAGAGCAGCTAGGAGGAGGATGAAGAAGATCACAATGAAGCAAGTTCCTTTTGAGCACGTCTGTCTCTTTTTTGCCTCGTTTTCTTCGTGCTCAGTTTTTCCTTTGAATTTATAAGAGGCGGGGTGGTTGAAACCGTACGGTTGATTCTGTTCTCCTTTGTGCCGCAGAAAGTCCGGATTCTCGTACTCATTCGCTTCGGTTCCAAGGTCGATATCGTAATATTTGTGATCGTCTATGGAACCGTTCTTTTCGCTTGGTCGGTGGTTTGAGGCGCCGTTTTGTGTCAGCCCCTGATACTTATGGCGGGAGTTTTCGTCCAGGTCGAGATAACCCGCATTGCTATGCTGTATGTCCGGTATTCTTGGAGCTGGCTCTACGTATTCATCGGATTGGAAGGCTGCGTTATCTTGGCCGCCATTTTGCGTAGAAAGTTTCTATATCCGAGATAGAAAGAAAGAAGAATGGAATAAAGAGGGAAATAAAACAATTCCCGCAAATTTACAACTACGCACATAGAATACTAAATGAACTACAAAAGTAAACAAAGAAATGACATCAATTTATCTGTTTACACATTTCTTTCTCGTTGTAAATATAATGTATGTATGCATCCAAGTATCTATCAATTCATTTATCCATCACCTCATTTATCCGTTGATATCTATAAACCTGCATGTATAACACAGAGAAGTATGTGTATTTTTACTATCATTATATTATGCATAATGCGTATACATAGTTATGTGCATATTATGTACATATATGTACGTGAAGAATGCATGTGTGTCTCCCTTACAATGTAGGTATTTCATTTGCTGTTCGGTATCATGACAGCTTATAAAATAATGTTTTCTGAGACGCACTTGCACTCGATTGACGTAACCAAATTGTCAAATCTTACAGTCACATTTTTAAAATAAAAAGAACCTGTAAAAAGCACATCCATTATCTTGTTCATTTTCACAGTTTTAAGGTTTATATTCAACGTATGAAAGGTAAAACATTTCGAGTCGTTAATCATGCAATAAATTGCCTGTTGAGCTACATACCACCTACACTAGAGATAAAGACAGTGTTGCGTAATGATAATAAATTGTGCCACTACAACTTCTACAACTTATAAATGTGTATAGATAACTGAAAAAGGATAACGTTTTAGATAAGTACGGAAATCAGTCAGCGATGTATAGCTGGGATATCTCTAGACATTTTCTATTCACTTTCATCACAAGCATAGAAATTACGCCGCTACTCGATGTTCAGGATATGAATATCTCTGTATTAAAAAAAAAAAAAATTGAACAAGGGATGCTCGGTGAACAAAAGGCTTCCTCAGAATATACGATGTAGTGAATGTGTAACTTGAAAAAACATAACAAAAACAAAACGCATTGTAAAATCAAGAATTACACATATCCCCCTCACAAATTTGATCGTGTCGCATACAGCTTGTTGTGGGGCTGCTGCGTAATGCTCTGACTAGCTATTCTGGGTATTCTCTGCGGATATGTGTACAGGAAAATAAGCGTTTTGCATGTTTGGTAGAGCTAGGGGCAGAGCAGGATTCCAATTGCCAATCATCTTCCTTGAACTAACCACGTCATTTTATTTCCTGTTGTTTATTTCAGAGCCTGCGGATTGCAAGCTGCATAATTTGCAATATTTCCTCAAACAGTCAAAAGAAACGAACATATGTCATGAACATACAGAGAGAGAGAGAGAGAGAGAGAGAGAGAGAGAGAGAGACGCTGAATAAGCATATGAAACTGCGTGGTGGTTGCAACATGTGAACGCTTGCAATAGTTATCGATCCCAGGAAAATGTGTTTCAAAAGTTCCAAGCATTTGTCACTAAACCTCACTGTTACACTGAGAGATTACATAATCACCTGTGACTTTCCGTCAACTTGATCTTGCATGACAGGGTCGACGTGGTCGACGTCTGCTTCGTATGCGGCATTCTGATGACCACCGCTTTCAGGCTATAAAGATAACAGAAAGATCGTTATCATATGCACAAATCATTTGCGCATGGTCGGAGGTTCGTACAAGAGGTCAAATCCGATGAGGTGCCTGTCGCAGACACGTAGGCCTACCAACATCCATGTGTGAAGCACTTGTATGTAGCAAATTTTGTGAATAAAAATGACATCACAACTAGTGAATGCATTATACAGCATTAAGATCTTGCTAATGATAAACATCGTAGTCAGCTACATGGATTTACAAAGTAACTTATTTTACTGTTCCCATGCTCTCTCTCTCTCTCTCTCTCTCTCTCTCTCTCTCAGTCCGTCGGAGAATATCAAGCGAGCAGTCACAAACGACTCTAAACATTCTCAATGTTTTCATGTACGGGTAAGAGTCCCAAAGGATGAAAATATTCGACATCAACTGCACCTCAACACCCGCATTTGTTATGCAATAATTATTTATTATGATCAAATAAAGTAGGCAAAAGCAAGGTTTTTAGACAGGGATCATTATATGGGCTTTTTGGCACATTGAATGTTTGAGGAAATGAAAAAGACATAACAAGAAAACATGAATACTGGGCACGCCTTCTGCATTCCATGTTGGAATCACATTTATACACAGAGGGCACTGATTGTAATTGAGTTGCTGAAATCAATGCTTTCTCCACTCGCTACTGTGATATCATAATGGGTAAGGGTGTCGACGCTTTGACATTTGCACATACATGCCGAGCTGATGAGAACATTACATCTGTCTTTGTATTACTTGCCCTTATCGCTTCCGGCTTCATTTAACCTATACATTTTGCAAATTGCACATGGACGTAAGTAAACTGTCTCCACCGCAGCAGTACGTGTCTCTGCTCAGCAAAATGAAAGAATAATTGATTGCCTGTTTAAGGAGCAAAGTCCAAGAAACCATGAAAAGCGTATAGCTTACGGACGAACGGGGTCACATGATTTGAAATAAAATTCCTGGTATAATAAATGGCGCCAATCAATACAAGGAATGTTGCACAATGTTCCCAGCCTAGTGGTTTTGTGAGTGCACGGATACAGACAAAGTGTCGTTTGTGTCATACTTAACTTGAGCCACTTATCTTTTACTTCCCGTACCTATACGCTATCAAGAAGTACACAGTCTCTTTTTTTTTTGCAGAAAACACTGCAAGTTCTCGCGAAAAAAACAAACAAAAAACACTGCTCTTAGCGTGAGGACAACATCGTCATAACATCCAAGAAGTACATGGACTTGAGTATGACGGTGAGTGTTTGCCATGATGGCCATAAACATACACATAAAGTAACTTGTCTCCTAGCTATCAGCTGAGTCCCCATGCACAGGGTTACATGACACACACAGGTCCAGATAGAGCAAAGTGTTTGGAGAAAAAATGTTTAGATTTTCTCTTACCCCTGCTTAACACTGTAACCCACACAGCTTAGTGTATACCTTTCATACATTCATTGCTTTGTCTGATTTTAACAAAAAATATCACAAGTATCATTATTCAATGATATTGCGTTACGCACTGAAAGAATATACAAACTTGTAGAGCAAGACCCCAAAAAGCTGGTTTATACGTTAACTGATTGGCATGGATATTATACAACATAGTGAAACATTTACCTCTCACATAGTGTAGGTCTGAAAATGTAATACAAGGCGCCATGCCCTTTATACGTCGAGTGCTTCTTTGCCGTATACATTGGGTTGGGAAGACGAAATTAGTGTGTCTTGTAATCGCACGTAATATTTACACTGCAATAAAGTGTATGGCACCATGTTTCCAAGAGGTACGCTACAAATGACATCATTGATTTGATTCTATCGGCAGAGGTTCATGAAATAATCGAAGGGCATGTCACTGTAAAATGAATGAATGAATAAATAGATAAATAGATAAATTACAAAAATAAAACAACAATGTCAACTTAAACTATCAGACTTATCATTATTATTGAAATCGTTCTTGACAGAGATTAATGGAGTATTTTGAGGGTCGTAATTACGGCAACTAAAATAATCAGACGTATGATTATTATTGATTTCGTTCATATATTTGGTAGATTAATTATTGCAGGCGTACAATGTATTACCATTGCTATCATTGATGCGTTATATCGCTGAAGGCGCATGAGTGTCGGGAAGGTCGATGATGATCAGTAAATTCATTTGACTCCGACTTAAGTCACTTCGATAGGAAAATTGAAGAGTCACCTTTAAGTGGCAGATCTTGAGTTGCTACTTTGCAGTCCTCAAATTGTATTTGTGAAGATTTTCATGCGTCAATGGAGTCCCTGCAGTTTACAGAATTTCGCAATCTTGGCTAGAGGATTTCCCTCCACATGGTGTTTAAATAATCTCCCTGAGAAGGGGGCTTCTACACAATGGAACGCCGCTGGTTTATCGACTTCTAAGGAGTCTCCCCTCTCACGATCACCCAACCCTCTTTCTGCTTGATCAACCTGGCGAGGTTACACCGTGTATTATTCAATGGTTGGATTTTCCCATTGATGTTTTAAAGCAACCAGGCCCACACAATGGGACACTTTAGGGTGCGCAGCCGTAACCCCTCATGGGCATAAATATGAAATGCTTGCATTATCTCAACACGCCGGGTGATAACAAAACATCTTAACATGAGAAATCAAGCAAATGAATTTGATGCAAACCAAACTAAACGTCGACAGTTTTCGTCAGATGCATTCCACCGTGGTGATAACGCATTCACAGTAACTTTTTGGACGAGCATAATCCTTGTACATGTCAGAGCAACAGTTCAGTCACATTTTAGAATCTCGGAAGGTGACGTTTCCTTCAAAAGGTTTTCTTATTAGATGTTTCTATCACTGATCATTCCACATCAATGGATTTATCAGCAACATTACATTATTACTTTATCGTTATCGTCCAAGTAGTATGACAGGTATGACGCAAATTAGAATCATTTCACAATATTCAAGATAATAAGCTTATACAACTGTAGTTACAGTATGATTACGGCTATCGACATTACTATTCAATTTTTAAGCATAAGAAAATACCATCTGGTTTGCGATATCACAATTTGTTGTCATGGCCTTACATTACCTTGTAGCCAGTTTAAATAGTAGTATCATTAAAAGTAGAATTATTCTCGTATTAGCCAGGAAAAGCCACTTGCCGCGTGTACTCGCTGTTTCCGTTTGTTAAGGGTGGGGACCACATCATCTGTCTATTATTCGCCAGCAGGTACATGTACAGACTTTCGCACCTTGGCCAAAAGCGACATTATGAAGTGTGAAACATTAGGCTGTGTAGGATTTCAACCGAAACCGGGCTCCAGAGCACTAGCTACTATACAACAGTCACTTCACTTGATAGTGGTCTTGATATGTCCATGACACGATGAAGTCGAATCTTTAAAGGGATGGTACAGTTTCAGTTGAGATGGAGTTTAAGGTATCCAACATTTTTAAGATGATTTTTTTAGATGATCAGTAACCTCTTATGAACTATGAAAGGACATAATTCTATGAGGACTTAAAAGTTTTCTTTATGAATATTGGTTTTGAAATGGCCGAGACATCCAAAACAGAGTAATCTTAATAAATTGTGGGACAAATCTTTTATCAGCATCGCTTTGTTTTAAAGTGAGTTTGGATATCACAGCCATTTCAAAACCGATTTTCCTCAAATAAGTTTGGTAATCCTCTTGGAATTGTAGGCTTTTGAACATTTCAGGAAGTGGTATATAAATATCTCGTAAAAAAAGTGAAAGTCTAAATTCTCACCTCCACCTATCCTATACCATCCCTTTAATGAGAAATTATCTCTAATCTTCCATACATTACAGACACCAAGAGAGGAGCAAAATGACATTTTGAAAATTAGGTCGTTACAAATAAATGCAAAATTATTTTTTTATGCGGTATATCATTATTCTCGAACGACCGAGCTCTTCGACCATTATACCCTCCTGAGCGTGCCCATGACGAAGAGTCCTAACTATATCTGGCAGTAAATACACTTGTATGGATTGTATACTGTACAACCAAGTGTGGACATACTGAATAGGCGAGCCCGTATAAATTCAACCAAGGAACGAATTTGAAAAGCACAAGGCAGATGTCAGATCTTGTAATACACTCACGGGTCTATTCAACATATTCGTAGTTTCAGTCCAAACGAATCCGCCAATCAAACTTCACGCTCTTAATTCTTCTGGTTAAACAGATATTTTGAAGATAAGTGATCCAGAAAACCATCCAATGATTCATACTGTGGCCTTGTCAACATTTCACAAAAAGAGAACAAACACACAAACTTAAAAAAGAACTAAAAACCATCAAAAATCTTGTTTATTTGTTCACCATTGTTATCACACTAGTTAAAGGATAATTTCCGTAATGTAAGGCCTCCATATTTACAGTGCTCATTTTTCCGTGCCATTTGCAATCGTAGGTGTAACCCCCGAACTCGAGATAATTATTGTAGGCCACCATAAACCATGGAAAAAAAAAGAGAGATGTGCAATGTTATCTCTACGACGCATGGACACTTGTGTATGACTTGCCCACATGATCCCAGACACAGAATGATGACAAGGTTTACGGGAAATAGACTGCTTAGCTGTTCTAGCTTTGTGTTGGTGGATCCCAAGATGTTTACAAGGTATCTATACCAGTCTCAAGGCCTGTAAAGTAATCAACTGTCACGTGACCGGTCTTCAAGGCAGCTGCTGTAAAGCCTGTAGACTAATCCTCTCTAAGGTCACGTAAAAACACTTTATTGCCTTATTCGGATTCTCACCAACTTCTGGGGAATTCGAATGCAAACATTGTCATTTAATTTTCATTACATTGGCAAATCCGAACATGTACTCTGATTGAGGAAAGCTATTAAAATAAACCTGCCCCCCCCCAAAAAAAAAAAAATAATAATAATAATAAATAAATAAATAAAAAGAAAGAAAAGAAAAGACACTTCACAATGTTTGTCAAATCTAGATTGAAATGAGAAAAGTAATCGTGTAAAATGGGTTATCAACGGAAGAATAGTATACATTCAACAATTAATTAAAAGGTTTTTTTTAACATTCTGTAAATGACACATGGTATTTCATGTTAACATTGAAGGGCCAAAATGAAGGCAAGTTGCTACTCAACTTTACATTTGCACTAGATATAAAAGGTAGAATAAAAGACATAGCATAAGTCACTCTCAGGATTACCATCACCATTAATTGTACCCCCCCCCCCCCCGATCGTCTGGATCCAGAAAGCACTGATGCACCTTACCCTCACACGGTCACAGGACATAATTTTGGTATGTAAAATATTTATAGGATGCCTACAATAATCTAAAGACGATAAGAATATGAACGACACCAAAAGAAGATAAGAAGAAGAAGAAGAAGAAGAAGAAGAAGAAGAATTTAATGGAGTAATGCGAGACAGCATGGGTTAGGATACACTGTAACATGGCTAATCAAATGTTATTTGGAATGTCTCTGACAATCATCTTTTTTTTTTGGACGGTTTCAGCATGCAAGCTTTCAAACTTTACACAAAAGTATTCCATGCGTATAATGCGTCTCCTCCTTCTTGTACAAACATTGTAAGCTTACAACTGACACAAAAATATAGATCTAAAGAAAATACAAGAATTGAAGAGCATGGAATCTTTTGATCATCTTATGCTTCTCCGTTCTCATTCAATAGACACATTAGGATGTCATGGGTCATTTGATAACGGTGAATTAATGTGTATCCTGCTTCCGTGGTTTTCATTCATTTCGTGCATATTCACGACTTTTTTTTTCATTGGAAGTATGTGCTTACGTATCAAAGTACGAATACACACGCATACAGTGTATAATTGTCTTTATACATAATAACTTACTATGTAGATGTAAATATTCATCGTTTCTGGATCATTCTTTTTTTAATTGATTGACATGACTACATGTATGTCCCCGAGTCCAGTAAGATATCCGGGGAACCTGTTAATTGTATGATGCGCGGATTGGAATGGTCCGTTCTTGTCATACATTGTCATAGTTTTATCACAAACAACAATCTGTTTATTACTGAGAACATGTGAAGTTCTAGATATTGCGGTGTCATACGAAGTGGCCTGTGTATTAATCATGGAAGGGCTGATACTTCTTCTTTTTGTATTAATCTGAGGATAACTTTGAGTATGTGTGTATGGGGGGGGGGAGGCTGATCACTGTCTATTCCCATCGGCTTCAAACAACCAATGAGTGGGGTTGCAGCTATTCTATTGATCGATCGCGGTAGGTTGGTCAGTGTATAAGAGGTTTGGTCTTCACGAATGAATTGATATACACAAGACAATTAATCTGTGAGAAATAATTCCTCAGGAAGCGGTGCGATGACAGAAGCTTAGCACAATCACGAGATGAACAAAGAAATACAGAAGAAACCATTCCTGATAAATACTTCTCATGTGAGACGATTATGTCGTGAGAAGTCTTACAATTCATCGGCACGTTTGCGGTTGTCCTTGAAGTAGTCAGAAATTCTGTTTAGGGCAAGTGTGTAATTCATGCAAATGGTATGCTGTTATTCAGCATCCATGCGACAACTTAAAAAATATTTAATCTTAATAGATTATTTGCCTTTGTATTGAGGTACATGCACTGTGCCATGTTCTATCGTTATAACTAAAATACAACTGTGTGTATCATGTGACATACGACTATGATACTAGCAATAACATTTTCCATGAAGAAGTGTCTGCGTACTCGGTATGATTTAATTTGTGATGGGACCGAATGATATGGAAATGCTTAGATTGATTTTAGTGTACACATCCTCACGTATATCGTAGCGGTGAAAGACCACTTGAATTATTTCTATAACAGAAACACATTGGTGTCACAATTTTACCTAGTTAAACTCATGTCTCGTCCAAGCAGTAAGCTACACAATGATGTACTTGATACTATACGAATAACGGGTATAAATGTCTTGTACAGTTAAGTGAAGTTGTACAAAACATACATTCCTAGCTTCTTTCAAATGCATTGGATATTGCAACAGCTGTTTTGGACACCCCCTTAGTTTATTGAAACTGAAAATCAAAATAGACTTTATGTTATTTGCAAATGCATATGTTTTGCTGGGTGATATAGCAAATATAGATTTATCGAGTGAAGTATCGAAATCGCACGATCTTCCGGCTTCCAGCGCCAATGGTTAGTGTACGTAGAACATACTGTACTCGTTTCTGTTCGTTTCTGTATAGAGTGCATATAATACAGCTGAACTTCTGACTTCATTGGAGGCGATATGCTTTATAATCATCACGTATCGCTGATTTCAGACAAACAATAGGGAGAAATAATGGGTCTTTTATTATAGTGGAGTTGCCTTTATTGAGCACCAACCAACCGTTTCTATGATAGTGTACGAATGAAGGATGTTGTATGCCACCTATGGGACCGGTGACACACAAAAGCGCTACCAGCGCGGTATGGCGAACTAGAAGCTTATAAATTGCACATTGGTGATTTTTATCATGGGCGGAACGAAAGAGTGCAACACGAAATCGCAAGCTGGATTTTTACCAATGATCACTCCTAAGAACAAAATATTAACAGTAAATGTAAGGTGTAATGTTTCTAAAAGGAAGGTCTTCAGAAGTATTACTGACATGAACAGAATATGCAGAAGTTTGTTGTTTTTTTTTAATCAATGGCATATCGTGCAATACTTCATACTATTAACATTATATTATGTCATATTGTAGTCTCAGCCACCAGCGTAAACCAATTCAAGTCGGCACTAGAGAGACATTGGGGAAGCCACCCACGGAAGTACAACCCATATCAGAGACCAACAGTGACGAGGGGCACATAAGCAAATACTTTACATCTAAGTAAACCCAAGTAATTAAGTATATTGTATGATATCATGTCACGTATAAAAACGGAAACACAGTGTTTAATGCTATAAGTAGAGAAAGAATGAGACAGAATTTACAGTATATTACATTTCGGAAATTTACTGGTGAGATGAATTTCAATCAAAGAAAAAAAAAATGTATTATGTGTAGTACAATGCTTGATAGGCACCTTTCTCATTACAATATACCGAGAATAGGCCTACAGTATTGTATGATATACAATTAGTAATCTGCATGGGTAAGTAGAAAGAACAAAAATCAGTGTACAGGTAGACCTACAATGTTATATATGCGCACAGTACCAGTAACATCTCATCAAAGCGATCTGTAAAAGTTTGAATAGATAATTAAAACATTTTCGATGTATGCCTGCGTATATGAGGTCTTTGCTTTAAATGTTAAGATTGACATTTCAAAACTGTACGGGAGCAAATATTCAGTGTGCTTTAGAAACCGTCGCCTGTTTATAGAATAATCGAAACTCCATTTTCACAAATCAATAACTGGAGCACGTCCTGACGCTAGGGAGGAGAGAGCAGCAAGCAATTAACAGATAAAATGTGTGGAGTCGATATACATTTAGAGAGGACAACCCAGAAAAGATTCATACTCTGTAGCTTACCGGTGATCGCACTGCTGATCCGTTCATTTTCAAGCCAAAAGTCTCTACTTGCTTGCTTGCCAGAACACGCCTGATCGCCTGACGTAAGGTCCCCCTGAATGTCACTGTTTTGTTTGGACCGTAGAGTCTTTCCTTATCCGTCTACTGCTGAAAGTAGGAAAAGAAACCCTTGATCCAATCAACCCCTATATCCGTATGTTCCTAAGAATCGCCGACATCTGATGTAGAACATAATACTTCAGTGCGGGACCAGTTCTAAAGACACCGTTCGCGACGTCGAACCTGGCTTTATTGTTCGCTTCTTTTGACGAAATGACTATTCCGGTGTCGTCACAAAATTCTTTTGGTTCCGGCACATCTCTTTGGACTGGGTACGCAAATAGCTTAGACAGTTTGCGGTTTTTCACAATGCACTCCTGGTCCTCGTTGTGTGTGTATGTGTGTATACATGTTTGTGTATGCAAGTTCGATTCATCCGGATAGTGCGCGTTTTTAATGGAACTGTGCCGCGTGCAGTGTGTATGTGCGATTGTATGAATTGCATGCTTTTTTGGCGTCTGGAACCGTATTGTGTCAACTTTTAGTGACGTACGGATCGTGTGTGCATTCGGGCGTGTACAGATGATCAGTGGTATAGGGCCAGGGATAATCACTACGGTGAATCATGGCATTGGTATGCTAGACCACTCGAAAGGTATGGCCGACATTCTTGTTGTTTTTGGTCTTCCCTCATTGTCTAGGCCGAAATTTTTGAAGGTTAAAATGTCTAATTATCTGTTTGTACAAATAAGGTAAATAAGGGTACTTCATTAGCCGGAAGTATTCCCTTAGTCTTTCGCGCAATAGTAATGTGATTTCTCCTCATGCATTTAATGAATTTCATGAACAAATGTTTGCAAAATGGACATAAGCGTCATGTTGATATAATAAAGAGCTTGCTTCCCAAAGGCGTTAAATCCATCATTTTTCAATGGATTTAGCGCCTTTTGTAAGCAAGTTCTTCATTATATATAATATGGTATACATTACGTGCTTCCAAAAAGCGCTAAATCCATCATTTTTTATGGATTTAATGCATTTTGGTTGAGATAGTTTGTCATATTATAAATACATATATATATCAATATAAAGTTATGTATATCTGTGTATACATTATGTACGCAAGAATAGGAGAATTGGGTCAACCTAGTTAATCTCAATTTTTTTTTTTTTTCAAATATTCTGAAAGTGCATGTTTTTTTTTTCTTTATTGTTTTGGGGGGGGGGGGTTCGGGTGTGTTTTACAATCCTCTTCATTAAAAAAAAAAAAAATCTTAATGTTTAATTCTAAAATCCTTTAACAAAGGTGATACCGTTGCTTTTAAAGTTAATCCCAGTCATCGATGGAATGTATACTAATAGGGCATGATCGATTTTAGGTCAATCAGATAATCCATTAATCACTATTGTTGCTATCAAGCTTTAAATCCTGGTTTTTTTTTTCCCAATTCATCACACAGAGCGCGGCTCGGTAAAATTAAGCGCTCTAAAAGACCTTGAGAATGAGTACTTTCTTTTATACACTTAGGTTAGAAAAATCCGTTTGATTCGAGTTTTAAAGCTTAAAATTTCGTTTTTCAGAATCTTCTCTTTTGAAAAATCTATATCTGGCGACTTTTTGTCGGTTCGTGATGCAGTGTGACATAATTTATATACCTTATTATAATTCAGAATAATGCAGCCATCAACTATGACATTTCACATATTCACAAAAAAAGGACAGGAAGGAATAGGAATAATGATGAGTTTTCAAACATGAGACAGGAATCAACCACATACACATTTGATCATTTCGGGGATTTCCCTCTGAAAAGGCTCGGCTACAACAATGGCACAAAAAGACATAACCACAGGAATTTTACACGAGGTGACGTCAACTTCTAAATTGCAAAGGGAAGGATTAAAGGATACTGAACTGGGCAAAAGACAAAAATAAGGGCGACGATCTCTGTTTTGTCAGTAACCAAGTTCTAATTTTAATTCAGTAGGGTTTTGGTCTAACAGGTTGGGGCTACAGTGCAACTTTACTTCCCAATGTATGTTGGAATGTGTGGCAATTATTGATAACAGGACATTGACACACACACACACACACACACATACGCACACACACACACACACACACTCTCTCTCTCTCTCTCTCTTCTCTCGCTCTCTCGCCCTTTATTCCTTTGTCTGCTTCCGTCTGCATAGTTTTAACTATTTGTGATTTATTCATTTTCTCTTCTCATAAATATCCATTCTTTTACTATTCCGGCATGCATAGAGTCATGAATCATCGGAATTCAGAATGTTCTTTTCAATAAAATTGTCTTCACGTATTTTCCATCAGTTAAAGTAAATGAATAACACCGCATGCACGATGATAATTTTTCAAAACAATTCGAAAAGGGCAGTCACTTTGAGCATAATACAAGTCATATGTACGAAAGATTATGCAGCGAAATGAGAAGAAAATGCCAATGCGCTTTGTAATTGTAATAAGAACAGACAAAAAACAGCGCCGAAATCAGAGTATTGTACTGAAGAGCAAAGCATCCCTAATGACATCTCGTACATATACGGAAAATTTCCCGAAGATAACAAAAACGACCGATATAGCTTTTACTGGTAAAAGTTAGCTCAAAAGCTAACTTGTTGAAAGTAGGGTTATAATCAACCCATTAATCAGTCATATAATCAGTAACAACCAATTCCATTTTTTATTAATTATCCCGCCAATGAGTTCGCATGATATCATAACCGTTTTATAATATCAGAGTTCGGCCTTTTTTTTTCTCTCTCTCGTGGCCCTTTTGGCTAATGAATCCTTCAATCTGAAAGTTTCCTGTAGCGCAGTGATCTGGAAAAACAGGAAAAACAAAATTCAAGTTTCAATCTCAAGCAAAAATGATACCCCTTTTTGTACGTGAGGTGGCCCGACATCAATTTTAGTGGCCCCGGATCACCATCCCAACGGTAGTGTTGAGCCCGCGGGAACATAACCCTTCTTCATGTTCATAACGAATGTGAGTCGCCATGACACTCATACAACTATGTAACAATACTCGATTCTACAATACGTATGAAATAATTATAACAGTAAAATTGCTATACCAATTTGTCAATAATCATTCATCATGCATATTACAGAGATACACAAATATCTCGAGGCTTTGTGCAAAAACTGTCTGAATATGATATCATCGATTTCCTGAAAAATAAGTCAATTAACTCTCTGGCCCAGCTCTGCCAGTGTACGGTGTAATGAGAATCTGGCGTCACGTGTCACGAAACGAGTTCGAAAAAGAAAATACGGAATTTGCCTCGGTAAGAAAATGAAAATAGGGCGTCTTAGCTAGAAACTTAAAACAGTGCGTCGTAATCAAATATGTCAAGTTAAATATTTCTGATTTTGTGTTATTGTGACATATAGACCCTATTTTGTGCTGCGGGTTTTCAGTCCCACAATTATTCGTTTTATCTCCTCGACGACGTTTCACTTTGATCGTAATTGTACTTGTTGCCAGTGACCTCTAGTGAAGCATTTTTATGTGTATAAGCTTAAAGCAAACACGTGGTTTGATGATTTCGAGTTGTCAACGAACGGCTACACAATAATTATCTTCGTTACAGCTATCATCAGAGTTTACATATTGCAACGAGAAAAAGAAAAGAAACAGGAAGAAACTGGCTAGGCCTCTTGTGAGCACCAGTAAAGAACAGCTATAGACGATGAACCCACCATCGTTTATTCGATTTTAATTTTTATTTTGCAATAATACTACACTTTTTTATAGTCTCTAGAGGACGCTCAGCAGCAGCAGCAACAACAGCAATGGCCTCCAACTCCGATGTTTTTGCGTTTCTCGTAAATATTTCTTTAACTGACTCGAACAATATTGCTGTCTTTCAAAACAGCACGACCCACATTTACAATTATGGAGAAAAATCAATGCTTGTACTCAATCGTTCATATCAAGCAAAATTTTAAAAGCACAGCAAAATTGAATAGATCGAACCTAAATAATAAAAAATATGTCTATAAACACTCTTTCATAATTCCTCACGAAATATTGAGAGGGATTTGTAATATGCGAGAGAAAGAGTAAAGAAAAGAGAGAGAGAGAGAGAGAGGGAGAAGAAGGAAATAACACTTTACATTTTCTGCTACTATCCCCCCCCCCTTTGTCTTCTCTCTCAAACACTATACAGCACAAACAACACGCATAAACACATAATTAATCTGAACGCATAAAGATACTCTATCGAAATCTATGATCTATTCGTGACGTATGTAAGATAATTATGAACTGGAACCAATCCCAACATCTCACCAGATCGTTATTAATGATGTGAGCACTCGGATTGCATCTGTAAATTTCTCGACTGGCACCATTCAGTCCTCAGAAACTCAGAGTGTTTTATAGGTGGTTTGATCTCCTCCGTGCAACATTAATTTAAAAAGTCAACGTTAATTCGGAATTCTAAGCTAACAGGATAATGCTTCTTCTCATCCATTTTGCCGTAGAAAGAAAGGATTGTTCTCTAATCCAATTGATGTTTTTTTTTTTTTTTTTTGTGCGTGTTTGGTTTCAAAATATTTTGATGAGACGGTGTAGTTTTCTCTGAAGCCACAGAAACGTCGAGTTGAACAAGGACTGACGCTGACCTGCCACTTGACGGAAAGTCTTCGTCAAACTTAGCACATTGTTTCAGTTACATAGAGCTGGGCATGTCTTCTTTGAGTCAACAAAGTTCCTAGCTATTCAAGGAAGACAATGGTAACTATTTCTATCTGTTAACTTATCCCTGAGATCTGGCAAGGATGATTTCACAGCGCGTTCCTTTGTAATGGTCTTTGGATGATATTTTCCGGTGGCCATGTTTGAACGTGTGCAAAATAAAAGTCATTATTTATGGGCTTTCAAGAAATGATGTTGTCATCTTAAGGTTGTGATTACTTTATGATTGGTGAAACATAAGTAATGTCATGTATCCCATTCTAGCAAATAGAACGCAGTCACAAAAAGGAACTACAGAGGGTGATTATAAGGTAATACGACAAAATTAAATTACGTGTGTTTTGGAAAAAAAAAAAGTCATGTACGTGTTTACTGTGTATATTATCATTTCAGCGACCTAGTTTTTGCTATCTTTTCCACTGGCTACAATTATGTGCATATGTATATTCATTATATCTGATATCATGTTTTTTTTTCTTTGTCTTTTAGCTGTCACTCTTTGGAACTGCCTTCTTCTATGCTTTTCTGGTATCAGGTAAGGGGGCCTGAGATAGTTGTACCTCTCTAAATATAACATTTCTAATTATTTCATATGATATATCACCAATATTTTTGATGATTTAATGTTTTGATTGATTTGGTTTTTTTGCTTTCATTTAGGGATAGTAAATTATGTTTTCTATCTGAGTCTATTTTTAAGTGGTTCACAATATATAAAGCTTGCACTGCAAAAAGTCCGGTGTTAAATATGAAACACCGAGCTGATGTTAAATTTCCGGTGCTCATTCGTGGTGTTAGATTAACATCTCCGGGTGTCATTTCAAAATGTAAAATTGTTTTTTTCAATAGTTTCTTAGTTATTGTACTTCTTGTTAATTTTGAACTTCAACAAGACGATAAAGAATTTTCCGATAAAGTACTTGATTTTTGAAAAAATGTGTAAACAAATTTACGCCACAGTAACACCAGTTGGTGTGGTCCCATTGAAGCTGGACGGGTGTTATAGCATTGCAATTAACACCACCAATATTAAATCAACACCATGCGGTGTCATTATTGAATTAACTCTAGCGCAGTGTCAAAAATATTACCAGCCACAGTGTCAAATGAACACCACGAAGTGCCAGGCGAATATTTTTAACATCGTCACAATACATTTTCAACACCTGTGAATGTGGTCCTCTATTGAAGTTTGATCGGTGTTAGATTTAACACTCATGGTGTTAAATCTAACACCAATGTTTTTACAGTGTGTTTTTAAGTGGAACTCTCATTTTTTTTTTTTTTGTTTCTGAACTGAAGCATAACTTTGTGTTTCTGCCAGTATGCGTGCATGTGTTTATCTGTATCATTTATCCTTTGCAAAGTCAAAATTAATGTATATGATGTAATTCCTGATTTATTCTGTGTTATGTCTTTTTTTTTGAAAATTGAAGAATGAAAATATAATTCAATGAATGGAATTGAATAGAATCTGCATCTTGTTAGACAGGTCATCTTGAAAGTGATTGTCATACTCTGGGTGAAGTAACCTAGACAGAAATACTATGATTTGGGTACAATGAGAGCATAGTATGACCAGTGACCGAAATGTAAATACGCTTTACACGATTGCAATATTTGTAGAAATCACAAAATATTGTAGGTGGTATAATAAGATATGGTGTGATGCCATGGCTTTCCAAGTTTGCCATCAGCCTTGTCATGAATTATTACGTATTACATGAACTGTGTCCTCCTCGTCAGTAGTTTCTGTCTTTACGTTCTAATATTAAACTATGTATGACTCCAGGGGAATACTTTTAAGAATAAGGGTGAAAAAATGTCGTTTCTGATTTTGTTTTGTTTTGTTAGCACTATATCATGGTATAGGACGCTTTGTTTTGTCATGTAAAAATGATGAAGTATTCTTCCTTCTCCCCCTCCCCCCCCCCCCCCCCCCCCGCCCGTCCCCTCAGAGAGAAAAATCTACCGTTTATGCGCAATTACTTAATTATACAGGTTTCTGCTTCTGGCCAGTCAAATTGTATTGACATGTTCATTAGGTTGTCTGTCAGTTAATTCTATTTCCATGAATGAATCAGTAGGGCGTTTGGTTGGTGTATTTTGTTGCTGTACTAATCATGAACTGTTTAGGTATGAAGTATATGCCGAATTAAAAGAAGACGATGTATTTGAATGATGAATTTGAATTTGAATATTGTGATGATTAAAGAATCGAATCACTAAAATCATGTGATTATCTTATTCACATTAATCTGTAAATAATGTGTGTGTATGTTTGAAATGATTAGAGAGATTAACAAAACTATATTTTCTCCTCTTTTCACAGTTTTGAAGTTTTGAAATTTTGGATTTCGACTAAGGCTTAGTACATTCTTAAAATAAAGAAGAAATGAATGCATCTGAATTGAAAGTAATGGACGAATATGCTTGTTTGCTGCCGCTGCCATCTCTGCATGGAGATAGATTACATGGAACGACTAATGGATATACTATTGATACCTTGCTACATTCCTCTCCCCCAGCCAGATATTCTGAGCCGTGCAAGGACACTTTGAATGTGAACTACACTCTTCCATCCCACACGCGATGCAAGATGAAAAAATATCACGGATATGAGGTTCAGCTCATCCCAAAGTTAATACCAATGGCGTTTTCACAATCGAGTTGCTATGGAAACTCGCAAGGAAATGTCTCATCTGGCTTCATCATTTGTCGTATCCCTGGTATGTTTACTTCTGTATTTAAAAGGGAATGATGTCCAAATATTCATGTAGCAAATGATTATGTATTTTGACGAATAACCCTATCTAGGAATGGCGGCATGTATTGGATGTTTTCCAGAGGCCACGGGGTCCACTTAAACATGTATGCCCAACTTGCTATGTCACCGAAAATACAATCCTGAAATTATAAGCATAGTAAAAAAAAATACTTAGCGGTAGAAAACATTGGACATTTTGCCGAAGTAATGGAAAGATAAAAATTAAATGGTAATATATATATATATATATATATATATATATATATATATATATATATACATATATATGAAGAGTTTCTTCGCAAAAACCGATAAGTCCATTTTTGAAGATTTTGAAGTACGGTCTCTGTCATAAAGTACAAAATAAAACTTTTAAATGATATATTGGTCACTACATATAAAGGTACATTTTTGAAGTTATGGTCAAAAGACGGAAAAACATTGTTATTATTCTCTTTATTTTTCTTGACCTTTTATCGCAAATATATCAATATTTGGCAAATATGGACATATCAGTTTTTGCGAACAAACTCTTCACACACATATATATATATATATATATGAAGAGCTCGTTTGCAAAAACCGATAAGTCCATTTTTGAAGATTTTGAAGTACGGCCTCTGTCATAAAGTACAAAATAATACCTTTGAAATGATATATTGGTCACTACATATAAAGGTATATTTTTGAAGTTCTGGTCAAAAGAAGCAAAAATTTTCTTGTTATTCTATTTATTTTTCTTGACCTTTAATCGCAAATATCTCCATTTGGCAAATATGGACTCATCAGTTTTTGCAAACAAACTCTTCATATATATATATTAATCGAATATCAAAATTCAGCAAATTTTAAACCAGATTGTGCTGAAATTTATAGTTTAAGCAATGACTTCTAATAACATTAATGTAAACATGATAAATGAAATGGCATGCATGATTTTAATTTCTGAATGAAAGCATTCATATTCTGAAATGTTATGACATACTAATTAACAGTTTCGAAATAAGAGCTAGGCATCACAGCCAACACAAATGTTGTAAAAGAGGCATATTAAAAGATCAAAGATACAAACAAATCTTTACTCCATCTCCCAAACTAAAAAGAAAATGGTGCAGTATTTTTTTCAGCCTGAGAGGTCTGATATCAAAATGTTGATATATTGGTAATAATCATTGTAGATCCTCATCATCATTATCATATTCATTTCTTTTGTTTATTGTATAACTACTATTCCTTGCTTAGCTTTAATCAAGAATCTATCCATATTGACACTGTAACATTACAAGGTGTAAAAAGAAATGAAATATATTATGTTTCTTCCAGATTGCCTAAACGGGTCTTGTATACATGGTCACTGCGAGGAGACAACAACAAGCTATGTGTGCCATTGTGACGAAGGATACACCGGAGACTTTTGCCAGTACTGTGAGAGAAGAAATGTTTACATTGTCTTTTATTTCAATGATATTGCCCTTGTCATCATACTTCCAATTCCGATTTTTTTTTCTTAATTGCGTTTTGTTTTCATAATTATTCCCAGGTTCTAGAAGGAATTCTTTTTACAGGTTGTGATGAAAGTGGTGGAAAAGTATCGTTTGGCTTGCCACTCCGCTCACATAATGAATAGTTCAAAGGAAGGCAGCGTTTGAGAATTCCTTGCAATAAAGAGTATTATTACATGTACATCAGGCAGTGCTTAGTATGATGCTGTCCAGTTGCAGTTAACTGCTAAGTAAATTGTTGACTGGGAGCGGCGCACAGTGGGCCAGAGAGATACCAAAGTGCGCCAAAAGTCATTTTGGGCACTTGGGATTTTTTAATTTTTGACATGCGCTCTTGAGAGGCAATACTTAAAAGAATATATCATTAAAATATTTAAATCAGGTATGTACATTAAAGGGGTATATTTCCTACCTGAAGTAGCAAAATACAATATATTAAGAGTTTCAAAGCAAATTGTAGCCTCAATAAGTAATTTCAAGATGTAGTTTTTGAGATATCAACCTGTAATTTCTTCCACATATTTCTCAGAGTTCATTTTACGTTATGAATGCTGTAAAAATGGAAAGAAATTTAATTTTCATGAATATTTTACGCTAAATATCCTGGAAAAGAGGCTAATCATTTGTCTTTTTAATATGGGATACCCTAATGAAAAGTTTAGATTGCCACGGATTTCCGACTAAATTCTATTACCACCACATTTCCTGATGTCTCAGCTTTAAGCCGATACCAGATTTGGCTGCCACCTTTTGCCACTTTTTGTGTTAGAGCCGATTTTCCGCGACACATTACGTCTATTTTGGACCTTGCAGCCGCTTAGGAATGCTGTTATATCATACGGGGCCGCATGAGGGCGGCATTTTTTAAAATTTATTTTTTCTTTCTCGCACGTTAAAGGCACAGAAACATGAATAACACTGAATAAGTGTCAAACAGAGTTATAAAATACATGTATAGGGCTAGTCCGGCACCTAAAAGACCCCTCCTCCGAAGATAAAAGAGTACATAATTGCACATAGCCAAGGTCATATAGCCATATTGTCGATAATTGTCATAGCCACTACTGTATAGCATAGCTATTCCCACTGCGATACATATTGTATGGACACCTAAATACTTCGATCCTACTCTTGACATATGCAGATAGAACGTTATACACCAAAACACAGAGATTTTATTCTCATCGGTTACTCGTTGGAAGCAAAGTCTGTTGCTTTCCGGCCGCTCAGCAAAGTGTATAGGATCGCAGTTTGTGAATCCGATAGCAGGTCAATGTCAGACATTGCTCGCGTGATCCTCATCGGACGATCTTGCCTCATCGGATCATGCCTGACATGTCTGACATTGACCTGATAGGCGACCAATACAAGTCGGATTCATCGGACTGTGATCCCGTACACTCTGTGGGTTGTCGGAAGCAAAAAAAACGTTGCTTCCGACGACTGATGAGAAAAAAAAAATCATTGTGGAACGTGGATGAATTTATGATTTCATATGATAGTGATTCCGATAAATGTTTCATTTAAAAAGAAAAAATCTTTTTTTATTTTAGCTTTTCCAAGTAAACTTTTATACACGGCAGACTCATTCTTAGCTGCTAAGCCATAACCTTTCATTTTCTTGATTACTGACCTTACAATTTGTTATCTTTCCATTAGAATTAGACAAAACGGTTTTTGCGCTTGTATGAATTGATATGGCATAGGCCTAAGGTTATATATGAAGTAGAGAGATAAGAACTATATTGGAGATTGATTCTATATCGCACATTTATGTCCTGCTAGAATAAAGTGAATACATTCACCCAAACGTACAGCGTACTTCATAAAATTATATTCTAACTAGTTTACACTGACAACAGTATCATTTGGCAGTACGTGTGTAATATGGAACTTTCAGCATAAATTCGATGTTTTTAACGAAACCCGAATGTTTATACACTTTCCATATGACATGTAAGCATCGTGTATTCAATGGTATTATATAAGCAGTGTCAGTGAATGTGAAAAGATAAATTAATCTTTAAAGAAAAAAAATAACAGCTTAGATTTGCATTGCTTTATTCGTCATTTACAGACAGATCTTGGGTAGCCAATAAAAAAACAGCATCGCAGTCACGTCATATGAGTTTGAAATTATGTTCAATCAATTCTACGCCCCCAATTACCCTTAGACACCAAATTTGGGTAAAAAGAAACCACGGAATATAATTTTGGCGCACTTTGAGCTCATTCTGGCCCACTGTGCGGCGCCATCTGCTTAAGTGACTTATGTTTTGTTTCTCTGTTTTAAACGACAGAACAAACGAGGTTCTATCCCTGCACATTGTTTCATATAGATACACGTTAAAAACAAAGAGAGATATATAATTGAGATATTAAATGCAAGAACCATTCGCTGTCTTTCGTGCAAATTTATCCACTCCTTTGGTGTGTGTGTGTGTGTGTGTGTGTGTGTGTGTGGGTGTGTGTGGGGGGGGGGGGGGGGGGGGGAGGGGGGGGGGGGCAAACAAACGTCGCTCAAAGAACCTCCAACCTTCGCCGAAATAAAATGAGCTCCCGAAATTACAGGCAATAATGGTCTGCCTCTAGATGGGGTATATTTGAAAAGGTATCAATCCTCATTAACACCCCTAAATGCAACATCGTTCTCTCTTTTTTTATCATGTATGTCGGTGTCTTTGGTAGAAAATTTGATTTTTTTTTTCTAGAGCTGGCACACCATTGCAGATGTGAGATTTGTAAGGTAGTTTTCCACCTTGTCTAGTGCTTAATACTCGTCAGAAGATGGCACTGTTAGTGTTCGGACAGATAATTAAGACTTGTATCCGATTACACCTATGGCAGTCATGTAATCAACAGTTGTGATTACTTGCGTGAGGCTGTCGCAGAGCTCCGGAAAGAAGTAGACATTTTTAAAACTTTAGGTTTTAGAAAGAGACAATACAACATTGAATAACTAGAAATTAGTATTGGTGTCTTTATTAGCACAAACATAATGTTTGTAATATTAGTTTAACAATTAATGTATTAGTCAATCAAGTCTGCCATAATTGTACAAAAGGATTTCTTTAATGTTTCAAATCGATGAATAAATCATTTGTATAAATCTATATCAGTCATGACATTGTAACTGAAACGATCGAGTTCGTGGTAGTAAAGTAAACGTTGAACTATTTCATCTACACCTGAAGCTATTCGGATTCAGAACAGCACATCTGGCTCACTTTCGGTGACAAAGAAAAACCCTCTCACCCCATCGGTCACCGGAGCGTTGTCCACGTCAGTCTCTCTCATGACCACCAGCTCGAGCACGGAATCCCCGGAGAACAGCGTGGGAAGACCAATACTATATTCGAATGGAGCCAACTTTAACAGAGCTACTTCTTCAACCCAGACCTTAGCAGCAGAAGACAAAGATCAGAGTCACTCGTCCATGTCGGCTTCGCAGACTGCCGCGAGCATCGCGTCGAGCTCGATGATCACGCCTACCTTTGACAACGATGACGGGATGAATATTGATGATATTCAATTTGACAGTTTTGATGTAAAGGAAAGCTCTTCGGGCGTTACAGCGATGAAGGTGACAACTCAATCCCTACCACAAATACCGACCAACGCTACTGTTAGCGCCCAAGGTAATCTTCATAATTTATGATAGATACTACTACAAAAGAAAAAAAAAAAGAAAATCTCATAGATATGAACGATCATTTAAAAAAAAAAAAAATGTTTTCAGGAAAACACCAGCGCTTCCGGACTCCTTGCTAGAAAAAACAACAACAACCAAACAAACAAGTCATTCTACTTTCCTCTTTCTTTTATTTTGATGCTTTTACCCTCTAAGGAAATAACATTCATATTCTTCGTTCAAATTTCATCTAATGCATGTGAATAATTTTAAACATGACGAGGACATTAATTCATACCGAAAATAAAATCGTTGACGATAATAAAATTTGTTTCGAAAAACAAAAAAAAAGTAACTCAAGCCAGAGTAATGCAGTAATATTTTTTCGTAAAGTAGGCGTGATTAAGCGAAAACAAAAAACAAAAAACCTTTTAAGAAATTACATTTCTGTCATAATTGTGTTTGTAATGAATTGTAATTGACGACAAAGAAAATGAGACATTATGCTTTTATCTCGAATCGGTAAATTAAGCGTCATACTACGTCGACTGCCAGATGAGAGGGCGAAACAATATAGGACGCATCTGCAAAGAGCGCGGGAAAAACATACCGCAGCCCCTTCACTACTCGTACGTTGCCAATTTGGTTGAGGTGGCACACAACGCTTGTGGGGACCACGCCTACATTTGGCTCCGTTGTTCGTGCTGCTGGCCGCCTGGCAAGAATTGGTACGATACCAACGATCGGGGTATCGATGGGGAATGGCGTTGTGGTTACGGGAGCTCCAGCGTCTTGCTTGAGGATGTCTACGATGGCTTGAATCTCAGTATGTCACGTGACTACCATATATGCTATATTTATATATCTCTCTGTCTGTCTGTCTGTCTCTCTCTCTCTCACTGTCTTTCTCCGTGAAACAAACATACACGCATAAATTTGCTTACTATGATAAAGAGTTAGGTTATAGCAGCAGCAATCTCATTAAATATAATGATTAGATTATAGCAGCAGCAATGTCAATAAATATAATGACTATGTCTATCTCTTCTTCATTTCTTGAATGTATGGATGCCTCTTCCTTAATACAGGTAATTCATCCAGAAAGTTCTAGAGCTCAGAATGCAACACTTCTCACAACTTTAGAGAACACATGGATAAGAACTTAAAACGCACTCTAAAAATTGAATTGATTTAGTGTTAGTTGTTCATGATTTTTTTTTTTATGGAGGATTTGTGACTTGATTTGCTGTGTTATTTTTTTCCAGACTTGCAAAACGAAGACAAAACTAGGGAGAGGAATCTTGCAGTGTCTTTTGCAAATGGAGATCTTCAGTTCGCTGCCTTGCCGTCTTATTCATCTTCTTTACCGAATGGTGAAGCCCGTGTAGTTTGCGTTTGACATCACTGTCTTGTAAAGTTGCAATTTCTAATGACAATTATGGACTTTTGTTTTCAGTAGCTTTTTGTATATGCATTTTCCACTCGCATATTTATGAGGCCAGACATACACGCTCGTAAATCACGATATGCTCTTCTTCTTATAAACATAATTACCCAACTATATGCTTACAGTTACAGTACCCAGGGATGTAGTGGTAGTGATGGTGTTAATGGAGGGAATAGTTAAAGATTCTGTCGCTCTATATAGATCAGACTTGTCATAGTCAGTACCGCTGTCCTCAAATCGACATTCTTCGCTTTCGATCCACATGAGCACGAAAACAAATGTCCACATAAATCAACCAGACTCTATGACGTCTGAGGTCAAATATCAATTTCCAGATCCCAGCAAGTCAGTAGTAAAAGTCCCTGATACATGTACGTAACAAATAAAAAAAAAAAACCGACAGACTGCTTCTTAGTTCTATCTAAAGCTTCATCTTGATACTTCGTTTTAAAAGGCTGCCAGGGTCACATGAAAAACAAACAAACATACACATCAATTGAATTCAATTCGATTCGATTCAAAATGATTGTAATTCCATGATAATACAAAGTAATATACATAACGCTTACATGTGTACATAATATTTAAAGGAAATTTGAATCAGTAAGTTTCAACAAAACATGAATACAATTATTATAATGATATCAACTCTGGTTGGGATAAATAAACAACTTAGCGATACAATCTTAATTTATAGCTCTACATGGAACAGAGGAATTCACAAAAATGCATAACTTGTAAAATTTGTGAATTACTCTAGAAGACGAGGGCATCTCAAGATCCGTCGAGGACTCCTTGTATAAAATTTTGATATCCTGATGTCAGGAGAAATATTAAGAAAAAAAAAAAGACTATGACAAGGACAAGGACAAAAGCAGGGACGGAACAGACAAAAAATAAAAGTAAAGATAGGCATGACAAAGAAAGGGAATGAAACAAAACAAGACAATGTCTACGTTCAGTTATCTGGAAAGGTCACCAAGGCATGAGGAAGAACTTCAAATTCTATACAAATTTGGATTAAGACACAAACTTTTAATAATTTGAAGAAAAAAAATGCTTATCATTGATTTATTGATCCATTTTTATGAAAAAAAAACATTTTTTTCTATTTGTTTGTTTTCGTGAGGATGACAAAACATCTTTTTTTTTCAGTTTTGATCGAAAGGAAGAAAAAGTCAAAGCATCTTTTAGAGTATTATCTGTTTGTGTGTCTGTATATAACTTCAATGAATCATGCATGGATGTATTACCTGTGTTTTGCACTCTGGTATACCATGTATCTGTCTATTCTGAGAATGAATTGTTTATGTATTGATACTGAGACAGTTTGGGGATTAAAATAATAGAGGTTAATGAAATGCGCTCATATCACCCTACGACCATCATTTTTGTCTTGTGATTGAATATGCCTTTGCCAAAACAGAACAAAAATTGAAAAAAAAAATTAATGAAATGAATCTACAGAGAAAAAAAATCTCCATGTTCTCCCTCACTTTGTGCTCTCAAAATTCAAATTTATGTACACATTTTTACCCGCCAGATACACTCATGAACGATTGATAAGGACATATTGTATAATTTTCTCAATATACACAAATTTAGCCTATGCTTAATGCCGGAAGAAAGTACATCATTTCATTAAGATTTTAATTTGCTTTACTTAGATCCCCTCCCTATTTCTGAGCTTTTTATTTAACATGGAAATTCGACAATGAATAACTATCTTATAATAAAGATCAAGAGAAATTAATGAAAGCATACTAAAGTGCTCTTTCAGTAATTGATTACCGAAAAGTGGTCAGACATAAAGCTCACGTGCATGGAGAACAATTATTCATTAAGATTTTAATTTACTTTGCTGAGATCCCCTCCCTATTTCTGAGCTTTTTATTTAACATGGAAATTGGACAATGAATAACTATCTTATAATAAAGATCAGGAGAACTTAATGAAAGCATACTAAAGTGCTCTTTTAGTAATTGATTTAATAGCGAAAAGTGGTCAGACATAAAGCTCACGTGCATGGAGGAAAAAAATAATGTGTATGTTATAGTCTGAATGTTAACTACAGAATCGAATATTAAGATGTTCCATCATGTATTCGGATTCTTTCATAGTTTTGTTTTTAACATTTCACTCAAACAGTGGCTTCAATGAACCTGAGGCCCGTGTGGTGGATGTAAAATTCATACATGCCGTATGAGAGTGTATATATTTGATTGCACATAACCAGCACATTGCAAAAACTACAAAAAAGGGGGGCAAAGTGTAATTTATGGTACGTCCAGAAATGGGAATGAAATTGTAATTGGAGTGAATTCAATTATGCTTCGTGCCCTTCATTTCCTATTTGCTGAAACGAATGAGCAGTGGAGGACGGAGAGAAATATGAAATATTTATGGAATATTGACAATTTGAGACAGAACTCAGAACTGCTCACCTCGGTAACTCATTAGTCATCATCAATAATCGAACACGAGGTCCGGGACAACAGAAAAATAGAGGCGTAATAACAAAAAACGTCGATCGCACACGTGCTTTTTAGGTGAATTCGTGAGAAGCAGCTGTGATTGAGAATACTTCGGGCATGAAACTGAAGCAATTTTTTTTTTTTCAAACCTTGATCAATTCATTTATTCATTCATCCGTTTATCATTTCCACAAACACGGGCACTTGCCTCACAGGCTTTTTAGCTTCCATAAGTCAATGCACACAGGAATATGAACGTATAGTGTATACAGATCATGCAGAAAAAAATGTAGTACAATAAAAAAAAAAAACCACAAACATCAAAAAGACATCTCCATATTTTGAATCTGGAACCAATGACGTTTAAATGTTTGCATCAGTATGTTAGGAAGACCACTCCAATGGTGACATCAATGTTGCCTGAAACATTCATATTTAGAACGTTATGCAGTACATGTATAATGTATATGGATGTGGATGGGAGCGGAGATCATAATGTTGTTTTTGTTCCTCATTTTCTTAATAATTCTGTGGATTTTAAGAAAGAAATACATACAAACTGCTGAGCCATTTGATTTACATATGCAGCATTCGCGGAGCCACCGTTGCAGTTAGATATCAAGTCATGAAAAAAAATTCTTTGTACATTGTGTAATTCGTTTTTTTCCCCACTTTTTTTAAAGCGGTCTGCTTCCTTAATTTAGACATGATGTCTCTATGCAATGTCACTATGCTGTCCCAACTCCTCTCACTGCCTTTCATATATTATTTTGTCATTGCAATTGGGCGCTTTCCACCTTCGCAGAATCTGTACAGAATAGAGATGGACACGTGGAACAACATGGTTATACAACGATTCGTCCATTACCCATCGCAACTGCTTGTATTTTTTGTTTCATTTTTTTTTCTGATGCGTAACCCAAAGTGCGCAACAAATCGTTGAATTTCAAGTCTAGAAAATGCAAAAGCTCACATATGTAAAATGAAATTATGGACCCCGACGTAGTGCACTTACGTTAACATCATAAACTTAGCAACAACAAAAAAGTCTTGATTGTCAAATATAACAAACAAATATATGTAACACCATATGTGTATTGCTGTGTGTGCGTGCGCTTGAATTTGCGTGATTGCGTGCGACGTGTACAATTTATGCCTTTGTCCTGTTTGTGGAAGGTCAAAGTGGTTGGTGATTTTCGCATGGATGACGAAAGGCGAAAACCAATGAGCTGTGCGTAAGGATCGGAGTATACATCATACACAACCGCACGCTTGGTAGCTAATATATGTGCTTTTACAGTTAGTCTCTTTGTCTTATTGCAAAGCCAGCGGCGACAATATTGTTCCTCATGCATGGCAGTACGCGATAAATGCGACATTATCTCCCTTTATGTCGAATTGATTTAGGAGCATGCTTTGTTAATTTGCCGGATCTAAACTCATTATCCCGCTGCGAGTCTCTTCTAATAAAAGATGATCTCCGTTCCCGGCTATATGATGGATGGTGCCTGCTGTAATATTCACGAATCCTGATTGAATGAGCTTGATCTTTCATTTCTTCGATAGAAATCGTTTGTATTTCACATTATATCATCAGCGACATTTTTACCATCAGGAACAAAAATGGTAAGTGGAAGCCTTACCGTAAGTCATTAAAATCAACTGAATGTTAATCGATGTACAATATTTCTGTCTTGGTTGTGACCGTCATTGCCTCTAGTTGTTTTATCAATAATAATGGGCCTATTATATATATATATATATATATATATATATATATATATATATATACATACAAACATACATATATATAGGTATATATATATATATATACATACATACATACATATATATTTACATTGTATACGTGGAAATGTGTCCGTGTATCACAAAACCAACAAAAAGTCGCCAGATTTGGATTTTACTTAAAGGCAGATTCTGAAAGACCAAGTTTCAAGTGACTAATACTCAATTCAAATAGGTAAGGTACACACTCTGAAAAAGTTTGAAAAGAGAAAAGAAGCTCTAAAGTATAGAATCTATTCAAGCGCTTACTTTTACCAAACCGTTTCAACCGTGAATAAAAGAAAAAAAAAAAGGATGTAAACCACTATAGCGGCAGTATTGTTTCAATTTTCAGATTAAGACACTTTTGAGATAAAGTTGAAAGTGCAGGGTGTGTGAAAAAAAGGCGGACTCCAAGTCATATCTAATCAAATTTTTCTGTAAAAAATCTAGAAACAATGAGGAACTGCTAAAACACAATTTCCCATTCGTTGCATGGTCTCAAACATTAAAATGAAGGAGAAGAAGAGTAGCCCAAACAGAAAACGTAAAAGCACCCCTCTAATGATTGAATATACGTTCACTCGTTTCAGCGCTTTTCTGGCTGTGACTCTTGTCAAGATATAATAACAAAGGAAAAAGAAAAAGTCGCCCGCCTTGATTTTAAGTGGGGACTCAAGCCAGGAAAGTCAGGTCAAGCTGTCTTGTGATTTTCATGTTTTCATTAAAAGTACTGTTCTCATTCTACATTATTCTAAAAGTTTGGGATCATGAAACAACGGACAAATTGTATTTGTAGCAAATTTTATAGAACACTAAATTTCAAAGAATAGTCATAAATTTGAAGTTATGGTCTATTTTCAATTTCAACAGTTTACCTATTCTGCACTTTAAACTACAATAAGTTAATCTGATTATGCCTTCGTTTCTGTTGCATGGGGTAAACATCCTCTTGTTGTACCATTCATTGCACTGCCTTAAACCCTATACTTCGGAATCTCTTTACTCAGTGCACACTATTCCAGAATATGTACTTTCTTTCTTTTATATTAAGACAGGTTTATAAGAAAGTGTACTTGTATTGAATTATACACCATTTTAAGGTTACAGCATGCATGCTGTTTTTGAATCTGCCCTTAAAGGGGAAATCCAGTCCAAATATAAGTTAGTCTGATAAGAAAGAGTCTTCGAGTTCAAAGGTAAGATTTTGATCGAAGTCGGGTTATGACATTTTGAAGTTTCGCTAATTTTTCAGGGAACAGTTCTTTAACAGTCAAAATGAATATGCAAATGCAAAGTGAGCATGCCATCCCCTCACAACTTGCCATATTACAGTTTGTACATAACATTTTTAATTTCCTGTTTTTCATTCAAACGCAATTATGTCCGAGGCTCAAATCCAGATATAACTCACCGATAACTATTCTGAAGTTATTCAACAAGGAAAAACATCATGTTTCAGACGTCAATGACAGAAACATTGAATTTTCGTCATTTTTTGTACATGATGAATTGAAAATTGTGAGGGTATGACATGGTCAGCTAACTCATTCGCATATTTATATCCACTGTACAAAAACTGTTATTGCAAAAATTAGCAAAACTTTAAAATTTCATAACTTCCTTATTTTTCATCCGATTTCAGTCAAATATTTACTGTTGAATTCGTAAGATTTTACTCTCTTTTATCGGACTAACTTACTTTTGGACTGGATTTGCTCCTTAACTAAAAATCCATATCTGTTTTGTGATGCACTGCCACTGGGTGCATATGTGGAAGCATGACTAACAACCCATATTCTTTTCAACTCTGATTTGTGTGTGTGTGTGTGTGTGTGTGTGTGTGTGTGTGTGTGTGTGTATTTCAAAATGGGATTGTTTCAATTAACTTGATTTCCACTAACAGACCGGTCTGTATTATGACATTGTGGTTCAGGTGTTTCGAATGTGTCGATTTATTTAAGAATTCTCTGTATGGTGTGTGTGGTTCCATGACATTTGCTCCTGTGACCATCGCTCCAATGAACTATCTGGACGCTGAGCCAAATGTAAATTCTTCCCATTAACATAACCCTAACCCGAGTCCTAATTTTCACATCAAGAACTAGAACTATAGAAACCCTATCACAACCCTACCCCTAAGTCCCTGGAAACAATAAAATCGGAGCAATTGTCGCCGGAGCAAATGTCATGTGCGTCACAGGTTCTTGTATAGGATAAAGAAGATAGATCCCGCAAACGGATACCAATAATGCAAGGTTTCTCTTCCTTTGTTATTCTGTATAGTCAGTCAATTTTTCTTTACTTTGGAATTAATGTGTCTTACTAAATAAAGAATCTTTCATGACGTTTATATTTAGCCTTTGGACTATGGAGCTAATTCAAACATTAATTCAAATTTGAATTGTACTGGATATCTTAATCAAGTCATTAGGCCTACAGTGGGGACAATTCCTAGAATCGTTTCTAAAACCCAACGGTTGCAACATAATGTAATTGTTCCAATGTAGTAAATCTTAAAATACTATGCAATTCTGTCTTGATTCGGGTCCTGTATTTTGCAAGTGTGCTTGCAAAATATAAAATCGTTGATTCCGTAAAAGCACTGGGGAGTCGTTTTTAATCAACCCTCAACATTTTTTTTTCAGCTCGACTTTTCGATGCCTTTTCTTTGAACACTGTTTATCTTCAATACTTTTTAAGGTCTTCTTATCTGTGTTAATTTGGTCATTACCATGTCTATTTAATTCCATTTTCCATTCTTTGCATTCACCGTTTTTATTTTCTTTTTTTTATAACTTGTCACAAAAGAAAATGCATGAAAATGTATATCAGGAAATTACGTCTAACAAAATTTAAGCTAATTATAGGAATCGAAGCAGTGCACGTCATTTTGCTAGACAAATGTGAAGGGGAACGAAGATGAATCAACTAACAGACACAACAATTTTCATTTTTGATTAATTCTTCTCATTTCCGCAAATGTCACTTTCATAGTGTAAATTTAAAAAATGTATATACCTATTTAAAGTATATAAACATGCAAAGACAAACAAAGATAGGTCTTCACACAAGCACGCATGCACTCACACACACACACACACACCCTCACATACGCACACATACACACACATTTGTTCCAATGCTGAAACTAGAGGAGCACTCTTAGGCATGTAAGACTGTCGTCGTGAAATTACAGCCCGAATCCCTAATTTAGATGACACGTTCACTTTCTAGAATATCAAAAATTTTGATCATTATTATCATCATTATTTATTGCTTCTTTTTTTTTTTTTGGTGCCGCTCTATATATCTGTTTTGCAATCTGTTGAATTGAATTCAGTGTGATGGTGTGAAAAAAAAAAACAAGCAAACAAACAACACTTATTTCCTCAGCGTTTTGTCGTAATTATTTAGGAAGTACCACAGCAAGGACACTCTATGAAGCGGTGGAATCTTTAGGTGATATCCAATTAACTCACCTCTCATTATCAAAATTTTCTCGTGACGTCGATTGTAACCAATATCTATTAGCTTTCCCAAAGGAATTGCACACTGTTAAGAGAAGATTCATTAGAAAAATGCCCATATACCTTGTTTATGAAATATCAAGTCCGAATTTCATTAGCATATGAAGGATAGTCCGTTTACTTCGTTATCATGGCAACCGCCCTGATTCATAATACCACCGCCACATTCGGCACATGTCGTGAATCGATCGGTTGTCCTCTTGCGGGTAATTGGTTTCTGCGTGTTGCCAAACCGCTATAACGCATCCTAGATTTAGTAGGATTGGACTGGCGATATGTCCTTTACCGACAACAATCATCTCTCTCTCATCTCATCGTTATTCGGCGAGATAGTGACACGTTACTGTCAGACTACCTCCATTACTTTGATTAACCACTCCCTTTCTTTGCCTTTAATCAGCGGACAGTCCTCTTCGTGGTGCGGCTGTTTGTCTCCATGTCAACAGGTAACAGTAGTTATCAGCAAACTGTCCATTCATAGCGCCCTTTTTGTGCCCTATTACATGCTGCAAAATCCTTGATGTCCATTATTCATGTCAAATGCTGCTTTGCAGTTTCTTCGTGTGTATCGCTGATAATGAATAGTTATGAAATGGGGAATATTCTTTTTATTCCGTTTCATTTTCACAGGACAGCCCTTTCAGTTTATTTTGAATAGGCAGCTGACTCACAAAGGCGCCACGTATAAAACAAGCATAATCAATTTATACTGAAATATAATCATCCACATAAACTAAAACAGCACTTCACTTTTGGGGTCTTTCCTCGTTAGATTTATATTCAGTGGAATCAAAGGTATGCACGATATCTTGATGTAGATTTATGTTTATCTGGGTTCATATACCATCAAATAGTCATGACTATCCAGTTGCCGAAGCTTTGATTTTATTTTTGACGGCTTTAGAGGACTGGGCTGCACAAGGTTGCAATCACAAAAGAACAAAAAGAAGAAAAAGAGGAAGAGGAAGAAGAAGAAAGAGAAGAAGGAGAAAAAGAAGAAGAGAACAGAAACTGGGGGGGGGGGATAGGCTGTTGTCTGTTCTTTTGATATTGTGTTGTTATCATAATGACCGATGTAAATATTCTTGGTGCTTAATGTGAAAAATCTATATCAAATCGTCGAAATTAGGAAGAATAATGAGTACCTATGTGACTGCAGTATTTCTCTGCGATAAGTGATTCTGACATACTCTATAATCATCTCCCTCGTGCATGTTACGTGGAACTAGTTGCGGCTTCTGGATCATGCACAGATAGCTCAAAGCATAAACACATATTACCAACGTCTGTCGGGTGTAAGGCAGAACTCATCAACGGCGTTCGGGTTGATCTCATCCCAAAACTCATACCGTCGACATATTATCCCAAGCGCTGCCATGGAAACGCACGGAATCGCATCCCGCCTGGTTACCGGGTCTGTCGCGTTCCAGGTAAGGACGGATAGAAGTAATATAACAGGGTTGAGATCATACAGTGTTGGGGCTTGTAAAAAGCGAAACAAGACGAATTTGCATATCAGGATCGCAACGTAGAACTCTATTAAATTCACGTCTTAGTATCACAACTTTCCCGTGACTTCTAAGCAGCCTGTACGAAAAAGAAAACAAGGACAAAAAACCAGAAAGCTTTGATTAATCGGGGTTGACTCGAACTTTATCAGCATTACTCTTGTAAAGTAAAGAATGTCAAGCAAGATGCACCAGCAGACTCTGATAAGATTTCACACGTTTAGCAAATTCAAGGCAAAAGTGCATTTTTTCTTGTTTTAAGATATAGGGTGGTAAGATAACATTCCATCGCAATATATTTATAGAAAATGACAGAGAAATGTTTTCGAGGAGTCATTGTTATTACAACTAGCATATGCGAGCTACACTGAGACTTTTAGATTCCCCCTTTTCTCCAGATCATAGTATTGGAAAGAAAGAGCAATTGAAGTTCTGTTTCTAGACTCCATAGCAATGTTTTTTCTGTTTATTTGTTTGCTTGCTTTTTTTATCTGCAGATTGCCTGAAAGAACGGTGCAAGAACGGAGAATGCCATGAAACTCTGACAAACTTCACTTGTAGTCATCAAGATAGATTTACCGGTGAGTCTTGCGAAACCGCTTATTTTACACTGAATCTTGCTAAATTCGTTGCTTTCAATATCCACTTGAATATGATTGATGGATCATCTTTCAAAGCGTCCAGCTGATTAGTAATGGACAGAGGCTGAGCTACAAGACATTGTGCCAGTAGAACCAGTAGAACATGCCGCGTCATTAATATTGCTAAATGGTTGCTAAGGCTCTTTTATTTGGGAGGTCAACATAATTCGATTACCATGTATGCATATCATATTTCGACGTCAGCGTTCGTGGAGTGAGATATTACCACCATTCATGTGGCTCAAATTGTAAGCCTCCACAGTACAAATTACAGTTACATGGCCCGAGGTCTATCTTATCAAATTACTGTGCCATGTCGGTGGTACGTCACAGTCCAAAAGTGATGGCGCTGTTGTATGTACATTTATGATCTAACAAAGAGTCATGTTTGACATTAATACTGGCATGACTGGGGAATCTCGTTTCATTGTCCGGGGTAAATCGATACGACGGTACAAGACGTAGTAATCTAATCATAAAGTATATTTCAATCTAAAACACACATCCACAGACACACACACACGCGCGCGCGCACACACACACACACACACACACACACGTGCACACCTACAAACGTACATTATTAAACATGAATATTTATTCATGCATAGTACCTTTTGAAATAAACACGATAAAACTAAACTTTAGAATGTTATTAGGATTATCGCGGCAACATTTAACAGCGCATTGATATCGCGTTTTGCAGTGATAAAGTATAAATACTTCCATCTCAATTGACCTATACTTTGTTCCTTTAAACGGTCAACTCTGGCTCGTTCCTGTACTTTTCTGTTCAGGAGATGTCACCGATACCTCTTCTATCGGCGGTACCTCTGACATTCATCATGTAAACATCGCGCAAACCGGAGTGACGAGCACTGTGACAACCGTCTTCGAAGAAAGTAACACGGGACGTATGTACTAACGTCATCACAATTATAGCCCTGCCTTAAATTGAAATAAAGTAGCTGGCAGCCGTAATGATCTAATGTCATCCACTTGAAAACCATTACAGTTGCAACTAAGAGAAAATGCATGAGGCAAGATATGATAACTCCTTAATAGAGAAGGCAGAAAGCCGTGGCTGATGGTTGTAAGGATCGTAGGATCTTAGGATGTATAAAAAAGGATGGTATATCAATGCAATCTCCTTTGACATAGGCCTTCTCACAGGGTGCACCGTCACGAGACCGACACCCACGAGTCATACAGCCCACGAGTCATACAGCTCACAAGTCATACCGCCCATGAGTTATACAGCTCAATAGTCACACAGTCCATAAAATCCACGCTAAGCTAACAAGGCCCACGAGACCGACACATTGAGCCCCGCGTTGAATCTGTGGAACAATTAACTCGTGGGCTGTTTTTACCTTGAGTCGAACTCATGGGCTTTATTTTCCTAGTGTCGAACTCATGGGGTATATGACTTGTGAGCTGTATGACTCATGGACCTGTTTTCAACGTCGATCTCGTGGACTGCATGACTCGTGGGTGTCGGTCTCGTGGGATGACCCCTTATCACAGCCCTCCCTCTGCTGTCTGTCCAGATGACATGACGAGCATCACGTCGTTTGGAAGACTGACCACCGAGTCGGACGTAGATCAGGAAGGAGCAACACGGACCACTGGAACAACTGACAACTTGGAAACAGTCTCGGCAACGGAGAGGCCAGGATGTATGTACATGTAATTACTTATTCTTGGAGCATTGTTCTACATAATTTTATGCGTGGAAAACTTTCAATTCAATATGATATGAAATTCTAAAACTGTACTCATCTGACATCACTATGCCCTTGCCAGTATCTTATTCACGTGCATGATCGACCCTTATAAGATACAGTAACCGTAATGACACCTTATATTTGAATTGTGAATTCAAAGGTATTAGATATGAATGAAATTTCATTGAATTGTAGAGCTTAAGCCAGCCCTATTTATTACAAATCCCGACCTCGGGGAAACAATTTGTGCAACATATTCTCCTTTCTATTTCGAAAAAACTTACTGAAACTCACCGAACACGCCTGATATTTGTGACGTCACTGAAGGGACTCAGCAAGCAAACAATGACTATGTCCTAGAGACAATGCACACATTCAGTGGTGTAACTGTTTTCCTATAGGTGAGCGCTGTATTGATTTCTAGCCGAGATAATTGCCATACTGCAAAAAGTAACATGAATCTAACGCTTTTCCGTGTCATATGGATGATCTGCTTTCTATACACAGAGTAAATCTTTGCATCAGCTAGAAGATAAACTCTCCCGTCTGTCAAGCACATGCCAAAGTCATTGTCAGCACTCGCTTGTCCTTCCTACTGGTTTAGTTATGCATTCTGTCGTACGGCCGCCCCGGGTCGTTTGCTGTCAATTTCCATTAACTATTGATATGCGAGCTTTTAAAATTCGAAAATGCAATTTCCCATTGCCTTCTAAAAACTTTAATAAGCCTTTCCAGTAATGGTATCTACGCTGGGCACTGGCACCCCTGAACACATTCGCCAAAGTCATTGTCAGCATTCGCTTGGCCTTGCTAATGGTTAAGTTATGCATTCGGCCGCACGGCCGCGCCGGGTCGTTTGCTGTCCATTTACATTAACTAATGATAGGCGAGCTTTTAAAACTAGAAAATGCAATGGCCATTACCTTCTGAAATCTTTAATAAGCCTTTCCAGTTATGGTCTCTAAGCTGAGCACTGGCAAAGTAGCATATTCTGCCATCTTACAGATTTCTTATTTAAATCATTCAAGACACTATCTGTTCAATGACTTTGTCTGCCTGTCTGTTAATCATAATACGTGCAATACATGCTGTCAGCTCTCTGTTCCTTTGTTATGCCAGTGGAGGACGAATTTCTGTATTTTCAACAGACAATAAAGTTCCTTGTATCCTTGTATCTTTTCTCTCGCAAAATAAAACAACTAGCCTAACTTCGAGTAATTCAACATCTACTTCAGTGCTGTAGAAATGAATGCACTTGATATTTGTTTTAGCTATGGCATGTCACCTGCTGCTGCTGCTGCTGCTGCAGCTGTGAGATGGGTCCGTTACATTACATCAATAAAACGAAGTAGACGAAAACAACAATAGCAACAACCACACACAAAAAAAAAAAACGTCGCCGAATTTCTTCAAATTCATCCGAAGGGCTATCATCACCCAAGACATTTCATGCATTTCTCTTTGTGCCCTTGCTGCATTCCACGTAATGTTGTGAAATGAACAAAAGTCTTACTTTTCCCCCAGTATACTGGCATAAGCACAGCATATACTTTAAGCCAAGTTGTAATTATTTTCTTCCTTGAAGGTGACCAAATTCAAACCGTGTGAGTTGCAGTCCTTACAATTTAACTTTAAGAAGACGTGCCCGAAATTCATGCCTATTGATAGTTGAATGAGGCACTAATAGGGGACGGTAAGTGTCATCTTTATGATGTGAGCCTTATGGGAGTCTTTCCCCGTCGCTTTCTGTCCAGATGACCAGGAAGAGACAACACGGTCAAGATCAACCGTCACCTTAGAAAACAAAATGTTGGAATGAACCCCGGGAGTGAATATCAACACAAAATTACGACTAGTATCGTTGTCTTGTTCTACATTATTATTATAATGATGATTTTTTTTTTTTTTTTTTTTTGGGGGGGGGGGTGGGAATCTGGACGACATTTTAATGATTATGGTATCTGTACCCCGTGACTCTGTACGTCTTTGAATACATATCTTTTTTTTTACGGCAGGTCGATTAATGTGTCCCAAACCTGTCGCAACCTGGGTGTAATGCTAGATTGTAATAAGATTGTAATATGACTATGTCTCATCAAGTTTCTAGCATTTGTAGATCTGTGAGATACCAACATCGCAATATCAGCTTCATTAGAAAATATTTGAACCGATCTTCTATCGAAAAATGAGTCCGTGCTTTGATGTCCTCTAGGCTTTATTTTTAAATAGAAACTCCGTCTTATTTATTAAACTTACCATAGACTCAGCTCACCATGCTACAGAGGCTTGAAAATGCGGCAGCACGTATCATTACACTGTCCAAGAAGCACACTCACATCATCCCTATTTTGGGATCACTTCATTGGTTACAAGTCAAAGATCGCATTATTTCTAAGATTTAACTTCTGACTCTCCATTGCATTCAGCTAGGGCACTACTCCTCAGTATAACATTGACTTACTCCATAATTACATCCCTGTTAGATCTCTACGCTCATCCAACTCCGGTTTTCTTATAATTCCAAGATTCACTACATTATGGGGCACACGTGCCTTTGGCCATGCTGCTCCCACCTTACGAAATAACTTACCTTCAGCCATAAAAAAAAAAAAAAAAAATGTTCTTCATCAGATCCCTTTAAAAACAGTCTAAAAACTTACCTGTTTAAGGCCTCCTTTAGATTACTCATTATTTTTAATTTTGTTTGGTCTTTACCTCTTTCACTTTCTCTTCCTTCCGCGCCTAGAACGCTCTACAGAGTGGATTTGGCGCTATATAAATCATATCATTATTATTATTATTATAATCACATCAATACCCAAATCTTATTTCCAAGCACGGCCGTGATGATAATAGGTAACCCTAGGGTATAATCATGGGACATGACGTATTGTTATACAGTCGATGAAAGGGCACATAAAGCACGATCGCAATACTCGCTCAAAGAAGATGGAATCATAACTCATGCCATTAGATGGTAAGAATATTGAATTCAAATTTAGGTCGCATTTAACATTTCAACTCGTTGTTTTCCTTCGTATTTTCTGGCCAGACGACATGGGGAGCACGCCCTCTGATGACACAGTGTCGTATGAGTCTGACATCACTCATAGAGAGACAACAAGTGCTGGATTAGCGGACACCATGACGACAGTATCCGGACGAGAGAGTACCGCATGTAAGTACAGAGAAATACAATTTGTTTCAAGACCCCGTAATTTGGGGAAACATAGCTAGCGTGACTAGTCCGATGTTATCGGTATCAGGGGCGGATCTAGGAATTCCGTAAAGAGGGCCGGGGCGCCATTACAAAATTAAAGGGCGGTTGAAGGGGGGGGGGGGGGGGGGGGTGCACGCATCCTCCCCCGTCCTTGTCTTATATTTCTTCAGTTTTAACCAAAAAAAAAAAAGGGGGTGCCCGATGCGCTCTTCCCTGGATCCGCCACTGGGTATTCACTCGCTGCCCATCGGGGTAGTCATACCTTCGAAAGCCACTAATGGCACCCGTTAGGAACGTGTAAGAGAATAATGTGCTGGAAAGCTGCTGCAGCACTAAACGGTCGATGCCGTTCTTCAGGTGTACAATGTATGTGTACACTTTACATAGAGATCAGTGATAAGGCTGTACGCACTTTGTTATGAGGACTCTCCGAGATATGCGAGTCAGGACAGCCTTCCGACTCTATGATATCCTGGCACTACTGGATCTTTAAAAGACCCATTCTGTATCAGAGTTGAGAAGCTTCTATGTGGGTCGATGTGCTTTTCAGCGTGCAATGATATTGCGTATTTTCATGAAACTTCTCACACCTGTAGTGAAAAGCTTAAAAACATTTGTATTAAGCGTTAAATAAATGTTACGTATAATGACAAAATGTTGATACTAATACTCACTACCATTAGTAGCAGCAATACCAGTAACATTAATAACAGTAATAATGCCTCTGTTTACAATGCTTATTATCAATATCATAATCAAATTGTTGACTGACTCTTAGCTATGTTATTATCTAAAATTCAATATTCAACTTTTCTCTCACCGATGGAGGTACTAACATATTAACACTCAAACGTGAACCTTTGATTTAAAATCAGCAGCAAAGTATTCAGTTATACATAGTACTCAAAGTACACTGTTATCGACAACAAATCTAATGCTTAAGAACGATTGCATTTACTTAAATTTAACACATATCATCAAGGAGCCAGCATTTTTCACCTTTACATCCCATTTCTATAACTTTCAAAGTCTAATCTTTTCATGAATTATGTTTAAATCTTGCTGCAAGCATATGCGAGCATTTTTCTCTGCTTTATAATATTTGTGTGTGTGTGTGTGTGTGTGTGTGTGTGTGTGCGTAAGAGTGTGTGTGTGTGTGTGCGTGAGTGTGTGTGTGTGCTATCACCTGAGACGCCCTATCACATTATTCTTCATTACTTGCAAATGCAGACAGACGTCAGCATGGAGACTTGACAATGAAGTTGCAAAATTTGTTATAACGAACGAGACCGTGCATCGCAAAACCAACAATAAATCTCATCATTTGATTTTATGTGAGGGCTGACAAAATTGAAACGGGCAAACTATTAAAGTCATTGTTGAGCTTTTCATATTTCCCGAAGGAGCTATTCTTTTTTTACATTATTCTTCAGTTTTGGATCATAAAACGTGTGGGAAAATAGTGTCTTTAGAAAATGCTCTTCTACCTTTATTTTTATACTGTAGTTTGATTAGAGACCCCTTTTCATTTCCTTAAAATCCTTTTATACACAATCTCTACTTTCAACCCTGATAACCTTTGAAATGATAATGCTACTGTTTTATAAAATTGGTATTCATCAGTGACATAATGTGTTAGCAGATCGGGGTCATTGTAAACTTACTCTTATAATCCCTTCATTGTTGTTGCTCGGGTGCTTTAATTTTCTTTTCTTTTTTCACGGACTGGTTACGATTACGTGATTGAATAGACCCTGTACTATGTGCTTTCTTCCCAGTCTTTAGACAAGTTAGGAGAGTCCCTTTGAATTGCGTTATACATCATTTTAAAGCTTAAAATCTGGTCTTCCGGAATTTGCCTGCGAACAAAAATCAATTTTTGCCGACTTTTTTTTTTTTTTGCTTTTGTGATGCCGAGTCACAATTTATCATGAAAAAAAAACAATCTGAACATGACTGTCACTATTGATCACTACGTTCTTCACCTGTCATGATTGTTCTCTGCTTCCAGCTTCAAGATGGTATGACTTCGACATTGATTGTGCCCAAGAAAAGCGTTCTACGAACATGTGTGATGGAGGGGGCAAAAGCTTCCCCCTTCCCTACAACCAGTCTTTCGTCCTCGACATGGTAAATGCGGTGGAAGTCGAGTGCGGCGATCATCAGCTCATCTGGTTGTACTGCTCTTGTTGCTGGCCAACGGATCGGACATCATGGACAAGTTTTAACTTCGGACGTGAAGGTGACTGGCGATGCGGCGACCCTACTGGCGGCGACAGTGTCCCGTTAACCAGTCTCAGTCTCTTTGTGGCTCAGCCTCTTGGTAAATGCGTTTACCTATTCTGTAAAAATGGGACGATCTTATTCGGGACAGGATAGTGGCCTGCTTCGCTGGGCATGGCTTACTTTCAAAATACATCCATTGCTACTTTCTAATTTTTCAGAGGCAGTGGAGAAGATGATAACAACGATAACTGATATTTGATATTTTGATAATGTAATCCCTCATGCTGCTGCAATAAGCCTTACTGGAGTGTGTGTATATTATATATATATATATATATATATATATATATATATATATGTAATTTGTATGCAGTTATTGATATGAAGAGTTTGTTCGCAAAAACCGATAAGTCCATATTTGCCAAATGGAGATATTTGCGATTAAAGGTCAAGAAAAATAAAGAGAATAATAAGAAATGTTTGCTTCTTTTGACCATAACTTAAGAAATGTACCTTTATATGTGACCAATATTTAATTTAAAAAGGTATTATTTTGTACTTTATGACAGAGACCGTACTTCAAAAATAATAATCTTTAAAAATGGACTTATCGGTTTTTGCGAACAAACTCTTCATATAAATATATATATATATATATATATATATATATATATATATATATGATTATAAAAAGGGCAAGATATTTATGACACATGCAGTATAGAGAGTTTAGATAGTAACTCTTCTGTTTGTAGATCCTGATGAAGGCCTGATGACAGGCCGAAAGCTCGGCTGATTAAAAGGAGAACAAGATCGAGAGCAACGTCCGACTGAAGCCTAATTTCTTTCAGTATAGATGAATATATATATATATATATATATATATATATATATTTATTTATTTATTTGTATACACAAATATATTATTTGTAATTTGTATGCAGTTAAGTTTGTCATTATTGTTTCCGCATTAAAACCATTTTGTTCATTTGATCCACGTCCAGACCTACAATACGACAGTGGAAGTAGCAAGCGATGTCTTGCCGTCAAGAAGGATGCTGGCGCCCTGCAATTCTCAGCTCTCACATGCTACAGCCTTTTTGGTAGCTCAGATGAAACAGCTCGCAAAGCTTGTCTGTAGGAAAACATGACGTCACCATGGACGTACGCTGCGTGTGAGTGTGGGAGGGGGAGGGGGTAGTGTGTATTGCGAGGGATTGGGATGAGAGGTTATCAGAGTATGTCCTATCTGTTACATGTATAAGCATGGTAGTTGGATATACTTAGCGCTTAAAAGAAAAACAACATGAAACGAATGTTTTTTATCATAGTGAGGCAAAATTAGGCAGAAATATGGAAGCTGTGAAGCTATATGAATGTCTTATACATTATACATATATATATATATATATATATATATATATATATATTTATATATATATACATATATATATATATATATATATATATATATATATATATATCATTCGTTTCCCCAGCACAGCCGAGAATTCTGTAACACGTTGATCGTCAGTGAAATTCAGTGAATTAATTTTACAGAAAAATGTGTGTGCATGTATTACTGATGCCGACATTGAATCATTGTACCCGCGGCTTAGTGAATAGTGGCTAGACCGTAACATAATTTAATATTCTCAAGTAGAATTCCATATGTACTATAGTTACACTACACTGTGAAATAGGCCTTTACATGAAGTCATACTCTAGCTGTACACATAAAGGTTAATCATTATCATTGCAATTATTATGTTATTTGCCCATGTATTGAGTAATAAATATTTAACAGTTAATAACTCTTTTCTATCGTCATTATTCTTTTTTTTTTCTGTAAACCTTTAAAATAAGATAAGAATATATACATGTATACGGATAAATGGATATCATTTAGATTCCTTTGTATACCTGTTGCGATTGTGATTCACCTTTACATAAATGTTGTGAACAATTCTTGCTTTTAATGATGTTTCGTTTCTTTGGAATGAAAACAAACTTGATTTTTCGATTGGAATGGATTGAGTTACAAACTAGCCTAGAGGAGAGCAGACATGCAGCTACATTATTTGAAGTTAAAATCAAAGACGACATCCAATAAATGAAATTAATGAAATAGCAACGTATTATTTCTGTTTTTTTTTTCTTTTCGAAGAAACCTAACATCAATTGATACCAGGAAGGCGGTCGCAAAAACTTGATGACATAAATAACATGTACCACTGATTCTCAGAGCAATGATATCTTCTCATAATATTGTGATTGTGACTACTCTAATAGTATTATTCAATGACACTAAGCTCAAACGACCTTATACAACATTCAGCGGTCGAAAAAAAAAGGAAACCAAAAACGAAGACCAAAATATTATGGACATATTTTCTTTTATATTTCGTGACCAAAATGTACTTATCTATGTAAAATTACTTATATGCATGGAGTGTTTGTGTTATATCATCATGATTGTTTTGACAATTTATGACGTAAGAAATTTATCAAATGCAATAGACCATCAACATTGTCATTCAAACAACTATAGTAAGATTAGTGAGCATAGGAATATTGTATAAGGTAGTTATAGCCTAGTGCCATTAAATAATACTGTTAGAGTAGTCACAATTACAATAAGTATATGAGAAGATATCATTGCTCTGAAAATCAGTGGTACATGTTATTTATGTCATCGTAGTTTAAGGCAAGTTTTAGCGACCTCCCTACTGGTATCAATTGATGTTAGGTTCCTTCGAATAAAAAAAAAAACAAAACAGAAACAATACGTTGCTTTTCATTAATTTCATTTATTGATTTTGTTGTTGTTGGCTAAGTCACATGGAATGTAGCAGATGATTGCATAACTCAAAATAAGCGGACATACCGCGTACACCAGTTAAGAATCTGTGAAGTTATACATGCATTCAATGAAGTGTGTGTGTGTGTGTGTGTGTGTGTGTGTGTGTTCCTAAAAGTGCAAGCGTGAAATTTGTAAGGTATTTGGATATTATAAAGAGGCACATGTAGCAAATTACATACCTAACCAGGTTACTCGCCTAGAAATACTAACGATATAAGCCTCGACGTGATCATTTTGTCAAGCTCGGAGAAATGCTGGAGATAACGTCCCTGAGATGAATATGATTGTCGGAATAGAATGGAGAGGGGGAGGGGGTAAGCCCAGCAGAGACACCAAGTGAATCAATTTGTTGAATTACGTGCCAGTAGTAATCAGTTTGACATTCAAACGACGCTTATACGAGAAGCAATAATTAGTTCCCTCGCATCGTATTTTCACCTCATAAATTGGACGCAGGCTATTTAGCAGGAATAATCTATCCATTCCAGAAAGCACTCCGTTAGCCGCAAAATGATGAAGTATGCGTATAGTGCACTTTCTCATCTATTATAATTTCATCGCAGCCTAAATATTTGAATACGCATCACAAAATAGATAGAAAGTCGCACGCTCTTGGTGCACGACACTGTGAGACACTGTGAAAATACACATATTTCCATTGGTATGTTCAAATATAACTGCTGTCAAAAACAGTGGTATGACAATTTATATTTGTATCATGTTGGAATTTTTATGTATAAGTGAAAACTGTTAAATATTGGTGATCTTCCTTGTATAGGCCTATTTTTCTCAATGTTTGTTAAAAACAGTGATATCCATACTTATCCTAGAAGACACAGTGAATCCTATCATTCCCCCCTGTTTTAGCTCATAAGACAATTACATCGACCGGCCCTTCTTTCTGGAATGAGTTAGATTCTGTTCGGTTGCAATTAAGTTCTTTAAGTTCCTTCAAGCAAAATCTTAAAGCCAATTTTCTAAAATCCTACGTTTAATTATTTTGCCGTGATCACTTTAAACATTTCTGCATACTCGAATGATGCATCGCTCGAATGACTTCTTTGGTTTGATCAACTTGCAGCTATTTTTTCTTAGTCATAAACATCATACAATACTTTTTACATTCCGTAAACTTTATAATATTCTCGACATCTTGTATTTTTGCATGTTACGTCACTTTGAAATTGATATACTGAACTAAAAATCTATTATTATATTTTTGGAACCCACATCCTACAAGCTTTGCTTCTTAGTGGGTTCCTCATATTCCTCATATTACACGTCAATTATACGTCCTTATACATTAGTGTAAGTTTGTTTCAAACTGACCATTGTGTTAAAACATTTTTTTTTTCATAATAAAAATACTTGTATGAAATGTGGAACATGGAACATGAATAAAAGAAAAATTAAGCAGTTGAGGACTAGCTTTTTTATCTAACGTGCCCTCCACAAAATGTTCAAGTTATCAGTGATAAACGATGTAAAAAAAAAAACAGTTGTTGCATGAGGATTTCATCAGTATCTGCTATGAAATAAAACTAATTAGGAATATTTGACGAATTGGTCAAAATTGGTCCAAATCAATACGCCAATAAGATTGAAGTGAATATAATGAAGTAAAAGTATAATCTCATTATCTAACTACTATAGGCCTACATGTCGAACCGTAAGTCACAACGGTACGAGTTGCAAATGTCGTCATTTAAATAATTGTAATATTCGGTTACAAACTGCTGGACTTTCATTTGAAAATTCAGCAATGTTAGGTTATAAACAAAATTTATGACACTTTAATGCAAATGAACATTACAAACATTATGTGCGCAATGATTTTTCTGTTTTATTTTGTTATGAAACACTTTGAAAATGAGATAATTGCGTATTTCATGATAAGCTCATGCCAGTTAAATATTTTGGAGGTATTTCTTAGCGCATTTCAGTGGAGGAAAAAAAAACCCACCCTGCTATATTGCGATAGAGTGTCCATTTGAAGTAGGCATGTGAAGATTCTGCCCTGCAGGAGTAGTGGCAATGATACCAATAAACCCTGGAGCCAAATTCAGTGCATGTATATTATGCAAACAAAGTAGTTAATTCTTGAAGAATCGTAGAAGACGACTTTGTTTGTATAGGAAGGAGAGAACGAAACGAATAGAACGCCGGTCAGAGATGAACTTCAACTAATTTGTAGAATGAAGTGCATTTATGATTATCTGGCGCTCCGACCACTTTACAAGAGGCAATTTTTTATCATAGGACGCTGTCTTACTGCCACTTTGTTGATTGGACACAGGCCAGTGCGCTGGAACAAAATTAATTTGAATCCATTCACATAATGAATATCCATCTATCTCTGAACGCATGTCATTATGCCGAAAAGATAAGCGTATGATTGAGTGTATCATTTGAATTGCATCCGTATGAAAGTAAAAATGATTTATTTCGTGAGATCAGTTGTGAATGGTTGGGAATAAATAACAATTCAAAACTCGTACTTTTGAAATTCTCAATACTTGTGTGAAATGAAGAATATGAAGAACATTAATGTCATCTCAATGTCTGTCAGTTGAGCATATAAGACTCAACTCGAATTTGACCACACCTCCAGGTAATAAAAAAAAAACATAGATAGGTAATAGGTAATAAATAGATTCCTTATATATAAATTATATATATATATATATATATATATATATATATATATATATATGATATCAATAGCGTCATGATATGGAATATTATGTGAAGAATACTAAGGAGAAACTACATAGTGTCATTTACAGAATATTCTTATGTCTTTTTACCTTCCGCAAAGATGCATGGCATTAGACATTTCGTGACACATTACGTGATTTTGAATCCAAATGAAATGTCGGGATGCATCAATAATCACATTATGTGATTTACATTGTTACAATCTCTGACGGTGATTGGGTAGATAAAGGTAAAAAACAAATTTAATAACTGTCACTAGAAATATTTCATAATAATAAGAGTTTTATTCGAAATATAACGTATACTTACATAAACATATTTTATTTCATTAGGACAAAATCATCTTCAATATGATGGCAAGTAGATTCCTTACATGTGACAGTGCACCTCAAAACGAACATAAAGTCGCACACACTGATTTTGCGTGAGGACTGAAAATAAGTGAAATGGGTCAACCTAGCCGAACTTGACTTTTTCATATTTTCTGAAAGAGCGGGTCTTCTTTTACATTATGCTAAAATTTGGTATCATAAAACGGGCAGGAAAGTGTGTTTTTTTAGCAGTTTATCTCGAACATTTTTGGTAGAATAGTGTGATTAGGTGTGTCTTTAGAATCCCTTTTTCATTTCTGAAAAACCTTGTCCACACTCTTCACTTTCAACTCTAATAACTTTTGAAAAGATAGTGCTACTGCTTTGAAAGTTGGCATTAATTATGGACAGAATGTGTTAATGAGGCATGCTTAATTTCAGTTTAATTTGATAATCCCTTCATTGTTGTTACTCTGGTGGTTTACTTCCTGTTTTTTGTCCCATTCATCGCACAGTCAGCACGGTTTGGTAAAGTTTAAGCGCTTGAATAGACACGGTACTTCAGAGCCTCTTTTCTCAGTTCACACTTTTCCTGAGTTTGTACTTACTTTCCAATATTAAGATAGGTTAGGAGAGTCCATTTGATTTGAGTTATACATCATTTTAAAGCTTAAAGTCTGCTCTTTCAGAATATGGTCTTAACTAAAAATTCATGTCTGGCGACTTTTTGTTCGTTTTGAGGTGCAGAGTCACATATATATATATATATATATATATATGACCGTGCATCACAACCCCCCAACCCCAAGAGCTGTAAAAAGGTGAACTAGGTCAACCTAGCTTGAGTTTATCATTATTTTCTGAAAGAACAAGTCTTCTTTTACATTATGCAAAAATTTGGGATCATGAAACTCACAGGAAACTGTTTTTAGAAATTTTTTTCTTGAGCACTTTTTTTGTGGAATAGTCTTATTACATGAATCCCCTTTTCATTGCTTAAAAATCATATATAAACACTCTTCACTTTCAACTCTATGATAACTTTAGACAAGATGAGGCTACTGCATAGAAAGTCTGCATTAATCATGGACATAATGTATTAATAGAGCATACTCGATTTCATTTTAATCTGATAATCCTTTCATTGTTAATGCCCCGGTGGGCATCTTTTATATTGTCCCATTCATTTCACGAATAGCACCATTTCGTAAGGATTAAGCGCTTGAATAGACCTTGTACTTCAGAACCTCTTTTCTCAGTTCACACTTTTCCGGAGTGGGTGCTCTCTTTAGAATATTAAGATATTAAGGTTAGAAGGGTCCATTTGAATTGAGTTAGTTCTCTTTCACGAACTGATCTAATAGTCAAGGCGCTAATTCCTGTACGGGCCTTAATTAAGGAGTTCGTTCAACCCACCCCGCAGAAAAGGTTTGACCACACAAAGTGGTAGATGGGACCTCCAGGAACACCCCCAGGTAGTATGTGAGTCGAAATTGTGGTATCAATAAAATTTTACAGGCCATTTTAGTTGCGACAAGACCTTATTGTTCGAAAAAGAGTCTGCGCACGCCAAGACTACTACACGCACCACTAGCACTGCTACATGCGCAAGTGCCAGTGGTGCGTGTAGTAGTCTTTAATAGCGCACGCAGACTTTTTCCTCGGCAAACAAGGGTTTTTGCCAGCAAACTCACTAGCTGAGGTCAGTGTAGTTTAGTTTCTAGCCGTTTTTATTTCGTGTATATTTTTTCCGAGTTGCAGCAATCCGAGTGAGGTTGCATACCCAGTGAGTGTGACCCCAAACCGTTCGGGCGTCGCAATCACTTGGTATGCGCCTTCGCTCGGCTTAGCACAATAAAGTGGGCTTCTACACATGCGCAAGCTGCAACTCGGAGAGATGAAAACGAAATAAAAACGACTAGAAACTAGACTGGGGTCGGTTGCGGCTGGCACTGAAAATTACAACATAATCACAGTTTTTTTGCAGTTATTTCATGAATAATTCCTCAAAACACTGTAAAACCATATATATATATATATATATATATATATATATATATATATATATATTGCTAGAGATGTCAGCAAAACAATGGGATGCATTGTAAGTTAAAATATTGTGCATGGTTACCATGGTAACCAGATGTATACAGGTGATTGATAATCCAAAAAATGCCTCCAACTGCTGCAAACTTTGGTATTTTTTGTTCAGTTTTTTTTTGTAGATAGGTGAATTAAAAACAAACATTTCTATTGATTATTGTTCAAAAAAGTTTTTTCCTGTTGCCATGGCAACCAGTAATATCCAATCAGGATTCAGCTGTCAATACTTAAGAACTAATGCCCATAATTTCAAAAAGCTCAATAAGCATGTCATTCTGCATAATTGTACCATTTACCGTACTTTTAACACATATTTGACTTCAAATTACAGGCAAATGTTGTTTCCAGCAATGTATGGACACAAAATTCCCTTCAAAATCTATGTTAATACAGAGAGCAAAGCCGACGATATTCTGATATTAGCTTTTTAGAGTATATATTTACAGAGAAATGGTTATTCGAAACAACCTTGGAAAAGTTCTTGTTCTTGTTCTTAAAGGAAATTTATTCAAGAATGCAGATAAGTTCCTTTCTAAAGAAGGAATATACACGTACACTGCATTATCCATCAATGGAATTAAAAGCGTACTTTTTCGTTGGTAAGCTAGGGTTAAAAATAAAAAAATAAAATGAAAATTCATGACATGTAAATTTGTATTAAAACGTGCAGTAATGAATTAATGCTATTAAGGAGAGAATGAGGGAAAATCTTAGGGGTCCTATCCGTTTTATCCAGGTTAACTTTGTAGTGTTGAGGTGGGTAGTTTAACCCTATAAAGCCCGGGGGGGGGGGGGCACATTGTGCCCCCTACCATATCTTCATTTGCCGCTCCTAAACCCTTTACCCGATTTCAACCAAATTTGGTGGCTTTTCCTAAAATCTTATTACAAAAATTTTGATATATAATTTAGGTATGTCCGATATTCCTGTTTGCTATGGCAACCGTAAACTGACAACCATGTTAGTCAGATTTTGTATGATTTTCTGTTTCAATTTCAGTTAACAATATAATTATGGATGAAATTGGGGTTTTCTTGACTATAGTTTGCTAAAGGAAAGAAATGTGAAGTAATTATGGTTGAGAATTACCCTGAAATGGTCTTCTTATTATTTCCTTTATTTTCTATATAACGTAGGCATCAAACAATAGATATAATAGAAATAATCGAAAATACAGCATTTTTCAAAGATTACCTTTTTATGTTGTGTTATCTTAACACAAGCTTTGCCTGGAATATCATTTGTTTATCATAATATCAATCTGTAAACTTAAAATTTCAGTATTTTGAAAATGTGAAATGTGATACCAATATATGCACCCATTCCAAGCACTACGTAATAGGTTTCATATATTTCTTTATATTGTAATGAATTACGCCCCCATATGTTGACCTTGAGAAATTTCAACCATAACAGATAGTGAATGTTGACTTGCTCTTCCTTTGTAGTAAATATGAAAATGATTAATATAAAATAACAACATATTTACTGGGGATAAAGAAATAGAAAGAAAAAACATGATTTTAGCATATTCTCTATGTATTTTTTATATTTTGGGAAATAGTGCCCTCAGTGGGTAACCTTGAGAAATGTTGGGTCATGTAGAGCATGAGTTGCTCTACCCATGTGCCAAATATGACGGTCATACATCATATAATAAAGAAGTTATGTAGGGGGCACAATGTGCCGCCCCCCCCCCCCCCCCCCCCCCCCCCCCCTTGGGCCTGGAAGGGGTCAAAATAGCTTGGGCTTTATAGGGTTAAGACCCGACCTACAATGGGTGATCATGAGCACGTAAGGCAAAATAAACAAACGTGTCTGGATTCCAGATATTTTTTTTTTCACTTTATCCTACTTTGTTGTGGCAAACTTATAAATGACTGTGGAAAATAGAAAGTTATCTGAGCCCGAAATGTCCTTAAAATACCCTGATCCACAAATAAAATTGTTGAACAAAAAAGTTACAAAACTTGTACTGTAATGTATAACAAAGTACTGAAAGTCAGTCACACTGTGAGCTCTAGTAACAGGCATAACAAGAAATTCATATCTAACAAAGAACTGACGATTCGAACTTGGTTATGAAATATCACCATAAGTTGTCCAAATAACGATACCCTATATCGACAGAATGAATCAAATTTCGTGCACTTACAGTCCACGAAAAGCACCAAAAAAATGTATCTACACTTTAGATATAGCCTATAACAAACAGAATGATTCAAATTTCGTGCACTTATAGTCCCCGAAAAGCACGACAAAGTATTTACACTCGAGATTTTTTTTTTCACTTTAATCGCACGCTGGTGTGGTACAAACATAAATGCTGATGGTATATTTGAGACAGAAAGTTGTCTGATTGTCTGAATTGTCTGACCCTGAGACGTCCTTAAAATACCCTGATTCACAAATACCTCGATCCACAAATAAACTTGTTGAAAATAAAGCTAAAATACTTGTATATACACACATATATATATATATATATATATATATATATATATGTATGTATAACGAAGTACTGAAAGTCAATCCATCACACTGTGAGCTCTAGTAACAGGCTTAACAAGAAATGAAAAATTGAATTCATATTTAACAAAGAATTGGTAATTCGAACTTGATTATGAAATATCACCACAAGTTGTCCAAATCTATATAGCTTACCAACGAAAAGTACGCTTTTAATTCCATTGATGGATAATGCAGTGTACATGTATATTCTTTTTTTAGAAAGGAATTATCTGCATTCTTGAATAAATTTCCTTTAAGAACAAGAACAATCAATTGCTTTCTTCTGCTCTTTTCCAAGGTTGTTTCGAATAACCATTTCTCTGTAAATATATACTCTAAAAAGCTAATATCAGAATATCGTCGGCTTTGCTCTCTGTATTAACATAGATTTTGAAGGGAATTTTGTGTCCATACATTCATTGCTGGAAACAACATTTGCCTGTAATTTGAAGTCAAATATGTGTTAAAAGTACGGTAAATGGTACAATTATGCAGAATGACATGCTTATTGAGCTTTTTGAAAACATGGGCATTAGTTCTTAAGTATTGACAGCTGAATCCTGATTGGATATTACTGGTTGCCATGGCAACAGGAAAAAACTTTTTTGAACAATAATCAATAGAAATGTTTGTTTTTAATTCACCTATCTACAAAAAAAAAAAAAAACTGAACAAAAAATACCAAAGTTTGCAGCAGTTGGAGGCATTTTTTGGATTATCAATCACCTGTATACATCTGGTTACCATGGTAACCATGCACAGTATTTTAACTTACAATGTATCCCATTGTTTTGCTGACATCTCTAGCAACATATATACATATGGTTTACGTTGTTTTGAGGAATTGTTCATGAAATAACTGCAAAAAAAAATGTGATTATGTTGTAATTTTCAGTGCCAGCCGCAACCGACCCCAGTCTAGTTTCTAGTCGTTTTTATTTCGTTTTCATCTCTCCGAGTTGCAGCTTGCGCATGTGTAGAAGCCCACTTTATTGTGCTAAGCCGAGCGAAGGCGCATACCAAGTGATTGCGACGCCCGAACGGTTTGGGGTCACAATCACTGGGTATACAACCTCACTCGGCTTGCTGCAACTCGGAAAAAATATACACGAAATAAAAACGGCTAGAAACTAAACTACACTGACCTCAGCTAGTGAGTTTGCTGGCAAAAACCCTTGTTTGCCGAGGAAAAAGTCTGCGTGCGCTAAGACTACTACACTCACCACTGGCACTGGCGCCTGTAGCAGTGCTAGTGGTGCGTGTAGTAGTCTTGGCGTGCGCAGACTCTTTTTCGAACAATAAGGTCTTGTCGCAACTAAAATGGCCTGTAAAATTTTATTGATACACTGTACCACAATTTCGAATCACATACTACCTAGGGGTGTTCCAGAGAGTCCAACCGACCACCCTATGCAGTCAAACCTTTTCTGCGGGGTGGGTTGCACGAAGTCATTTTTTCTGGGTCCCTGCGCCTGGACTATAATTATAAATCAATGTCGGGCAACTTTCTGCTTTTTTTATGCATGGTCACATGTAATAAGTGACCGTGCAACACAAAACCAACAAAACGTTGCACGCCTTGATTTTACCGACTCAAGCGGTCAAACCAGTCAATCTTTACTATTCTTCCTGTACACCATTCCTAAGTTTGAGATCATCAAAATGGATTGGAAAGTATGTTTTCAACATTTTTTTTACAACCCTTTTTTTGTACACCAGTGTGACGAGGTATATCTTAGAGGCCCCGTTTCATTTCTTGAAAATCCCTAGCACGCTGTTCACTTTCAATTCTAATAACTTTTGACGCTACCGCTTTGAAAGCTGGCATTAATCATGGACAGAATGTGTTAATTAAGCATGATTAATTTCAACTTAAAACTATATTCCCTTCATTGTTGTTGTCCTGGTGGTTTATATCCTGTTTTTTGTCCAATTAATCGCATAACTAGCACAGCTTGGTAACGAGCGCTTGAATACACTCTGTACTTCGGAGCTTCTTATCTCGGTTCACCAGAGTGGAGACAGTGGCTCCTTTCTGATATTTAGGTAGGTTAGGAGAGTTCATTCTAATTCAGTTCCAGCTTAGAGTCATCTCTTTCGGAATCTGCCCTTAACTAGAAATCCATGTCTGGCGACTTTCTGTTCGCTTTTATGATGAAGGGTCACATATAGACATGTTTTAATTTGTCTGAATAAATACAAAATACAAATATGTATGTGTGAGTAAGTATGTGTGTGTGTGTGTGTGTGTGTGTGCGTGTGTTTGTATGCATATTGTTCTGAGTCAGTACGTTGTCATTGTTGTAATACAGGTACAATCGTATTCCTGTAATAAATGTAATCATAAATGTAATCATAATCATCATTGTACCATTGATACAACTGTATGTCACGTACAACTCTTGAGATGAGAGGCGGGGAGGGGGGGGGGGGACGCTTCCTCAACCCTATTAATAACAATGCATGTGCATATGGGTAAATCATTCATATAAGGTTGCAGACAATTGCTTTACTCAACTAAATGAAGCGCAAGTTAATGAGATTCGGTGGCCAGCCCAGCTGAATGATAATATAGGGCCGATTGGTGTATCCGAAAAAAAAAAAGAGGAAATACATACTTTCTATGTACACTGCTTCACTGGATTTCATCAGTCACTTCAGGCGTTGTTTGTCAGCCGCATTGTCAGAACAGATACATTTTTCCTGAGGGAAGCTATGCATCGAGGGAGTTTCGTGAAAAATTACCAAAGAAGCAAGAGTAATGGTAAGTATTCCACTTTTTTACTCAAACGCCCCCATGTTTTTCAGCAAGGCAACATCTTAATGAAACTTTTAGCTTTTTAAAAAGAAATCAAATTAACGGAAAAATTATATTAATTTCAGCCTGAAATATCTTAGCTAATGTTTGTGTATTGTTCTTTCGAACCTTGCCTTATTAAATAGCAGGAAAAAAAAAAGCAAACGTGTAGTTTATATTCACTTGCTTAAATTTTGATAGACATGTCTTGTGTCTCATATTTTTTCTACCTTTTTGTTTATCCCCACTTCAAGAGGACCATATTGGCATTCAGTTTTCTGCTTGTCTTCGGGATGACAGGTAACTATGGGCGTGTTGCTCTAATTTCTTGACTTCAATAATGCTGTAAATGACATTGCATTCATTAATGATTTCTCAGTCATGGCTCTTGGTTGTTGTTGTTGTTGTTATGTATCATTATTTGTAGTTTGACAGAAGTTGTGATTATACGTATGTAATGATATCAAATTGCATTTCTTCTTTCAGTTTTTGACCTGCTTGGCATATTGAATTACATTGCAGTATTTTAACATAAAAACAATCTAATCAATTTAGTTGTAATGTTCAGTATTCGATTCCATGTAATTGCATATCAAATGAATGTTATATGAATGTCATGTTAGTGTTAATGTAACAGTTTGATGATAATCCTAAACAAACGCAAGGTGACCAGAATAGCTTTTCAAACGTGTAAAAACGGACAAGAATATCTGCATAAAATATAAAAACAAACAAAACCAAACGAAAAGGAACAGATAATGAATAAAACAGCATAATACAGGAAAATAAGGTAACCTTCACGAAAATGAGAGGGAAAAATATTGCTTCGAATGCGGTCTATGATCAAATGCTTTTACTTATCACTTGAAGTGAGACTGTTGATCAAAATAATGTTGCATTGACGGGTGTGTTTAATAATCATATGAATGTCAAATTTTGTGTTGCTGTCGTCATTTTTCGTATTTCTCACCTCAAGCGTCTAGTCTTTGTCATTGCTTGAAGTGATCATCAGATTCAGGTTGCAGCTAATGTCTGGTGTAACTTCTGCATTGCGTGTTTCATGATAGGACACGTACATCATGTGTTATTAGTTTTTGTTCTATTCCGAGACTTACTTTGTCCCCCCCCCCCCTTCCACCGCCTTGCAACCTGTTTTTTTATATTGTGTGATAAATTAATGTATTGATTCATTCAGCAGTTCTGTGTTACTTGCAACTTTAACTTTTGCAATCATTGTTGATACCATCATGTTGTACACCCTGCTGTACGCGACCGTTCTAAGATTTTTTCATTATTTGAGACATTGAACAAAGAACTGGTGTATCGTTCAAAGATCCGCAGTTGAATCTGTAAAAAAAAAAAAAAAAAAAAATGAAAAGAAGCAATTGAATGACATTTTGCGTTATGATTTGGGAGACAGTTTGCAAAATGTTGGTCTCTCCAAAATAGATATGCTTCCTGTTACATGTGTAATATTTATGCGAATGAAAATTGTAATTGCTCGCTATGCCAGGCAGCTCTCATTCTTACTCTTTCTGTCTTCCTTTCCTGATTCCTCTATTCCACGAGCGTCATGTTAGACCCCCTTCTTTCATTGTATTAATGTCATGTATTATCGTTTGCCAAAGAGGCCGGCATTTAGCTTATTATTTGAAATTGTTCTGTATGGTAACTTATAACGCATGAACTAGATCACAGATGTATGTGTAATGCAAACTGTTGAAATTGTAAAAAAAAAAAAAAGAAGCCATAATGTGTAGCACCATAATTACTGTTATGTAGGTGTAATGTTTCAAGATTTGTTATCAAAGATTGAATTATGTACCGTGCAGAGAAACAAAAATAAGTCAAATCATATCAAATAAGAATCCATAAGTCTCCTGGTACAATGTATCGAATATTATATGCGAAACCACCATATCCGCATTTGTATTTGCAGCCAATTGCTTGTGCAGGAACAAGTACAACGTCAGCTATATTTTCCCCATACGTACGCGATGCGAGATCGTGACAGTCCAAGGCACTCATGTTCAACTCATCCCAAAGTTCATGCCACTGTCTCTTGCCGGAAAGAGTTGCTATGCCACTCGCCATCAGCCTGGGAAGTGGTATTGTAGCATTCCCGGTAAGGTATCAGGCATTAAATAATAATACATTGTTTCTTGTAGCTCTTCGCTGTCTATCTAATGTCATGTAAATTTTACAGTTTCCAGGAGCTTTAAGATAATTATTAAAGTAATGTAAAAAAAAAAATATGATAATAATTATAAGTGCAAGTCGGTGTGATGTACGGGGACAATTTGATGTTTCTATTGCGCTATTCCCCTATCTTCAGTACCTGCTTGTTGCCTCATTGACTGCTGGCATGATTTTTTTTTTCTCATATAGTATCATATAAGTATACTAAATGTAGGAGCCCCCCCCCCTTGCAAGAATTACACTACTTATATTTGATCAAATTGATTCATTGATTAGGTCCAACAGAAACTTTACTGTGTATTGGGATTTTCTTGTGTGTATTCGTTCTGCGACTGATACCAGTGAATTGTGCGCGACCCATGTTCTGTGAGGGAATTACCATACTTATGGATTTTGTCTAGTTGCACGAAACGTTTTTTTTTTTTCTTCAAGTGAGGTTGTTTAAACAATGATTTTGCAAACTTAGTGCAAAATTATCTTCTTCTTTTTCAAGGAGATTTTAGAGATTGCTTTAGATTAGAATGGTCCATTTGTATTCGTGTTGCACAACATCAAAGTATTATAGTTCTTCTCTTTCTGAAATTGCCCTTCAAGAAAACAAAATACAAATCCGTATGTGGCGATATTTGGTAGTTTTGTGATGAAAGGATCACATAGCCATGTTGCACCCTACCTTCTGTTGGACACACACACACACACACACACATGCACACACACACAGAATTACGCGCATTATTAGCACAAGTCATTGAACCTGGGTTTCTTACATTAGTGTTTGTTAAATTTCACAGCGAAGTATATCTCCACAGAAGCCTGTCTCTGTGAATATTGGATTGTCTGGAATCTCTGTGAATATTGGATTGTCTAGAGAACATTTTTGAATGTATACCATTGATCCTGGATATGCATTTTTGTAATACAAACTAATATTTTATGTTCGATCCATAGTAGTTAACATCATGATATTTTACTTATATCGGTTGGTGAATGTTCAAGAAAAGCATTTCATTGTCATTGTGCAGATTGCTTGAGAAAGCCTTGCAGGAATGGAACATGTGAGGAAACCAAGACTAGTTTTGAGTGTCACTGTACTGAGGGGTTTACAGGAGACGTTTGTGAATACGGTAAGAACTAACTGAAATCGTTTCGTTCTTCTCGTTATTTTGTTGTGCAGTCACATAAAACAAAACAAAAATTATTTCCTTTCCGTTCATTTTATCACGAAGCTGGCTTGCTTCTCTATTTGAAACTTAATTGAAATAACCACTTACCATCGTTCTTTTCACCCCCTTTTATCAGTGGGTAAAGATTAAAAATAACATGACTTTCCGGTTATTTCATATAAGGTGCTAAGAAATGCAATCTGTCTCCATTCCAATTATTGTGTGCTATACTTTCTCTGTAAATGTCTACAATGTCTACATTCTCCCGTCATAAAACATGTCATATCGAAAAAGAAGAACAACACTTCAAGCTATAATGATATCTTGATATGTATATATTTAAGAATTTAATGTTTCCAGACTGTGCCCGCAAACAAATAATGTGAATTTTTTGGGAAGATGGAACTCATGACAAACATGTCGTACAATTTACAGTCTAAGACGAAACAATTCTAGGACTGTGATCTTAAATGGCTTTAGATCGAGCTAGTGATAAGCTACTTGTGAGGATATTTTACACTTTGGAAGAATATACAAGCGCTGGGTTACCCGAGGTCATTTATCAGAGGAGCACCTCTTCCCCAACACGAACTGATAATGACCTGTAACTGTTCACCTGTACCTCGTTGAGAAAATACTTTGTTATGCTTTACTGATCTGTGGTCCAGGTGATTTAACTTTGTGTAGGCCTTTATCGAAAGCAGACAGACCTCTCCTTTCCTTTCTCTTTTCTTCTGTCCTATCTCTATGCAAGTCATCCCTTTCTCCTATTTTCCTATATGTTATGTATTATGTACGAGGGCTGCATGCAAATCAAGTAATGCTTAAGCTGTAGCCCTTCTGTATTCTTTATTACATCGCTGATGTGTTTTGTTGTACATTGTAAAGGCAATGAAGAAACTTACTTTGTTAACAACTGATGTTCATGTATATGTATGACAACAACAGTGTATTATTATACTATGTGTTACAAAAAAAAAATCCCACTTTTGATGCTTAATAGCTCGAAAACCATATATCACATAAAGCTATCATTGATATGAGTAATAGCTAAATAGTGTACAATTTAGTTGGAGGTGATTTGAATATGAAAACCTATATCAGTTTCATGAAATCCATGATTAATTTCAAACTTAGGTTCCGGATTTTGGTCAAATTTTAACCCTCTGGACCAAACCTGAACTTTACACAGGAACTAATGATGTTTATGTGAGTGTGTACTTACAACGACCCTGAACAATAGACCTGGATACCACCTGTTCAGAGCTCTGCTCCAAGGCACATGAGTGCTTTATCAATTATTCATGATGGATTGCTTGGGCACTGCTAGTCTGAATTCCTAGCAGGTGAAATGCATGCACATGAAAAAAAAAGTAAGCACATGTTTCCACGTGCTTGCATACACCACATTTCTGATCTGAATGAATAAAGACTAGCTGTGATAGTGGAATTTCTCATTAATAAATAATGACATTCAGATCCTGGTCATTGTCCAGAACCATTGCCTGCAGCCTGGGTGTCAACTATACACTCCCATACACACTAATTGACTTCTGTGCAAAGTTTAAAGGGTGTGTACAGTTCTGGTCGAGGTGAAGATTTAGCTTTTAACATTTTGTGAGATATTCAGAAACCACTCTATGAGATGTCAAAGAGCATGCAGTTCTAAGGGGTATCAAAAGTTTATTCGATGAAAATCGGTTTTGAAATGGCTGAGATATCAAAAAACAAGGTGAAACAAAGAGATACTAATAAAGTTGGGGCATGTCGCCTTTTATTATTATCACTTTTTTAGATATCTCAGCCATTTGAAAACCAATTTTCATTAAAAAAAAACCGTTGAACCCTTCTTAAAATTACATGCTCTTTGATATTTCATAAGAGGCTTTTCATTATCTCACTTAGGAATGTTCAAAACATGAACCCCTACCTCAACCACTACTGTACAGTCCCTTTAAGTTTTGTACAGAGGGTTGAAAATAGAGCAAAATCTGAAACCTAACTGAAAAAAAAAATAATGTTTAATTTAATGAAACTGAATTATGCTGACATTTTGAAATAGCCTCCACCAAAATTGTACACTATTCAGCTTTTGCTCATATCAATGTCAGTGTTATCTGATATATATTTGTTGAACTTTTGAGGATCAAAAGTGGGACATGTTTTTTGTAACACCTAGTACATGTGCATGTATCTGAATGTACAATGCAGGAACCAATAAATCAAATCAAATCAAATCAAATTAATTCTGCACCAGAGACAGGTATTCTCCTCACATCGTCCACTCCGAGGATGATGTCTGAAACCAGTCCCGTACCCAGACAGAAGCGAGCCAAAGACTCAATCCTGTGGGTCAACGACCCTGAGAGAATGTCGACGGTTCAGCAACACCCCTGCATTTTCAGAATACATCGGTGGGGTACCCTTGCCTTATTTAGTGCTAAGCATAAAAAACCTAGTCCCGATACGAGACTCTTTTTTTTCCTCACTCTGTCATACGCCGTCATTGGTGGTAGCGCGAAGTCTTCTCGATCGCGACAGTCCACGCATCGCGCGAGTGCACAAACTACTGCCCTCCCCCCTATAGGGCTCACACGGGTAAATAATTCCCCATAGAGACGTGTGTTAAAATTCAAATTTCAAAAAATTCTGTAAAATAGCTGGGAGAAATGAGGTATTTCATCTTCACTAACCTGAATAAGTGAGATATACCCTTTCATCCATCAGATTTCCAGGGTGGGTTGTTCCGCTCTAATTCTGTCCAAGGGTCCGCAAAGCCAGACTACGACTTCTTGTCACTCAAAAAATCACCTATTTTCCGTACACGTACCCAATGAAATATAGTCCCCCTCAGATTCCATCAGAGAAGCTTTCATCTTCCAACCAAAATGCAGTTTGTAGAGGAATTCATACATAATGTCTACAGCTATTCAGTTTTTTGCCAAACTACATCATTGATTTTTTATTATTTTTTTCTTCATTTATTTTGGTATCTTTGGTACGAATTTGTGAAGGGGTCTGGGACAGTCCATTTTATTTTAATACAGGTGTGAGCCCGTTAGTGTTCGGGGGATCTCTCCTTATACTACACGCCCTCAACGACGGTACTTCCGTGTGCGATATTGCTAGTACATGTACCATAGTATAGACCATGCTAGTACACACCGTATACGAAGGTAGTTCAGGCAGTGGCCTATAGGAAACCCCGATTGTAACCATGATTAATACGCTCTTTAGAAGTGACTTTAATTGATTGATGTAGTACCCGTATTAGTCCATGGGCCAAGAGCCGAAAAATGGGTTGTTGGTACCATCCGAGGTGGCAAAACCTTTTTGGTGTCATTTTGTTTGTCGGACATAGATATGCTTATCAAGCTATGATAGCATTTCCAAATGAGTAGCTTAGTCATAATAAATGAATTTTTAATCAATTTGGTCTCGTTTTTATATCCCTATACTTCTGAATCGAAACTAACCGCTACACAAATACGAGCACTGCCTTCTGCATGTCCACAGGTGTTCTGTTGTAAACGCGGTGCGCTTAGTCTTTATTCAAGGCAGCGAAGGGAATATCCAAAGGGTTATGATGTCCACAGCTGTCACGCGGTGCGCTTAGTCTTTATCTAGAACAATGTACCGTTAATCATATTTAAAGTTCCTAATAAAAGGGATTATCTATACTGTTTTTATACCACCCTTTCAACAAATACATCAGTTTTAAACAAAAATCACTCTGTTCATTTACAACATTATTAATTATAATGTATTGTAGTGTACCGGTACATTGTTTTTGCATAATCTTTCATTGTTGGATGAAAAAAAAAAAGCGACATTGGCGTGGTATTAGCGTTTTCACCGTAGCGTTTTCACCGGAAAATGATAAATAATTGAAAAATACTCTAGAATTCACTAGAAATTGCTTTGTTGTTGTTGTTGTTTTTAGATAAAGGGATATACACTGTATTATAAGCTTTGGATATTCCCTTCGCAGTCTTGAATATTAGACTAAGCGCTGTGGACATCATAACCCTTGGACATTCCCTTTGCTGCCTTGAATAAAGACTAAGCGCACCGCGTTTACAACAGAACACCTGTGAACATACAGAAGACAGTGCTCTTCTTTGTATAGCGGTTGGTCTCGATTCAGAAGTACAGGGATATAACAACGAGACCAAATTGGTTTAAAATTCATTTACTATGACTAAGCTACTTATTTGGAAATGCTATCATAGCTTGATAAGCATATCTATGCCCGACAAACAAAATGACACCAAAAAGGTATTGCCACCTCAGATGGTACCAATATCTGGCCTGGCCCATGGACTATATAGCTTGGACGCCATTACTCTGACAGTAACAATTCAAATGAATTTCTCATCGATAAGAACGAATCACGTACACACACTTCAGTTTTTATGTCAGTCAGTAATTTGTTTTTATATAGGCGATACACTTCAATTTCATACTGTATTGTGTCTTTTGTATGTGATAGGCAAGTGAACGTGAATGTTCGGTTGAAAAGTAAGACTTAATGTTTTACTTGTATCTTTGCTACAGCGTATTGAACTTTGTCCAAAGTGCATGTATACGCGGGTCAAGAATGCTTGCTTGGTATTTCGATATTGTTTATTTCAGAATAATACTTAAACCACATAAAAGGCAACCTTTACCAAATATTGGAGATGTAATCTTATTGCTATTTGTATACATCGATACTTTCTCATTACATTTCACTATTCTGCTTTGAATGGTTTCCCTTGCTATCTACATTACATCTGAATCACGTCGCGTCTGTGACATTTCAACCATCGGGAGGGGGTGATGTGTTACGGATGAAAATAAAGATGCAAAACTTTAGACATGCATATGTGAGACGGACATCTTGTCTATTCCCAATAAATGCGATATGTTATTGCATTCTTCTGCAATGAATATTGCACAAAGACGTAGTCATAGAGTGTGAACGTGCATACTGTTGTGTAATGATGCACCAGTTGAGAGTGTACTGGTTGAAGTATTGCATTTTTTTTCTTCCAAATCCTTTATCTGGGCGTGGGGATATTTCGCTGTAGAATGGTTCGTTGTTACCTGCATCAAGGAGAAACGGGAACCTCAAATGTGCAGTGATTTCAAGCCGAAAAACTTGCCGATCCCTGTCAACCAGTCTTACGTCCTCGCCTTAGTGAACGCTGTGAGAGACCAGTGTGGTGATCATGACCTCATATGGTTAAAATGCACGTGTTGCTGGCCGTCGAATCAGACATCATGGACCTGGTCGAACTGGGGCAGACAAGGTGACTGGCGATGCAGGTATCCTCCTCACGGCAACAGTGTTCTGTTAAGCAGTCTCAGCTTCTTTACAGCCCAGCCTCTGAGTAAGTGCATGTATTTCATACAATGTATTTTCAATCTCAGGGCGAATGTCTTAATGTGTGTGCTTATTTGGGTGCGTGTGAGTGCGCATGTCCGATATGAATAGGGGACGGTTATGATGATAATGATAGTAGTAATAATGATAATGATATTGATAATAATAATGACAAGGTCTTTTCATCCAGGGTATAGCCGCTGCTGTAACAGAAGGCCCTGCCATTATCATTACCCCAGCATTACCAGGAATGGTACCCTGAATCGAGAGGGATATGGTGGGTAAAAACATCTTGTCGCACTAGGAGGGAATCGAATTCGGGTCCTCCGATTTGGGGTCTATGCCACAGTGCCCCCACGAAGGTTCAGTGGGATTGACACAAATCACATCCTAATTTACATACATCACAGTACGATTGACCAGCTAGATTCAGTTCAAAATCACATATGGATAGGGCCTACTACTTTGGGGTTATTTCCGTAACGTGATTGGTCCATGTCTGGTGAAAGGTTTCGCAAAGCACCAAATTACTTGTGTTTTGTTTTTTACATCAGTTTACTATTGCTGCTGTTGTTGTTGCTGTTTCAACCAATGATGATTCACTTTAATTACTGCAGTACTCAATATGGATCGCTACTGTAAGGTTTCAATTACTGTTGTTAACTCTGTCCAATCCACACTGTCTGTTTTTTTTTTTACTTTTCAGCCCTCCATGGACTATTGTATTATCTTCATATCAACATTATACAAAACTCAGAGCATTCAACCATATTAATGATAATTTTTTTTCTTAACATTTCTCTCATAAACATTTACACCAACAAATATTGGAGTGACTGCCACTTTAAACTGAATTTGTTGACGATACCCGATACAGAATGAACATATCTCTCATCTGCATAATAATCGACAATGTTTTTCTTCATAAAATTAAACCCAGGGACTTTGTTTCTTAACTTTAGTACGAACATTTGTTGCTTGATCAAAATCACAACACAATTTAGAGCATCGTTTCTCTTTTCTTTAAAAACAAAAATAATATTTTCCAAGCTAAATTTGATCTGTGCTCTAGAACCTTCATTTATCCATTTTTCAGTTTCATTCCAGATTGACTTCAATACTAGTTTCACATTCATAAAATAAATGTACAATATCTTCCAACTCTTCTTTACAAAACGAACATTTGTCACTCCTAACTTTTTGTTCATCTTATACAGTTGCTTATTTAAAAACAAAATCCTATTTACTATTTTATACTAAAATTATCTCAACCCAATGTCCACAGTAAAACGAAATATCATAATGTGATACTTTTCCATATTGACAGTTTCAGGGGGACTATCCAAATGTCGTTCCCATTTAGAACATATCAAAGGTAAACATTTTTTTTTTTTCCAAGAAGAGCTTTATAAATACACCTACATCCTTTTAATTCTTGCGGTAGTATTTTGATATTTGATGGCAGTAATGGGCACACAATATTTTGTTCACTTCTTTGAAAATAACCACCAAACCGACACTTAATTACTTGACTTACCGAATAATGTGACAGGTATTTATCTTTCAAACTAAATTTCCGTTCACAACCTTCACGGGTTAATAATTTTCCCTCGTTATCAACCAAATCATTGATATACCTGATATCTTTTTCGTGCCATGATTTGAAAAATATAGTTTTATGCCAGATATGAATAGAACTATTTTTCCACAATGGATAAGTTAAAAAATCAGATCCCCCTGAACGACATAGGGACATGGAATGAAATACATCTTTCCAAAATGGGTTTGCAACTTCGTGGGATAAAGTTGAAAAATATTCATCGCCAAACCCTACATGAAATGTTTTTTAATGCAACAATAGTTTATAGTATATATACCAAAGTAGGCTGCATAATAATGATGGCTCGGTCACAGTAAGTTCATATTAATGCATAGTTTGTTTGTTTTTCTTCTTCTTCTTTTTCTTCTTCTTTTTTATTACATAAAATTTGGCAACCTTACATCATCATTCTGGTCTTATCTTCTATCCGTTCTCCGTTTCTTTCTCACAAACACTGATTACTCGGGGCTTACAGCCAAACAAGCTAGCTTTCATGTAGGTCCCGTCATACTTCTTTTTGATCAACCCCATTTCGATTTCGATTTTGACCAGTTATCATTACATGTAATTACTGTGTTATCACCATGTATATTGTTTGTTTTCTGCACATTGTTCACAAGGTAAAAGAACTTGTCTGGTTTCTGTTGTAATGTTCATAAATGAGAAGTATGAAAATAAAATGAATTGAATTGAATTGAATTGAAATGACATTGTTATAAATGACTGCATTAAATGACTGACATCCTTACATGTTCCTAAAACCATTCTTCGAATCCATGTCAAATTTAATGACATACCAAAATACTCAACATCTGGAATTCTAAGACCCCCCTCTTCATATGTACCAATAACTTGTTTCCTACTAATTTCATCTGGCTTATTCTCCCATTTAAACTATAAAAAAACTTATCTTTTATGATTTTCATTAACTTAGCTGAGGGAGCTGGTATTGATATAAAAAGATGATTGAACTGTGGCACCAGCAATGATTTAACAACCGTCACTCTTCCAGAACCGTAATATTTCCTTTAATCCAAGAAATCATCTGACGTTTTACCCTATCGAAAATCCTATCATAATTATAATCCAGGATTTTATCAATCACAAGATGAAAATCTGTACCGATCCACACTGTCTTGTTTATATTATTTCTGTCACTGAAAAAATTGAGATGTACAATGTGTATATTATTATGTTATTGTCACAATTGGAAATCAATTCGAATTCGAACTCGAACTTGAACCCACTGATTATAAACAAACGTAAAAATTACTCCAGAAGGCTTGGTTTAGCAAATTTGACAAATAGACTTTTTTTTTGGGGGGGGGGGGGGGAATCAACGTTTCTGTCGGTGTGAAAAAGTATAGAGTTACTTGCTGGACACCGTTGTGCTCAATTAGGGTTCTGTGTTGACAAACGAGATGTTCCCATTTTGTGCGATCTGGATGGGCTGTTGAGAAAGAGATATTCATGCAAACGCTGTTTCACAGAAAAAGGGCCTTTTCTCTCTCTTTTTTTTTTTTTTTTTTTTTTTTTTGCTTCACTGCAATTCTTTGCACCGGAAACCTTAGTAATTCTCTTTCGTATACAACTGTAAACAGGAAATCTGTTTTTAGATGAATTGAACACAATTTTAATGTCCCCGATGTAAACATGTATTCAACATTGAATCTCACATGATAGAACGAAATAATAGGATACTGCTAGAAATGTTACAAACGGATGCTTTATGTCATTGCTACATCTATTTTTTTCGTATTAGTTCTCGTAGTAATTTTAATAGCCACCCATATTCACTTACTCTTATAGTAAATTCACTCAGTCGATGGATTTGCTTGCATTCTTTTCTTTTTTTCTTCATATTATATTATTGTTATTATTACTATTACTATCATTATTCTTTTGTGTAAATGCTTGTATGATACATAATTGCAGTAACGCTGTTATTCCAACTTGAGTCGTGTGCTGTTTTCTTTTGCTTCATAATCTATGGAGATGAAAGGGAGGTTCTCTAATTTCTGTTAGCAATCTAAAGTGATTTCCTTTCCCTCTCTCATTTCGCAGGCTTTCACTCCGACAGTCAGGGTGCAAAGAGTTGTCTGGCCGTAAGGATGGTTGATGGCGTCCTACAGTTCTCTGCTCTCAAATGTCGCACTGGAATTCAAGATGAAGTGGCTCGCAAAGTCTGTGCCAGCTTGTGACGACCTTTATTTTCTGTCCCATGACATTAAATGGGTTGAATAGTTTCGGTTGACACCTAATTTCAGGTTTCTAACATTTGTTGGCGAAATAATGAGAAACCTCCTGTCAAATATGAAAGAGGATGTAATTCCAAAAGGAGTTCAACATTTATGTGATGAAAATTGATTTTGAAATGGATGAGATATCCACAATAGAGCGATCCTAATAACGCGTGGGACCCACCTTTTGTTACGATCACTTTGATTTACTTTGTTTTCGGATGTCTCAGCTATTCCAAAGTCGATTTTCATCAACACACTTTGAAATCCTCTCAGAATGGTATGTTGTGAAATTTCATAAGTTTTTTTTCTCTCAAAAAGTTAAAAGCCCAGTCCTCATCGCCACCGATACTATACCATCCCTTTGAATTTGCTCCTGCTGCAATCGCCCCACGAAATAAACGAACGCTAATGCAAACAAAAATTCTACCCTCAAATATAACGGTTAACCTAACCTCTCACCCTAACCATCACATTAAAATGAACCTTAAACAATATCACAACCCTAACCCGAACCCTTAGTCCTCAGACAAAGTAAGAACAGAACAGTTGTCGCAGGAAGAAATGTCATGTTACCAAGTTTTCACAGCAAAAGATTTGACATTCAGTGAAAGGAAGGAGGTTCTATAATATCTGTGCGTCACCACTGCCATGTAAAAAGCGGTGGGAAATATTACATCGCAGATACTTAACTTGTCAAGAAATTGAGTGGTTTCAAGTTTAACTTGCTTATTTACATAGTATTCCATCTCTGATGAATGAAAACACTCATCTATTACAGGGAGGAAATGTTAACATAGTTTCCAAGCATGTTATGGATGTAAATACAGCAGAGCGGCAGATCTTTTAGTACACTATCTACGTGTACTTCAGACATAGTTTATCACGTCTTTACACTTTTTTTTCTATACTGTTGCCTATTTTGGCAAAAAATAAAAATGCATCGGAACACAAGCAATAGGCGCTGAGCGCTTTGACCAGGATTACTAGATTTGATTATTAATGAATTATTTGACTACTTTTTTTTCGAATAGAACTACTCTTGTTGCTATAACCTGGTGAATAATGCCAGTTTGATTAGCATTACTAAATCGCGCATCGCCTCTACCTACAACTTGTATATTATGTCATTGGAAATTGAATTATTGACTCATTGGCTGGTTCATAAAATTTGATTGTTAGTTGACATGTGTTTTCTATGACATCATGTTCAAAGGTAGGTATTATATTGGTTGAAGGTTTATTTTCTTTCAATTAATATTAACTTGTGTAGTCCATAGGAGATTACACATTAGTTTAGATGATTGTCAAAAGTAAATAAGTAGAAATAAATGAATTGATAGTAAGTCATGTCATACCAAGTTGAAGAGCCTGCTAACGTTCTGTATTCCTTCTTCTTTTATTTAAGAAAAGGGAGACATCGCGCTTGGTCAGTAATTTCCTAGAGACACCTTAATAAATCTGATTCTGAATTGATTTGCACATGCACCAATGTCCTGTTTTCGTAGTTAATGTATTTTCATGTTCTAACCTATATAACGAGAGGTCATCCCAAGTCGAAGCATTGCTGCAGGTGAAAGATTCATTAAAAGAATTCCATAATAACATTAGTTATATACAAACGCATGTCCAAGGGTGTGTGTGTGTGTGTGTGTGTGTGTGTGTGTCATTCTTTGAACTTGTCTTTCGGTATTACTTTATAATGTAAAATAATGTTGGTTTCAAGCAACCTTGCTGGATTTTGTTTATTCAAAATCGAACCTCACACCACAACCGCTTACGTGCACATGTCCCTAGATTACACACTCACACACACACACACACACACACACACACACACACACGCGCGCGCGCGCGCGGAAACAGACATCGTATGATATGTATAGATACAGTATAACTAAACTTAATTTAAACAGAAAGCTAGTTATATGCCACTAATATTTTGGTTAAAAAAAGCAAAAACGTATTTTGTTATTAAGTATCTCAATGGAAGAAGGATACTGAAGAATATCTTGTTAGAAACATAAATGGGATGCCACAAACCTTTGTGTCCTGTTTATTTTCAATAGAAATGCTAACGACATTGAAATGATCCCGGCATGTACAAAGAAATGGCCTAAGCAAAAAAGGAAAAGATGCACAATACCTCCCTGTTATGAATATGTTGGAATATTGGGAGAGGAGGACAAGCCTTTAAAGCAGTCAATGACAATGGATCAATTTGGTCGTTGTCGTGCCAATCAAATTAATTTCGATATACGATCAAAGTTACCAGAAGCAATATTTGTCAAACGACGCGCTATCACTTTGTAGATTGAGCACAGGCCATTGAGCAGGAAAAATAATATCTTTAATCCATCAACATAATAAAAATATCGTTATCCTGAAAAACAGTCCTCTAACAGTACGAAAAGGTGAACGTAATATGCATTTACCCTCTTTCCCAGTACACCTTTTCGCAGCTTTGTGAAGTTGAGAAGGACATAATCAATGGAATTACTTGTGAATGACAGAGGTTAAAAAAAAAGATAGATGGAAGTTCACCATCAGCCCACATAAAGACGAAAAACGAATTGAGAAATGGAGCATTAAACAAATTCTACCCTGTACGGTTAGATTTACAGAGACCAGTTGTATGCTCGGTTTTGATAATATTCGAAGATTGATGACTATGCCTATACTCTCGCTTTTGGAAACCGCCGTACTAACCGTACTAACTGTTATTCATAATATATATCAATGATTTTTCCTCTGTTTCAGAGGTACTTTCCTTTATACACTATGCTGATGACACCAGTGTTTTTCTTGCCCATAACGATATCGATGTTCTTGTTCAACAAGCTAATACAGAATTGAAAAAAGTGACCAACTGGGTCAGAGCTAACAAGTTGTCATTGAATGTTCAAAAAACAAAATATATGCTTTTCAGCAATACTGTTGATTCTTTGAATTCAGAAATAGTTCTGGATGATTGTAATTTAGAAAGTGTGTCATATTTCAAATTTCTTGGTATTTTTGTAGATAATAAACTTTCTTGGAAAATACATATTGATCATATTTGCAAAATCATCTCTCGAAATATAGGTGTTATGAACAGACTAAAATTTTATATTCCTGAAAAGACATTACTTGTGTTATACTCCTCTTTGATACTCCCTTACCTTCATTATGGAATTTTAGCTTGGGGCAATACACATCAGACGCTGCTGAATAGAGTGTTATTATTGCAAAAGAAAGCCCTCCGTATCATTTCCAATTCTCCCACTCGTTCACATACAAATGTATTGTTTAACTGTAATAAGCTACTAAAAATTAACGAATTATTTTTATACAACTTAGGCCAATTTATGTATATGTATGATAACAGTTTACTGCCACCTATCTTTGGTTCTATGTTCCAAAAAAATCAATCATTCCATAATTACCCCACCCGACGCTCTAACGAGTTCATTTACCACTTCTTCGAACGATTTTAGCAAAGAATACACTTATTTACACTGGACCTAATTATTGGAATTCCCTGAACCACGATATAAAATCTGCTCCCTCTATATACTCCTTTAAAAGGAGATTGAAGTTTTTTCTTTTGCAATCCTATAATGACGACCCCCTGAATCAGATTAGTTCATAGGCTTATTTTGCTTCCCGTCCGCAAAATCTTTATTGCCGTTTTTTTCATTATTGTTACCTTTGCCTTAGCTTTGATTATGATAAGATCTTCTTTAACTTATACCTCGCAGTTGAAGGGTTTGTTGTATATTCTTCTTTTCTTCTTCTTCTCTTTCTTCCTCTAACCTCCGATGATCGTTGTCTCTGTTGCTTACTCCTGTCTATTTTGTTACCTTTTCGTCGCGCTGTAGTCTTGTTTCCTGTCGTGTCGTCGAGTCAGTTTTCTTCCCTATAAGTAGTCTTGTTGCTGTCCCAGTCTTGTCTCATGCTCATTATTTCGTTTGTTATTGTTTTGTGTGTAACTGTTTGTCCGTCTGTCTCTTAGTGGGCTGCTAAACTTTTTATGCCAAACTTTTCGTGCTGCTTTGTTGCTATATTTAGTCAAATTTTGCATCGAGTTTTTAATACAAGAGGGGCCCACACTCTACAAGCATTGTCTTTTTAGTGGGTCCCTCCGTTTTTTCAGACAGTGCATATTGACAATTCTTTCATTTTCGTTACTTCTGCAACAATTGCAATGTATTGATACTATTAGTTTTTCTCATTATTGTTGGTTTCTTTGTACGAATTTACATACATTGTATCTGTCACTCAAGAAAGTGAGATTTATGTCTGTATGATTTTATTGTGGAAAAACGAATAAATTCGAACTTGAACTTGAACTTGAACCAATGGACTTAATACACAGGCCACCAAGCTCCCGTATGGATTGGGTAAAGAATGGGAAGAGCAAGAGTGAATATGCAACAGTGATGCAAGGTATTTGGTTTGTAATACGAATCAGCTGAGCACAAGACCTCACTTAAATTCGACGAGATATGCAGGAAAGTAGCCTCAAACATTAACATGCATATCAAATCCACGCATTCTGCATGTGAAAGTCTATATAGCCCCAAAATACTTAGTTGATATATCTTATAAGATATGTGTATTTAGTGTATGTATATGTGTGTCCGTGTGTGTGTGTGTGTGTTTATGATACTCGTAATATTTCTTATTTATCTGTGTGACAAAAGTGTGACAAAAGTGCAGACGATTGCAATCTTCATGTAATACAAACCCATTATTTCATTTGAATTAAAAATCACGGACAGTTTACAGGAAGGAACCATGACAAGATCTCAGGTATAGAGCAAATAACTATTTTCTGCCTCTTCGTAACAATGATCATGATATTTCTGAGATATAACTTTTTGCACTTAGACCTAGATATTTTCCTTTAATCAAAATATCAAATGATATCATACTCTACCACCGACAATCACAACCAAATTCATATACTAGTATGACCCTGCATCACAAAACCAACAAAATGTCGACAGACATGGATTTTAAGTTAACTCTTGTGTGCCATGTTCGCACGCCCGACTTAGTCGATGGTGTGCCAACTTCTCATATTCTGCTCAATCACACAAACCTGCCCAAACCAATCGATGTATCACCAAATGCCGCAGAGCAATGAAAGTTTCTCGCGATTCCATTTCTGTTACATGAAGCTTGCAATTTACGAATTGATTGAGCATGACGGCATGTCCCCACTGGATTTGCGAGTGAATTCTAAATTTCTGTCACTGTTTTGTGAGCAAACGTCATGCCTCTTATACAATAGTGTAGGTTAGTCATTTCAAAGAACATGAATCATAAATTTGTCGTACAATTTATTTTTTCCTGAAACTTTGCTCGATAAGTGTCCGAGGTAACAAAAATAGATAAATTTTACATAAATCTAAAAAGAATGAATGATGTTACACACAGAAGGTTTAGACCATGACACATTAAGGGTTAAGAGCACACTGTAAAAGAGCAGACTTTAAACTCTAAAATGATGTCTAAATCAATTCAAACGGATTCTCTTAATCTATTTTAATAATGGGAAGAAAACACACACTCTGGAAGATGTGACTGAGAAAAAAAGGCTTTGAAGTACAGGGTCTATTCAAGTGCTTAATCTTGACCAAGCCGTGGTTGCTTCGCGATGAATGGATCAGAAAAAAAAAAGGATGTAAACCACTAGAGCAACAACAACGAAGGGATTATCAGATCTCTTTCTCTCTCTCTCTCTCTCTCTCTTTACTCGGGATTATATATATATATATATATATATATATATATATATATTATAATGTATACATATATTTATCCTAAGAGGCAGTGGTTTTAAAACGTGTAATTATCATAACCAACCTTTTCATTATTGATAAGGCACTATGGGGTTCACATCATGGAGGAAGAAGTAATTAATACTCGTGATTGGATAGCATGGATCAATACTTCTCACAACTCTGAGTAAGAGTTCATAGCACGTTATCAGTCGACTGCATTACTCATTTATCGAACTCGAATTAGTGAAATTGCTTTCGTTGCAAGGTCAACGAAATAAAAGTGTCTCTCTGGAAACGGTGTTATTTTACACAGCTAAAGAATGGTTGCATTGCACCAATGCCACTTCACCGGGCACCTCACCTCGCTGTGGTATAATCACCATTTCATTATTGATATGTCACAGTGAGACTTACACCGGTGGAGAGGAGGTATGGTTGGTAGGCCGTGACTGGATGAAAGATCAACGCTTTCTTAACCCCTGAGTAAGAGTTATGTTACATACTCAGATGATTGATTTGCTCATTTATAATAGACGTACAATTTATGAACTAACCTTCGTTGCCAGGCGTACTGCATAATATCATCATTTCCTCTATTTGTTACTAGGACAGTCCAAGTATGTGCCAACACATCGTTTGTGTCGTTGAAGCAAATCGTCGAGTATAAATTGAACATTTGATTGAAAAGCAACGATCATGGTAAGTTGACACCTTTAGCGCATTGAAAATAATTATATCATCAAAGCAACCGCAGAATCAGAATTTCAGCTTCTAACAAATCTGGCCCCAACCTCACCTCCCAGATGTGTTTTTGGCTTTTCTAGTTTTTTTTGTTGTTGTTGTTTTTTAGCTCATATTTACCCTGCTTTAAAAAGGGGCCTGATCATAACATGTTTTACCTAGTAGGAAAGTGTTGAAATATAATTTTTTTTTTTAATCGAGATCTTATTTGCAGCATGTAATACATGTGTGTCGGAAATTATGATACATACTTTTTTTTTTAATTCAGAAATCGGTTTCAATATGTTATCTTGAAATTAGTAGTCAAATTGCACGAATAAAAGCAAGCATTACTCCATTAACACTCTTTGTGATATTGTTCTAATTGTTACTCCTTATTGCCATCTCCTTTTGTTCAATATACTTAGTAGGCATCTGCTCTAAACAGATGTAACATATGCAAACAATTTGATTTTTTTTTAAATTTAAGGCAACCATCCTGACAACTGGCCTTCTGTTTGCCCACGTAATGACATGTAAGTATGTCTAGACATATTGTTGTACTCCCTTGATTTATAATCTACTGGGTAACAACGCTGATGATATCTTTAAAGACCCTGTTGCAGTATAGGGATACCATTGACCGTGAAGGCCGGGTTGGCTCAGATAATAAATACTGGAGAATCCCCGTAACGAATGGTGTACAACTTTACCACTGTTCTCTGTGCAAGTACACAAGCAGCATAAGAATCTTGACTGTAGTCGACTGTCACAGATAATAGTAAACTCCGATACTATTCACTGACCAGTACTATTCTTTTTTTAATGTACCCTGTGGGCAGCAAAGGAATCAGACCACCCCTGTATGCGACTACGATTTTTCAATCATTGACGGAGGTTATACTGACATTCGAAGAAGATAAATCGCCTTGCTCACTTCGTCTCTATGTGTTATCTGTTATAGTCTTTGACACGTTCACAAAATACATTCCAGTGCAGAAGAATAGAGGCCTATAGACTTTTATATGTCTCTCCACCACAAAACCAAAAACTGCCGCCAGATATGGAGTTTTAGTTAAGGACAGTCTTTGAAAAGTGGAATGTTTGCTTTATTAATGATGCAGAACTGAATTCAATTAGTAGACTCTCTTAGCCTATCTGAAGAGTGAAAAGAAAACACACACTTTGTATTAAGAGTGTTTGCTGAGAAAGGACGCCCTAAAGTAAAGGGTCTATTCTAGCACCAAGCCGTGCCAGCTGTTCAAGGAATGGAAAAAAAAATAGTAAAACAACCCAGCAACAATAAAATTGATCTTAATCCATCAACACATTATATGAATGATTAATGCATAATTTCAAAGCCTTAAAATTATCCTTTGAAATGTTATTCAAATTAAAGTAAAGAGTGTTAAAGGATTTTTAAGAAATGACAAGGAGTCTGTAAGACAACTAACCACAATCTTCTAAGAAACTCTGTAAAACACAATTTCCACTTGTTTAACGATCCCCAACTTTACCACAATGTGGGAGACGTCTTGTTCTTTTAGAAAACCAGAAAACTCATGATAGCCTTGATTACCCATATCTCACCATTTTTAGTTCTTGCACAAAGTCAGTAAGTGGGACTTTTTGTCGGTTATGTGATGCGCTGTCACAGATATTTCAAAAGAAAAGAAAAAAAAAGTATATGTATATGTCGACTCCATGTGTATACACTGATATCAAATGAATATGTTTCTATTTCTTCTGGGTTGAAATGTAATAATTCAATTATACAACAAACAAATGCGAAATTCTTGATTATTCAAAAAGCCTTTTTTATGCTCCCCCCCCCAAAAAAAAAAAAATCTAAGAATAAACTACGTGGTATGATACATCCATATAATTTCAGACACGTAAATGGTATGAAAGCTAAAGGAAAAAAATAGAAGCTGCCATAACCATCAAGAACGTGTGCATAGAATGAGGTGAATTACATGTATAATTATGTTGTTTAGAAGTATGTACGTTTATAAGTTGGTTGATCAAACATGTTTATTTGAATAGTTATTTTATTCTGATCACAATTATTCTTTTGCTTGTTGTGACACCTACCTTTCGTACGTTTTTTTTTTTATTATTATTATTGTATTCACTGTTTGGAGTGCTCACAAATTGCAAATTCAACAATGCCTTAGGGTGCGTTCGAGCACTCTAGTGTAAAAGGGAACCAAAGCGAACTGAACCAAAGCGTACCGTACCGAACTGTGCCAGATTTGAAGCGATCGAGCGCTCTGTCGAGAAAACGTACCTCATAAGTTCTTTTTACAAAAGGTCACGCATTTTTGTAGCAAGAATGTCATCCACCTGGCGCTTGATCTACTTACAGCTGCAGCTGCCCCGAACAAAGACAATGATGTCTTTGCTTTGTGACGTATGCGCATGATACGCGCATGCTTTACAGCGAACTTCTGGTACGCTTTTGGAGCACATTGGGAAGTGGTCCACTTTTGGCTCCGTACAGTACGGTACGGTACCCTTTAGGAGCGTTGATAGGGTGCATTCGAGCGCTCTGAAGCGAACCAAAGCGAACTGAACCAAAGTGTGCCGTACCGAACTGTGCCAGATTTGAAGCGTTCGAGCGCTCTGTCATGTCTGTTGAGAAAGCGTTCCTCACGAGTTGTTTTTAGAAAAGGTAACGAATTTTTGTAGCAAGAATGTCATCCACCTGGCGCTTGAAATACTTACAGCTGTCACGAACAAAGAGAACGATGTCTTTCCATTGTGACGTATGTGCATGATACGCCCGTGCTTTACAGCGAACTTTTGGTACGCTTTTGGAGCACATCGGGAAGTGGTCCATTTTTGGCTCGGTACAGTACGGTACGGTACACTTTATGAGCTTTCGAACGCTCCTCTGGCGCGGGTACGGTACGGTACAGTTCACTTTAGGAGAGCGCACGAACGCACCCTTAGATGTCGCTTTAGACTTTTTAACTGTTCTTTTACCTCACTGCACCTTCCTTTGTTTTTCGTCAAAGGATATAAAAAAAAAAATGTTTCATAACATGTCGCATTGAACGATTCGACTACGATTTCTGTGACCGGGCCATCATGATATTATTTGTGCCTCCAAAAATATTGTTGTACGATAATGATGACCCTTAGCTAAACGTTGAAAGAAATAAGTAATATCCTTGAAAACATGCGAAGCTTCATGTCTTCCGCGAACAATGTATATTTTTGGAATTTTGTCTCGATGTCCCGATTATGATTTAGAATACTCTGTGCATAGTTTGGGTCTCTTCCAAAATCAATGAGTGGACTTCGAGTAACGAGCGTCCTTATGGTATGCGAATTGAAATGGTCTGCATCAGACAGCTCAATATCAATTCATCCCGAAAACGAAAACATCCAAGCCTTTGTCTTTCCAGCCCATGGTCTGTGCAGGAACAAGTACAACGTTGGTTACAATTTCCCGATACGTACAAGGTGCGAGATGATAACAGTTCAAGGCAGTCCGGTTCAACTCATCCCGAAGTTCACACCAAGCGTTTACTCCTCCAAGATTTGCGACGCGATGCGTTATCAGCCTGGAGAGTGGAATTGTCGCATTCCAGGTATTGTGCCCATCGTTTAATTATGATTTGACTCTTTCTTCTCCTTACTCTTTTCCTTTGGAAATTGGTGTCATGACCTATCTGACATCTGCTAGAGCTTTGCACTGTTGACATGCGCTTAAGGTAGCCAATAAAAAAAAATATATATTCACACACGGATCCTAGTCACACAGTGGATATATATATATATTTTTTTTTAGCAATCCCTATACTCTGAGGATAATGAACACGAGTCTGTTTGTTATTCAAATCTTAAACATGACGCCTTTGGCAAATGCCATGGTAACGATCCCCCCCCCCCCCCTAAAAATAATTGAAAATGATATGCTGCCAATGTATTATACAGTCTTAGAATATGATTTTAAAAAAAAAGATAATCTATTATATCAATAGCGAGTTACCCTTTCATTTGAAATCAGTTCACCTTAAGCCAAAATCATGAGAACCCTCTGGAATAATAGCCTTGGTTTAGCGATATGACATATACGGCAATGTGTAAACATAAAATTAATTATTTTCCCATGTATCTATACTTTGAAAAAAAATTTGTTTGCCATGAAAATCATGGTCATTTAAAGTTATGTATTTGTATTTAATATGGCAACAATTGTGTAGAATCTGCTGTTTCGTCGTGTACGGGATCAATAGAACAACGATAAAGCAGATTGAAGAGGAGAACATTCACTATCACTATGCATGGCGAGATCCATCCCCCTTTTCGAGGCTACGGTCTTTCCTAACAGACATAACTTGAGGCAGATATGGCAATATCGTCAGACCGTGGTGGAATTGTTACTGTCCGTTTGCTTGCCTTTAATACAAAATCCATACAGATTGTAGGCCCTAAGTGCTTATAACCGTAGTTGCATGTAGTCCATCCTCCCGGACGAAATTATTCTCCAGTATATCATTTTAACCTAATTGATTTTAATATGTTAATATATCTATTTGATGTTAAACTAGTGTGTGTTTTTTGCAATACATGGTTATATACGCACTATAGCGTGCGATTGATTTGTAGCTTAGATTATTAAAAAAGCTCAGAAAAAAAAAAACTGGTCTTCTGACATGAATATTGTTTCTACATATAAGGTAAATCTGCATGAAGTCATACCTTTGAAAAAAAAGGGTAATCGTTCGACAAATCTTTTGCTTGAAATATTATGCTTTTTCAAACTTTTGATATGGATTTTTTCCTTTTTTAACTCAAAATCATGTTCATCACATATCAAAATTTGGACACTGAACTAAAAAAATTGGTCGATCTATTTGTTGCCTTATCCACATTCAATTCTAAGAAAATATTACATTTCTTGAACTTGATCAGAACTTGAACAAAACGTGTTTTACTTGCGTTCAATGACGAAAATAGTTACAGCATTGTTGTTGTTTTTTTAAACAAAATTCTCGGTACAAACAGTTCCTGTGTGCTTGTTTGTGTGAATTGAGTGCATTTCTTTAAAAAAAGAATAATCATATGATTGCTTATTTTTGCATAATTCGAAATGTAAGCCGTTCCTGTGAAATCGTTTGTGTGAATCTATTGCTGCAGTGTGTATGCGTGAAAAGGTAATAAAAAGAAAATTAATCAAACAGATTGCCAGCAGGAGCCGTGCAGAAATGGAAAATGTGAGGAAACCAAGACTAGTTTCAAGTGCCACTGTGCTGAAGGGTTTGCCGGGGACGACTGTGAATTACGTAAGAATAGATTAAACTTTGCCTCTCCTTCTTGAACTTATGGCAGTCTTTGTTTGTTTGATTCTTAATTCGAGCGTTGTATTTTGCTTGCTTCGTCACTGCTTTGCTTTCTGACAGGAAATTCCAGTCGGAAAAGTATAGAATATACAGGAGCTCAGTTTAGTGTCACTTGAATTTGAATTTATTGTCTACAGTCTCATGAGAAGCAATCACCATCACTGCGTTTCATTACTACATTGTATAGTAAAAAAAGAACGTGCAATCGGTCGGTATTCATACCTTGATACCTCTTTCGTCACGTATAGTATAAACGTTCACCCCCTCCCCATGACTTAGCATGGTTTGGAGATTAACCAAAATATTTGCTTTAGATTTTTATGTTTTGACGGTTACAATATTATAATGGGTTAAGAGTGGAATAACGCGTATATGTCACAAATGTGTTTAATTTTGGAACAAACAAACCGTAACATCATATTGGGAGAATGAGCTGCTTCTAACCTTCTGTGATAGTTGTGACCGTGCGTCACAAAACAGACAAAACGTCGAACCCCTTGGTTTTACGTGAGGTCTTGAAAAAGGTGAAACAGGGGGGTGTTGCAAGAAAGTTGCAATCAATTGCAAATAATTGCTAATTTTGAAACAACCATTCTGATTGGCTCAGGGTCTGCCCTATTACGAAGACATGCATGCAACAATGATTTTGATTTGCTAGTGACAATCAGTTGCAAGTTGCGTTTAAAAGCAAAGTTTCTAGCAACGGGGCCCTGGTCAACCAAGCCAATTTTCAGTTTTTCATATTTTGTGGAAGAGCTATTATTCTCCTATACAATATTCCCAAGTCTAGAATCATAAAGTGAATGGGAAAGTGTGTTTTCAACAGTTTTTCTACATTCCCTTTGTTTTTTTAAGAGTATAAATAGTGTGATCAGATATGTCTTAAAGGCCCCTTTTCATTTCTTGACAATCCTTTGCACATTCTTCACTTTCAACTCGAATACATTTTGACAGGATAATACTATTGTTTTGAAAGTCGGCATCAATCATGGATACAATAATGTTGACAATGCATACTCAGTTTCAACTTAATCTTGTAATCTCTTCCTTGTTGTTGCTCTGATGGTTTACAACTTTTTAGGGGGTTCCATTCATCGCACAGCCAGCACGGCTTGGTAAAGTTTAAACTCTTGAATAGAGCCTATACTTTAGAGCCTCTTTTCTCAGTTCACATTTTGTCAAAGTGTGTGTTTTCTTTCCAATATTAAGATAGGTTAGGGGAGTCAATTTGAATTGAATTATACATCATATTAAAGCTCAGAGAGCGCTCTTTCAGAACATGTCCTTAACTAACAACCTCTGTCTAGCGACTTTTTGTTGATTTTGTGATGCAGGGTCACAATTGTTAAATTAGCTCTCACACTTTTTTTTTAGGTTGTATCAAGCCATAAATTAAAACGAAATCTTGCCGAAAATGGGAATCATCACATAACCATTCTGCTATATTCCATCAAAGAGAAATGAAGTACAGATTGAAGTTTATCTCTAATAGATTACCACTGGCAGCTACTGATGAGTGGAAGCTGGACTGTTTTTTTTTTTGTTTTTGTTTTTGTAGGTAAACTGACAAACAACCTAAATGACTCTACACGCTCTACAACAGCAGAGCTTCTTCTTGTATCGTCCACTACAAGAGTTGAGTCTGAAACCACCCAAGATTGGAGTCAACCCAATACTCTCTCTGGGTCGACGACGAATTTGATGACAACGGTTCACCAGACGACGACAGAGACTGGTAAGTGTGAAGCAGGTATGGCGCAGCTGCCGCCGAAGTGGTATCTTTGGCTCAGCAGTTTTGAATGCAATCCAGCGAATGATGTCTCTTTTACCCCCCCCCCCCTCTCTCTCTCTCTCTCTCTCTCTCTCTCTCTCTCCTTGAATTACACAGCAGGGAATATTTCATTGTGGCACAATAACATAACGTCATGTTTTCAGGCAATCACTTTGTCCTCCTATGCACAATAAAATAGTAATCAAGGCTAATAAGGCGTTAACAATGGTATTTGCTTCTAATAGGGTATTTGATATATCTTCAACATTATTGTTTTTGTTATGGTGATGGATTTGAAGAGCGTTATGCATTTGATGAATGTCTTCCCTAATGTGATGAAAGAATAAGTGCGCATATCCTATTGCCTTTGGATACTAATGAAAGTATTTGAAGTCTGGCTGACGTGTAAGGCTAAAGTGTCAATTTTTGACCGTTATGGTACATTGCGTCCATGATTAGTACAATATATTTCAGTGATTGTTTTTTTTTTTCGATTAAATTGTCACCCTCTCTGTATGTACTTACAAAAGAAACTGCCGAACTATTCCGTGGCGAACATTATCATTTTCAATTGAGTCATTCATCTGTTACCGTGAAAATTAGTACAACAATGTTTTCCTGCTTTGATCTTATCATCGCTGAAAGCCAGCGTGAATATAGATAAGGAAATGTTTTGAGAAATAAAAAAAAAATACATGCACTTTTACGGCTCTGTGATATGAAGAAGAAAATAAAACCACGTGGATTTGTAGTGTGAATATGACCACTCCACCACGTTCTTTGCAAAATGCAAAATTAATTGATTAGTGAAAGCAAATTTCGCAGTGTGGTTGTAAATTGCAATAATTTTTCCCATTGTTGCACTTTCTTTTTTTTTTTCAGAGCAAACATGGCCGATAAGGGTAAACAACATAACATTAAACGAGGTTACGTACGTGTCCGCATGTGTCCCTTTCAATAATAACCAATTTTGCTCCCCATCGTTGTTTTTATTTAAAGTCAGTAAGTTTAGAAAAAAAAAACACCTCGGCGTCTTTACTCTTTCAATTGTAGGTTGTTTCTATATCGGTGTACGACCTCGCTCGTTGCATAGTGGCACGTGTATGCCCTTTGTGGTATTGTGGGAAGTGAATTTTTGGTGGGATCATTAACCCATGGTTAAACTGAGGGTGTTTGAAAGAATGTAAACACCAAGAGAAATGTTTTTGTTCAAATGGTGAGACATGAGGATTATCCTTAATCTGTTGAAACAATCTAAATACAGGGCCTTTCTTTCCACCATGTTTCCTTTTTTTCTTTCTTTGTTAAGGTTAGTAGAGAATAAACTCACTTCACTGATGCTTTTCTTTCGTGTTAATGACATTGTGCGTTCCGTCCTCCAATAGTCAACATCCGCCTTGTCGGAGGAAGCTCGTTGTACGAGGGTCGGGTGGAGCTCTATTACGGTGGAGTCTGGGGCACGGTGTGCGATGACCAATGGGATAGCAAAGATGCTCAGGTCGTCTGCAGGCAACTCGGATATCCCACCACCAATGTGTTGGCTGTGATTGGAGCAACATACGGTGCAGGATCGGGACTAATTCTACTTGACGATGTTGCATGCAATGGCTGGGAGTCGAACCTAGCTAGCTGTTTTTCCAACGGGTGGAATGACCATAATTGTATGCATGAAGAAGATGCTGGTGTCCGATGTGGTAAGACGACAATGTTTAGCACTGCATTTCAGCATGCCATAAAAAAAAAACAACAACAAACACAGGCACCACAGGCAATAAAAAAAAAAACTGCTATCACGAAAGTAAAAACAACAAAATAATCTAAAACTGCCACATTAAAGCTCCATGGTTTGAGTAGTCTTGATTTTCTTTAAGCTTTTTTCTCTTTAAGACTACAATGACATTATTTGTGAAATCATCTGGAGCGTGGACAATATGGACAAAGAGTAAAACCGTAAACGTTATTCAGTATTATGTTTTCTCGGAAAAAAAGAAAAAAAAAACATTATATATATCAGATATATATATATATATATATATATATATATATATATAACATTGAGACGGCTGCATTCCGGGGACAGGGAAGTGCAGGTTAAACGGAAAAAAAAAAACATGTATAGGATTATACTTCTACTCCTTCTCCACCACATATGAATTATCAATGATTTCTTACGTATGATATACAAGTGCACAAACATAGCACACATAGGCCTACATGCGCGTAATATGCACGGATGAAGTTAACACTTATATCTATAAAAAAAAGGTACCATTTCCACTGGGTGTTGTTTAATTATCTTTTTTTTGTTTAATTTACTTTATCGTAAATCTAACTACTTCTGTTTTGATTTTTTTTCTCTACGCAACTCTTTCAGGAGACAACATTGACATCACATGCGAAAGTGAGATACAATCAGTTGGCATGTGTTGGGGAAGCGGGAAAAGTTTGCCACTCCCTGTCACCCAGTCTTACGTCCTCGACGCCGTGAATGCAGTGAAAGACCAGTGCGGTGATCATGAACTCATCTGGTTGGACTGCTCATGTTGCTGGCCGTCGGCTCAGACAACATGGACCGATTCTGACTTCGGCATACAAGGTGACTGGCGATGCGGGAATCCTCTTGACGGCGACAGTGTTCTGTTGAGCAGTCTCAGCCTCTTTGCAGGCCAGAATCTGAGTAAGTGAAGTTGCAATGTAGGACCCTTTTTTCTGGGCAGAATTGAGTTGATCTGGGAGGTAGTTTTGAAACTGATTACTTAATGATATCGTTAAAAAGTTCACCCTCAAATTGTCGTACATTTTACAGATATTTTGCCCCTCACTCCCCTTCCCCGCCAGCGTAAGAGGCAAATTATAAAACTTGCAGTTGATCTACCACCCCCTTTTTAAAGTGTTTAATAAAAGAACAAAATTGTGATGAATGCCCTTTTTAGTAAAGTGGAGTCGTCAGTTTTTATCTTATTTTTGGTTTTTTTGTGTTTTTTTTTTTTGGGGGGGGGGGCGAAAGAGGAATATGGCATTAACATATTTTCAAAGTTAATACAAAGCTCTATTTGCAGACTCCTAGATTTTCTTGAAGACTGTTTTCTTTTTATTATCTAACTTTATTTCGAGTACATAACCAATTCTTTACTTTTTCCGCAATTTCATCCAAAATTCGCTGAAGAGCATAAAATATTAGCAAAGTGTTTGATTGGCAGATTTACTGTGCCAGCTAACAGTGAATCCAGGCATAGAGCGGTAGTGAAGGTGTCATTTTTTACTGAGATCTGCAAAGCTGAACCCTGAAAGTGCATACTGAAAGAGCAGCAGCAGTGGCTATTTAGTGCCCTGAGGTTTCATGGCAAAAAAAAAAATAAAACATCTAAATACTCATATTTATCATGTTAATGCCCCTGATAATCGCTGCTGCTGTTTTAAGTGGATTTACTCGTATGTGTTTGCTTGACTGTTAATGTGGTTGTTGTTTGAATTGTATTACTTTCATAGCAAACACTCATTTTCTAGCACTGCTGTCTTTTTCCCCCATCGTTTAGTAAATTAATATCATAATTCTGTTATTGAAGTTTGCCAGGATAAAGTCTGTTATGATAATTATTTCTCTATTTTGTACCCACTGTGAAGAAATTGTGTGTTCTCATATACCTGATTTTGATGTGACCGGAAGTTCGTCATTGTATTGTCCTCCTGCTGCAACCCACAGACCTGTATTACGACAGTCAAAGTAGCCGAAGATGTCTGGCCGTAAAGAAGGTTGGTGGCGCCCTACAATTTTCTGCTCTCACCTGTAACGACCCAGACTATACTTCCCAATCAGCTCGCAAGGTCTGCATGTGATCTTGGTGCATGTGATCTGCAATGCTCTACATATTGCCTGGAGAAGAGATTTTGCTTGCAATATACAGTATACTGTGCTGTATGTATCCAACAACATCATAATCAAAACGATAAAACAGTATAAGTTTCGTTTTAAATGGTCTAAATCCACTCAAGGAGATAATATAGTTCTGCTTGAGATGATGTTTCAGGTTTCCATTTTTTGTGATAAAATGGGAAACCTCTCATGAAATATGAAAAAAATGCAATACTAAAAGAAATTAAAAGTTCATTTGATTACAATTGGTGTTAAATTGTCTGAGATATTGAAAAAAATGATCCAAATAGGTCGAACCAAATTTTTATTAGGACCGATTTGATTTACTTTTTTTTTTGATATCTCAGTCATTTGAAAATCAATTATCAAATAAGCTTTAAATTCGAAACATCGCGAGCAATAAAGAAAATGCAGTTCAAAAGTTGGATACAACAACGTTATTGACGAAGAAGCTCCGGCTGGAAAGAAGATTCTGCGCAGATTTAGACTGTTTACTTTTCATTTTGCTGGTAAAGAAATGGTAAAGTTTCTCTTATGTCAATTCTTTGATGCCTTTCAAGAAAACTCGGCCCTGCGTTTTTTTTTTTTTTAAAGAATTAATGTAAAGACACGCTATGTTTGTTTTAATTGTACTCGAAGAAATTCGTAGAAAATCGGAATCAGAGAGAATTCTCTCTTAAATGTCTGCTATAGAGCTCAGTCGTTTTGTATGAAAGTATATTTCCTTTCAAAGTAGGCATTTTGCATGGATTCGTAGTGCACAGTATAATTTCTTGTGAAATACTTATAAATCTCGAACATTATAGATATCACATCCTTTCTCAATAACCCTGCACTTGCTACGTTATTTTGACATATTTTTTAATACATTATACAGAATGAAAAATGATAGACTCTGAGAGAGTAATGTAATTGCTCTATTATGTGTTTTGAGTATAAAGAACAGCACATCATAGCGGAAAGAAATATGCCTATCTATATTAAGAAAAATAGTTCTAACTGTTGTTACCGCTTGTATCGTCAGATTTATATGAGCACATATTATGTGACCGTGGATCACATAACCAACAACAACAACAACAAAAAAGTCGCTCGGTATGGGTAAGTTGGGTGCTGAGTTTGAAAGAGCAGACGTGAAGGTTTAGAATGATGTTTACTCTATTAAGATTTTAAAAATCAAAAATTTAGAAAGAAAGCACAGGTTCTGGAAAAGTGTGTGTTGAGAAAACAGACTCTGAAGTCTTTAATCGCTTAATAGTTTAAACCAGTGCTAGCTGTGCAATAAATGGGACAAAGAAAAAAGTGTTAAACAATTTGACAAGAAGACATCTTGAAATTAAGATAAAATTAGGCATGCTTTATTAACACATTTTTATGTATTACTAAAGCCAACTTTTAAATCAGTAGAATCATCTATTCCAACGTTATTAGAGTTAACCTGTTCCGTACGGAAACTTGGTGACCTGCGTATTACGTCTATGGTATTTCAGAATTCAGTATGGAATGGGTTAATATCGAAGGGTGTGTAATGGATTACTAGTAACCAGAAATGCGACGGGGCACCGGATGCATAACTTATCACCCTGTCTTAAACATTAACCCTATAAAGCCCAAGCTATTTTGACCCCTTCCTGGCCCAAGGGGGGGGGGGGGGGGGGGGGGGGGCACAATATTGTGGCCCCTATATAACTTTTTTATATGATGTATCACCGTCATATTTGGCCCATGGATAGAGCAACTCATACTCAACATGACCCAACATTTGAAATTTCTCAAGGTTACCTATTGAGGGCGCTTTATACCAAAATATAAAGAAATACATAGGATATATGCTAAAATCTTATTTTTCCTTTATAGTTCTTTATCCCCAGTATATATGCTTTTATTTTGTATCAATCATTTTCATATTTTGCCACAAAGGAAAAGCAAGTCATCCTTCACTATTTGTTATGGCTGGAATTTCCCAAGGTCAGTATGTGGGGCGCTATTCATAACAATATATAGAAATATATTAAACCTATGATGTATTGCTTGGGATATGTACATATTGTTATTACATTTAATATTTCCATAATATTGGAATTTTGAGTTTGCAGATTGATGATATGATCAACAAATGACATTACAGGCAAAGCTTGTGTGAAAATGACACACAATAATTAGGTAGTCTTTGGAAATGCTGCATTGACGATTATTTCTATTATATCTATTGTTTGATGCCTACGTCAAATAAAAATAAAGAAAATAATAAGAAAACCTTTTCAGTGTAATTCACAACCATTATTACTTCACACTTTGGTTCTTCAGCAAATCACAGCCAAGAAAACCAACATTTCATCCATTATTATATTGTTGATTGAAATTGGAACAGAAAAACATGAAAAATCTGACGAACATGTTTGTCAGTTTACGGTTGCCATGGCAACCAGCAATATCAAACATAGCTAAATTATATACCGAAATCTTTCCATAACGATTTTAGGAAAAGTCACCAAATTTGGTTGAAATCGGGTAAAGGTGTAGGAGTGGCAAAAGCCCCCCCCCCCCCCCTTGGGCTTTATAGGGTTAAACACAAGCAATCAAAATAAATAGCTAGATAAATAGCCAAACCAAACCAACAAACAAGTTTAAAAAAAAAACAACTTTTAAATACTTTTCGCCCTAATTGTTTTATGATCCTACACTTTAGAATAATGTAGCAAAATTGTTCACTCAGAAAGTATGAAAATTCAACATAGACTACAGCTTGACCCGTTCACCTATAAGATACTGAATCCTCGCATAAGATGTGGCCGTGCGACTTTTTGTTGGTTTTATGATGCACTGTGACATATTATGTAAAATTGATTCATCTTCAAGTAGATGTGACTCTCACGAGTTCTTTAAAACATATGAATACGACATAAACTTTGTTGGTATGCTTCATCTTCATTGCTAGATGAGATAAATCTTGAATTGGATGGATGAATTTAGCCTATACAAATTAAACTAAGTGGAAGAGAAAGACAGTTTATTGAAGCAAATTTTGTTTATGTGTATTTGTGTGTGCTACAAAGATTGATAGATAGAATGGAAAATATTCCAATAAATCAGTGGGAACTATCATGTATCATGGATGTCGTTTCCTATGTTGTTAACAAAATATGCGTTTCTACATAATGACAATATCAATATGAGGAGAATTTTGATCCACTGAGCGATGTTCGGTTTTAAAGGGGATGGCTAGTAACTGATCAGTGGGAATCAGTGGGAATGCTGAGGGATGATTGTTCCAATCCTTATGGGATTCATTTAAGAGTACATTATATATCTATTCTTGTGTGAAAATTATTTGCTTCAGAATAGTCTCATATTCAAGTAATGTGCAGTTTAATGTTTCCAAGTAAGCATCCCTGGTCAGTGACGGGGCATTAATCTGCACATTACTTGAATATGAGACCGTTCTGAAGCAAATAATTGTCACACAACAGTAGATATATAATGTACTCTTAAATGAATCCCACAAGGATTGGAACAATCATCCCTCAGCATTCCCACTGATTCCCACTGATCGGTTACTAGCCATCCCCTTTAACAAGTTCTCAGAATGTTATCATCAGAGTCTGCTCATCATCGTATTCATAGGCAATAGTAGTTAAAAGAGCAGTGAAACCAACATAATATTGTCGTTCCAATTTCTGAGAATTCGTAATTCTTGCATCAAGAGCATTTAAAAAGCATTTATTTATCAATTGACTGTGTGGAACAGAACATTAATATGTTTATTGTGGGGGGGGGGGGGGGGAAAGCACCACATTGTACAATGAATTTCGCACTATTGAATTCGAGCTTTTTCACCGAGCCAACTACAGCTGAACTATGTGAAAACATTGTGAACACATTGTATGACACTGTTTTTTTCTTTCTGGATTTTTTTTTTCAGCACGGATTGACACAACCATATTTTCGCAATATCTCTCTCATTATAAAAAACACACCATCCTTCTGATTGGTGAATTAACGACTACAATCTGATCTTTATTAAAAACAAAAATCATCGACGCTAACTTTCTGAAAAAACTGGGAATTTCCACTCGCAAGGACCAGGAGTGAATTACGCGAGTGGCCAAGATGCAAGAAAGGGAAATGCAACAAAATAGGACAAAGCAACAGAATACAGAACAAATCCAAATACAGTGACACAATACATGCATTGCCAGTGACGATTCGGGAAAAGGTTATGCAGAAAACAGGATTAAAAGCAAAAACACATACGTCGCGTCTGATTTGTGGCAGTTTCATGAAATGGCATGAAGAAGACAAAGAAAAAAGCAAGAAACATGCAACAGTGAGCTCAGTAAAACCATATTATGCTGGCGATCTACTGTTGCCGCTGCTTCCTCGTTGAATCAAATACATTGTCCCTTTTTTCCCCTATTTTCAATATCACCACCACCATTACCACCACCACCACCACCATCACCATAGTCATCAGCATCACCACCACCACCTTCACATCCACTACATGAACTGTAGGAACATTAATATTCTTAATAATGGTGAAAGCTTATGCTGAAATGTGAAACTTTGTATTGACAGGCCTGTGTCCATGCCACAGTGAGTTACTGGATAAGTCTACATAATTTGAGGCCACCAAGAGGCAAGAATTTGCCTCCAAACCCGTTTACAGTGGCAGTTTCAAATTATTACAAATTCTTTTGATATAGGTACATTTCTTGTGCTCGTTGAAGCATAACACAGCAAAATATTATCAAAATGAAATTAGACTAATTCCCCATGAATAATTTTGAAGTCTACACAACGCGTGAACTGAATTTAGTCCACTTATAGAGTAAAGGGGTTTGCCTGTCCCACCTGCTCATTGACGCGTGACACCTTGAATGAAAATGCCATTCTACATACACATCAGGCTTAAGCACAATGAACAGAAATGTCATTCAGTTGGTTCAAGTGCACAAAATTAAAGCACTATCTACTGCATACTTTCAATATGATATTTTGTTTGTTTTATAATGTGCTCATTCAACGGTGAATTGACCACATTGTGTGCAGAAATCGTTGTTAGCTTTCCAAAACATAAGTTCCATCTGTTGAAACAAATATACCCATGGGAAACATGTCCAAACTGCAATTTTGGTAATTTCTACCTCGTGATCCCTCAAACGTGAAGTTTTGCCCACGAGTCATATGGTATGATAGGAAGCACATAAATTGTGCGTTACATGCCTAATTCTTATGCTGGAAATTGAAATTTGTTCCAATATCATTGAATCAAAATTACAAAATACGGCTTGTGAACTTCAAAAAGTGACCATTTTGCCTTCAAGTCATGGTCACTGAAGCATGACCCGACGATGTACACTGAATTCCACATGATAGGTAGTTTGGAAGTACAGTTACACTAACTTGTCCCTCTGCTTAGATTTCCTCAGAGGTTCCTAATTCTGAAATTATAGCGATTTTTTTTTTTTTTTGGGGGGGGGATTACGTTTTGTTTAGTGTTTATTTTGGACGAGAATGAGAGTTAAAAAAAAGGATAAAACATTCGAAAAATATAATTCTTAATGATTTACTATTTCACTATTTTAAAGGCAGTTTGAACATGGATGTGGATGTACTCTTTCAGAGTAGCAGAAAATTATAACCTACGTGGGTCAAATATTTGGAAAACATTTTCGTGGAGTGGAGGAGGCTTTTTCAATGTATTTGAATAAAGTGCTCTATTGGGCTGGTGACGAACTTATCAAGGAGTCTTATTTGAAATTTCTTAAATAACTAAGATAACTGCTAGAGATATGACCTAGTGCACAGATTAAGCAATGTTTCCTTTGCAGGAACGGTTGGGATTATTTTGTCGTTTACGAAGGAATGGACAAAATGATTGACACGCCGAGAAGGGAACAAGGGAAATTAATTTGCAGTCAGATGTATCATGTGAAATGTGTTGGGGACGCCGTGGCATTTCGTGGTGGATGCGACACCTGACTCCAAATGGGAGGACCCGGGCTCGAATCCGCTGAGTGCTTACGTCCTTTGGCAGGATGTTTTTACCCACCATGTCCCTCTCGACCCAAGTGTATGAGTAGTTACCTGGCAACGCTATAGGGTAATAATGTTATTGGTGACGGCTCTCTTGCTGAACAGCGGCGACACTGAAGAAAATATCCTGTATAAATTAGACCATACTGTTTTATTGTTATAGTTATTCATTTATTTTGACCTTCAGACCAATATAAATTATTTAGAAGGTAAATTTCATTCATATTACTTTTTTTTTTGCTTCCCCATTTTGTAAATTGGACAAGGGCTTGTGCGCAGGGACAAATTAGAAATCAATTAATAGGATGAGTTTCTGTTTATCCCTCTATCATTTCAACAAGCGCATAAAAAGTGTATGAGCATGGTATGCTGTTTTTTTCGATTTTCATCGCAGGGGAAAATTAAAGGGGAAAATACATGTTTAAAAGCGAGATCAGTTTAAAAAAGGCTGGTAATTTAAAAACAGTGTATGCAATGAACGGGAATCAAGACGAAAGGAAGACAGGATAATTACATGCCAGGATCATGGTAACACGGACCTGGTGTATGGCCGGAGGAGATGGTAATGCAGAGATTGTTGGTACAAACCTTCGCATTAAAACCAAAACATACTTGTGTAAAGCAAGAGCAACAATATGCCAGGCTTTTCGGTTTCTAACCAGAGTCACTAACCATAAGACTTCTATCAAAAAATATGTTTAAAGAAAAAGATGCTTCTCAACGGCCTATAAACCACGTACTATGGTATTCTTGATCTCACGTGTGCTTCGTAAAAATAAATAAATAAATAAATAAGTATATATGCATTCCTTGTGATACTCTTAATACTATTAAATATTGGTATTGGTATTAGTATTAGTATTAGAGGGCAGGCAAATTTGAAGAAAGGTCATGCCTCGTGTCTTCACACCTTTGCTTAATTATTTCCTGCTTTCAAAGGTGTTCTACTGCACAGACTATAACAATGTTTATCGTTTGACGTAAATGTGACCATGCACCTCAAAACAAACAAAAAGTCGCCAAACATGACTTTTTAGTTAAGACCATATTCTGAAAGAGCAGACTTTAAGCTTTAAAATGATGTATAACTCAAATCAAATGGACTCTCATAACTTATCTAAATATTGGAAAGAAAGCACAAACTCAGGAAAAGTGTGAAACTGAGAAAAGAGGCTCTGAAGTACAGTGTCTATTCAAGTGCTTAATCTTTACCAAACCCTACTGGCTGTGTGATGAATGGGACAAAAAACAGGAAGTAAACCACCAGAGTAACAACAATGAAGGGATTATCAGATAAATCTGAAATTAAGCATGCCTCATTAACACATTCTGTCCATAATTAATGCCAACTTTCAAAGCAGTAGCACTATCCTTTCAAAAGTTATTAGAGTTGAAAGTGAGAGTGTGGACAAGGTTTTTCAGAAATGAAAAAGGATTCTAAAGAGTCACTTAGTCACACTATTCTACCAAAAATGTTTGAGATAAAGTGCTAAGAAAACACACTTTCCTGCCCGTTTTATGATACCAAATTTAAGCATAATGTAAAAGAAGACCCGCTCTTTCAGAAAATATGGAAAAGTCAAGTTCGGCTAGGTTAACCCATTTCACTTATTTTTCAGTCCTCACGCAAAATCAGTGTGTGCGACTTTATGTTCGTTTTGAGGTGCACGGTCACAAATGTTGATTTTCATCAACATTTGAATAAATAATGTAGGCTTGTCACAACGGTTTTCCTGCTTTGCATATTTTGAAGAACGTACAGAGCAAATCTTCACTTCATAGAATGAATAACGTCAATATGTCACTTTTTCAAATCTTCTTTCGACAATTCCCCATGTCATTGATTAACGTTCTTTCATTTGCTCACGAACTTGGTACATGTATCTTTTTAAGTTATTACATCACCCAGATCAGTGCAATGAACTAGATACAATTCGGTATAGAAATCAATCATAATAGGGTACTCAAATAGAATGAATCTGCTGGAAGGAAAGTCTGAATCGGGGAATTAACACAAAGTAGAACCTAATTATCTAACTTATAACAAGTTATATAAAAAACATACACACACACACACAATTCAATTTCATGATCCCAAACTTGAAAATTATGAAAAGAAGAATTGTTCTTTCAAAAAATATTAACAACTTATGGATTGATTAGTCTGAATCAATGGTAAGAAAAGCCGTATAAGATTGATAAGAATTGATACATAACACTGTTAGTTCATTTTTCTAAAAGCTGACATTGTGAATAGATCTGAAACACAAAATTGATCAAATAAATCCGACGTTAAAACGGAATCTGATCTTGAAGAACGAAAAAAAAATGTATTACTCAAATTATATTATACCAATTTCCTCCCAGTTCGGGTGGAGCAGTTGTCATTTGTCAATTCAACAAGGACCAACAAAATAAAAAATTCACATAAAATAATTATATGACATATACATAATAATACGCAGATATAGTTATTTACCAATTACATACATTTCCAGAGTTTTCGCAAATGGGCATGTGTAATCGTTGTGTATATGCATGGCTCGACACTAACTTTTTTGTTTGATGGCCCGATGGGGCCACCAAAATCATAAATTTCAAATTGTTGGTGACCCGAGAGAAAAAATTGGTGTCCCTAAAAAGAAAAAAAGCACTATAAAACACATTAAAAGTTCTTCTTTTTAATGAGTCAAATATTTAAGTTTTATGATAGTAAGAATTAGAAGTTGGACATAATTATCTACTCATAAATAAACTTCAACAAACTTGCAACTCTCACTCTCAGGCACTCATTCAGTCCTTTTCATCTATCCTTCAAACAAATCTAACTGTTAATTTCTTCGCAAAAAGTTACGAATTTATTGACATACTTTTCAAAAAATTTTGGTGGCCCGAGGCGGGCCACTAAATTTGTCCTTTTTTTAAATTTGGTGGCCTGACTTTCAGTTTTGGTGGCCCCGGGCCACCGGGCCACCGTTAGTGTCGAGCCCTGACACGGATATGTTATTGTAGATGATTTTAAATGGGCTGTACAGTACTGGTTGAGGTAGGGATTCATGTTTTGAACATTCCTAAGTGAGATAATGAAAAACCTCTTTAGAAATATGAAAGAGCATGTAATTTCAAGAAGGATTCAACGTTTATTTGATGAAAATTGGTTTTCAAATGGCTGAGATATCAAAAAAGTGCTAATAATAAAAGGTGACATGCCACAACTTTATTAGAATCTCTTTGTTTCACCTTGTTTTTAGATATCTCAGCCATTTTAAAACCGATTTTCATCTAATAAACTTTTGATTCCCCTTAGAACTGCATGCTCTTGGACATCTCATAGAGTGGTTTCTGAATATCTCGCAAAACGTTAAAAGCTAAATCTACACCTCAACCAGAACTGTGCACACCCTTTAAACTCCGCGATACACAAATACACTATATTTCGAAAAGACGATTTTGCTACTCTTTGAGCTGACTGTCTATTTTGTCTTATTAAGTGTGAGGCTTGGGTGACATATTCCTCCTTTAGTCCCTTTAATGAACGAATATGTCATAGGGCACTATGGCAAGTTTCATTGTATCACTGTACATGGACGTACCAGGTTGGCTGCCGCAATTCCGGAAGTGGATTAGTGCACTAATGTCAATGTATTGTTGTTCTAATGACAGATTAAGTCTGGGTTTTTAAACTCTGTATACATTACACAGTGACTATTCTCTCTCTCTCTCTCTCTCTTTCTCTCTCTCTCTCTCTCCTTCAACACCCCCCCCCCCCCCACACACACACATGTACACGCCCCATCATTCTCTCTCTTCGTATTATATGTCTATGTATTATAATATCCACAATGATAGTCTAAGGAGTGTGGACTTCGTCCTATTAGTGCCGTTGTAATACAGTTTTAGGGGTGTTATTTTGTGAATGTGTCATCATCATAACCTCTATTGCATTTATCGATAATGTACATTGAGGCACCATTCAGAAAGGAGGAGGTGATTGGCCATAGGAGCACCGCTTCATCAAGCCCTAGAGTTAGATTTATGGTGTGTTTCCAGCTCATTAAAATACTGACTAATGAAATTAAAATGTATGAAATGTTCCTCGTTGCCAGGCCAACTGATAAAATTATCTATTTCAAAACTTCGGTTCCACCATGTTTCATACACCACCCGAGCGTTTGTCAGTCGCACTTTTGCGGAACACGGCAGTTCTGCAGCATTGAAGCGAGTCATCGAAAACGTCTAGCTGAAAGTTTGCTTTAAGAAAATAGTAATAATGGTAAGTCACCACCTTCAATTTCAATAGCTCCTTCACATATCAAGTCAAACCAACATCAGAGTCAAACCGTAAGATTTAAAGATCTAATTTTAGTAATCTTATTTCCTCAATATCCTGCTTTTGAAACTGGCCTGGTCATAAACGTCTTTTACCTAAAGATTGGACGTGTTCAAATAATGCTTTCCAGTACCTACATTTTACTACAATGTCTAGTGTGGATTTTATGTGAAACACCACCATTTTGTTAAATTTTATGTGATTACATTGCACTTTGTATATTATAATCTTTCAGTCATACCATCTCTTCATAAATATTATAGTTTTGATCCCTTTTGAATACGTTGAAAACTCTTTAAGTTTCTGTTTATACAATACTATTGTAATAATTATTATGATTTCAATATTATGATATTGCAATTATAATATCATTACATAATGTACCGACTTTGTTTGTTTTCCCTTCAAGGGGACAATCGTGACATTTCTTCTTCTTTTTGTCCACGGAGTGACATGTAAGTATGGCTAGATGTGCTGTCGATTTTTCCCCGTACTTCCAAAACTATATGACTGATGAGAACCGAGTGTACAAGAGAATTCATAGGTAATCAAATCCATTCGCTGAATACCGAGGTACATACGAAAAACCAAGACTAGCACCAGCTATTGTGCATCGCAGCATACGCTCATTGGAATCGGCTGACTGCCGCTGGAATCCACTTTTGATTCTTAACTTGTTTGCGAGTACTTACATAGAGATCAGCGATAAAGTTGTGTACAATTCTCTACAGGGATTCTCTAGTATGTCCGAAGTGGGTCAGCCTTCCTATACTCCATGAACCCAACAGGGCCTTTAAAGACCCTGCATATACAATTTCATGATATAGATTATGCAAATTAGATTCATTGAAAGTACACCTCATGTCTGGACCACATTTATTTTCATATAAGAGGAATATGTTCTTATGTTTTGTAAATAGAAATATGTGTTTATTGACTACAAGGTACAAATGCTAAATACTCGCATTTTCAAGCGTATGTTTAATAGAAATAAAAATCAAGACAAGAAAAATGAGCGAACATTTTGATACATAAACATAGACATTTTTAGACGTGTAAACAATAAGGAACTATAAAGTGAAAGGACAGGAACTCCTAAATTAGATGAAAGTGTGCATCGAATCCGCACAGTCAATTACCTGTGCCTGTAGGAAAACGTCAGCCTTTATAGCACGTTGAAGACGAGTTTGTTGCTGTAAAGAAATTTAGTGTTGATGGTACGTTAAAAACAATGTGGTTTTTTTTTCGTATGCTTCTGCTACTCTGATTATGTTGTTTATATAAATAATAATAAGTTCCCATTCATGTCTTCTTCCATTGTTTGTACAGGTCAAAAAATCCAAGGTATTAATACCTTCTGCGTCACATCTTTCATATCAATACACGAAGATGCGTTATCTTTCCTTACTTCAACTTTTTAGACCTTCGTTTATTTTTCTTCAAATGGTATTAAAAGAAACATTATCTGTTGCCGGTTGTCTCATGACCAGAAACAACAACAGAAAATTGAACATGGTTTCTCTAAACAAGAGCTTAATATGATAGCTTTTTCTTACACATTGTAGGTATTTTTTTCAATGATTCACTTCCTGCCTACAATGCATCAAAACTGTACTATGTCTTAAGATATAGTTGTGAGACTTCTATTGTATGAAAAGTTAAAACAAACAAATAAAACGTCAAGGGAGTATGAGACCCCGTTTACAGTTCAGGACCGGGCCGAGCCGCGGCCGAGCCCGGCCTCAATTGCGGTACTCGCCCCCCCCCCCCCCCCATTTTTTTTTTTCCTTTTACAGTGCCGGGATCGGCCCGGGCTTTTGATTCAAACCTCTCAATGCTTTGTCGGAGTGGCGCTCTGCTTGCAAACAAATGACTAATACAATGCAATGGGAGCGCGCAGCCGGTCCCAATTTGGTACCGCACTTGGCCCAGTTTACGTTTACAGTGAGAAAAGGCCGGGCTCGGCCGCGGCGCGAGACTCCCTCCAGGGGCCCGCTGCATAAAAGTTACAATTATGGTAACTTTGCCATTCAATGGTAACTTCCATGGAATTCTTGATTTTGATTGGCTGTTGAGTATTGTTGCCATGGTAGTTACCATTGGATGGCAAAGTTACCATAATAGTAACTTTTATGCAACGGGCCCCAGAGCTTGGCCAAATGCGCGGCCGATTTTGGTACCGCATTTGGCCTTTTGCGCGTTTACAGTGCGTTTACAAGCTTTGCTTTTGCGGTTCCATCATATTCAACAAGTTGTAAAGAATTGTCTTATGTACATTATGTATGCTGACACACTTTCTGTTCATGACCCGACTTATACCATATTTTGTATCTTGCTTGGTTTCTATTCTTCTTTTGGATGTATTTTTATGTCAAGTGAAATATGAAAATAAACGTGCTGGAACTGTTCACTGTGTCTCAAGTGCAAGACCAGTGCAGTTTCAGTTATTTAATTCAATTCAAATGAAGGCCGGGCTCGGCCGCGGCAGAGCCCGGTCTTTTCCCTCACTGTAAACGGGGTGTAAGATCCTCGGCATGATTATGAAGGCGCAATCCTTCTGCAAACAAAACATGTCTTTTGAGGGTATTTTAGTATCAGGGATTGTATAGTAACATAAAGCTCTTTATCAAATTTTTGGACTCGTCTAAATCAATGCCTTCCTGTTTCAAATGTCATCTGATCACTATTAATGACATGCAAATTGAAATGAAAATGCATATTCTACGAGGCAGCTCAATATAAATCATTTTCTAATGCGAAAACATCAACCCCGTCTTTGTATTTGCAGCCCACGGTCTGTGCAGGAACAAGTACAACGTCAGTTACATTTACCCGGTTCGTGCAAAATGTGAGATTACAACAATTCAAGGCGCTCGGGTTCAACTCATCCCGAAGTTCACGCCAAGTGCTTTCACCCCAAAGAGTTGCTATGCGACTCGCTCTCAGCCTGGGAAGTGGGATTGTCGCATTCCAGGTAAGGTGTCCGTCATTAGATATGCCTCACTCGTTCTATCTCTTTCTCTCCTCTTTGGAAATTAGGATCATTCCCTATCTACATAATCACTATTTTAAGGATAATTTCATTTTCTGTTTCGCTCGGCCCTGCTTTTGGTGTGGTGAACACGAATCTGCTTGCTACCAAATTTTACGCGTGCACACTCTGCTCTTGCCATGGTAACGACCACCCCCCCCCCCCCCGTTAAAATTTTCCATCCAATTACATGCAGTGATGTGATAAAAAAGTGACTCTACAGTACGCGAAATTAAATCGATTCGCAGCCAATTAAAAGATGGGAACCCAGTACCATGGTTAAACTTTTTTTGGGGGGGGGATAGATGTGCTTGACTTACAAAATCAAAAAATTTGTATTTACTCAACAAAAATGTAGTTAAAGGACAAGTCCGCCTTCATATAAATTTAGATTGAGTGAATGCACTAATGATAGTAGAACTTATCAATGAAAGTTTGGGGGAAAACGGAAAATCCATTCAAAAGTTATGAATTTTTAAAGCATCTGCGCAGTCACTGCTGGATGGGAAGACTACTACAGTGTAAGATGTCATATGCGTACAACAATGTAAAGAAGACAAAAAGAGAATTTCACAAAACTTCACATTTTGAATGAAATGCACATTTCTTCGACTTGTTACTGACATAATGTTATGAGTAATATTTCCCCCTGCCTTCTTGAAGACACTGAGAAGTCAAGTGTTCTTTTGTTATGCGAGAAAAGTGAAGATATGTTGATTTTTTTTTTATTCTTTCTTTTTATCGTTGTTCACATGTGACATCACAAGCAGTAGTAATCTTGTCATCCAGCCTCGAGTAAGCAGAAACGTCAAAAATTCGAAGCTTTTGAACTGATTGTCCAAAAGTTCCTTCTGATGTTTTGTATTCATTTAAGAGTTATGTATATTACTTTGCATTACTTTATATGGAAATAAAATCATTTTGAACTGAATTTGAACTGAATTTTCATCAAAATCTCACTGATGTGCTCTACTTATATTGCTGCATGCACTCAAAACAAACGTTTATGAAGGTGAATTTGTCCTATAAGTGTATCCCATACTATCCGACAAATTATCATCCAGTATTTTTCATCAAAACAATATTACATCGGCTTGCTGTTAAACTGGTGGAAGATGGTTTCTGTTTATGCTAGGTTGCATACACCCTGGATTTATTAGTTAAATTAACCCTGATATGAAGTTTGATTATACACAAAACTCAAAAACAATGGTTTTCTATTATCACAAGTAGCTTCTATACTGATATTTGGTAAATCTGCTTGTAATCTTCCTTTTTTTTCGTGTGAACGTTCAGCAAATATTTAGTTTGAAATGTTATGCAGGGTTTGGTTACTTTGTTTGTTTGTTTGCTTGCTTGCTTGCTTGTTTCCTTTTGACATGACATTTGGAGGTCTACTAGAAATTATGTTCGCTGCATAAAAGCTGAATATCTATGTCATATTTAGAAAATTGGTTGAAACCCATCAAATTGTCAAAGTCACATTCAATTCTTATAGTTAATGTTCTTAATCTAACAAAAAAGTTTCTTCTGCATCTGTATATCAAAAGAAAGCATAATATTACTGAAATTTACATAAGTCATGATTAAGAAAGTTTCTTTGTCATTAATTGTATGAAGGAATACATTTACTCTGTGTTGATATGTGGCAAACTAAGCTATTTCATCTAAAAGATTGTTTTGAAGAGCCTTGCAGAAATGGAATATGTGAGGAAACCAAGACTGGTTTCAAGTGCCATTGTACTGAGGGGTTTACAGGGGACGTCTGTGAATTGGGTAAGAATAAACGAAACTCCCGCTTTCCTTCTTGAACTAGTGGTCGCCTTTGTATTGTATTTTGTCTATCTTTTCATCTCATTTTACTTCTCGATAGGAAACGTATCCCAAGTTCAATTCAGTTTGAATAGATTCAGTTTGAATAGATTGAAGACAGTCTCCTCAGAAGTTCAAAAGACCGCGGATGGGGAGGGGATTTACCCTCACTGTATTGTATAACTACACGTTAAAAATAGTAATATATAGGTCGACTTGTTTCACGTATTTTAAATTCTTACGTACGTTTTCAGGTCATATCTGAGCATTTGAATAGACCCCATACTTTAAGGTCTCTTTACTCAGTACACCATTTTCAACAATTTGTGCTTCTTTCCATTATTTAGGTAGGTTCGATAATACTCTGATTGGTGATAATGTGCACTGTTTAATACACATGTTTGCATTTTTTTTTTCTGCTGCGGGTCACGTATTCACACGACTCCTTGTATTTTCAATGGGCTGGAAAATGACCTACACAGAAGTTAAGTCCGAAAGATAACAGTATTTACAGGATAAGAGTAAAATAATGTGATGGGCTAAGTGCCATAGATGTGTTTCGATGACTCCCTTATCTTATTATTATTTTGTCTTCTTTCTGCGTTTCCTTTTTTTTTTGGGGGGGGGGGGGAGGTCTAACACTCAATTAAATGGTCTACAGTAACGTCAGTATTGCGTGTGAATTTATCTCTTCTTGCCGTTGTTTCTTTTTAATTTTGGCAAATATGCAAGAACGAAATTAGAGAAAAACTGCAGTTCAATTGTTATGACGGAAATTTGAATATTTTCTATATTTAGATATCATTTTAATTTCTAGGATTGAGCCCAATCCCCGATTCTTTTTTTCTGTAATTAAGGCAAGAATGGGAATCCCTACTTTAATAATAATCCTATAACAAATTCACAAGAGAAAATAAAGCAGTATTTGAATAGTTTACAGCGACAGATAATGACGAATTGGAACTTGAAGTGTTATATATATATATATATATTTACATATTATGTCCCCCCCCCCAAAAAAAAAAAAATTACAACGGGGCCCTACGCAATTATATCTTTGTACATATTGCATCAATCTTGATACAAATTCAGGGTATGAAACTTTAACTCATTGCCCACATCTTACAGAAAACCCAAATCCATTTGCTTCAGTTATCAAAGAGTAATGGGGAATTTTGTAGAGGATGTCGGGAATCTCTTTTGTCCAAGTTCTGTATATTGTTCACACACAAAATCATCGAAGTGCTAAACTTGGAAGAATCAGACTCATGACATGCTTTACTGCAATCCCCATTTCTCTGTGACCGCTCAACCAAATCGAATTGGGATTTCTGCAAAATAGAGCTAAGATGTTAAAGTTTAACACCCTGAAGTAGCATTGAAAAAAAATAATCATATTGAATGTTATCAATGCAAAAATCTGATTAAATTTTCGAATTGATAACATCCAAAATGATAAACCTGTCTAAGTGCTACTTCGGGGCCTTAAAATCTAACACCTTAGCTCTATTTTGGAGAAAACCTCATTCAATTTGGTTAAGGGGTAAGAGAAATGTAGATTGTTGTAAAGCACGTCATGAGTCTAATTTTTCAAATTTTAGCAATTCAATGCTCTAGTGCGTGAATAATAGACAGAACTTGGACAAAAGAGATTCCCGACATCCTCTGCAAAATTCCTCATTTTTCTTTGACCACTGAAGCAAATCGAATGGGGTTTTCTGTGAGATGTGGGCAATGAGTTATAGTTTCATTCCCTCAATTTGTATTCAGATTGATTCACTATGTTTAAAGATATCATTGCGGGGGGTCCGGTTGTAATTTTTTAGGGGACATACTGTATAGTTATGTTAATAATGTCTGTGCGTGTGTAGGTAAACCGTCAAACAAATTGAAAGACTCTACGAGCGTTGGATCACTTAGAGTCATAGATAGGATGAGAAACTCATCTTCAACACAAAATCCTGCAACAGAGCAACTTAATGGCTTGTCAACTACGAGAGCGGTGCCTGACAGCACCCTCGAAGAGAGCCAGTCACATACTCACTCCGGATCGACGACGAATGGGATGCCAACGGTTCAAAAACCGATTACCGAGTCGGGTACGTGAGAAAATAGAAAGCGAAGCTGGCGTCAAAATGGCTTGTTTGTCTCAGCAGACTTAAATATAGTTCTCTGAGAAAATTCATTTCCTATTTATCATTCTGAATTCATATACTAGTATTCGTATATAAATATCCAAATTACATCAAAAAGAAATAATCAATTCCATACATCACAAAAAAAAAGATTGTATTCAATCAATCATTTCCTCCACCTTTGTAAACAGAATCACAATTTAAAGGGACACTCTGCCCCCCATTAGCTTTCGTTGAGACCTAATTTCAGGTTTGTAACATTTTCCGGTGACATAATGAGAAACCTCTTATGAAATATGAAAAAGCATGTAATTCTATGAGGAATTCAACATTTGTATGATAAATATATATATATATAGATATATCCAAAAAAGAGTGATTCACACTATATTGCGATCGCTTTGTCTTACTTTGTTTTTAGATGTTTTAATCATTTCAAACCTGATTTTCATAAAATAAACTTTGTATTCCCTTTTGAAATGGTATGTATTATCGTAAAGTGTTTCCTTGGTATCTCGCAAAAAAGTTGAAAGCCTAATTCTCATCTCCTCCAACACTGTACTACCCCTTTAAGCCCAACATAAATTGAGAGAACCCCATCAAAATACATCTACTTTAGCATTCCCTCCATGCTCTCCTCCTTTTTTTCCGGGGGGGGGGGGGGGAGAGACAGGGTTCGAGTTTATCTTTGCTTGTCTGCAGCCGATGATGTTATAAAAATGAGATCAAACTAGGTAATTTTGAAAATCGTATCAGAAAATAGCAGACATTCTTTGTTTGTTTGTCTTTTTAGCCTTCTCCCCCTTTTTTGTGTTGACATGGTGTTTCGCAGTATCTGTTTCTCTTTCAAGTCCCCTCATAAAAGTGGGTGGTAGAAGGCCGATGCACAACGTATTAGTATGGACTCTACTCGCAGGCAGACCCCTTTCGAGGGACACATATGAATTCCCAAGAATGAACAAGTAGTGCACCGTTCAAACCTTCTACCACGTACCACCCAACAATCATTCTTCATTAAGAAACCGGAAAAATCTCACCGCAGTGTTTATCTCTTATAATTATAAACATTGCACGTGTATGTATGAACAATCGCGAAAGTTACATATTCGACTTATTTTCCTCCCCTTATAAAAAAAAAAAATGATGTGTCACGTTCGCACGCCGAATGGCGTGTCAATTCGAATATTCAGCCCAAACCGCACAAACCCACTCAAAATCAAATCACCAAACAATGCAAGTGCGCAATGACAGCACTTCTCGCGATTCCATTCGTATCTCATGCAGCTTGCTTTTTATATGGTAATTGACTATCAAGTTGTGTGTTCTACTGAATTTGGGGGTTTAAAAACTCATACATTCCTGACGCTGTTTTGTTTGCAAAAGTCGTGCCTCTAAAATAATTAACCTACTATGGTCATTTGTTTAAAAAATCAAAGATTTGAAACATATTTATACTTTCATGACAGGAGAGCTTAGCATATACATATCAAGTGTAACAAAAAAAAATCTATAAAAGTGCATAGATTAAAAAAGTAGACTGTTTTTTCAAACCAGGACTACATTGCTGTTTCAGAATAATGTTGGGTGCAGTTGGTTTGCACCGTGCATATAATTAGTTACCTGCAACACAACATTTTTCTTTGAACGTAATGTCATTAGCTCTGTTTGATATTTACAGATAATGTACTCTGTCTCAGATGATTATTTTCTTTGTTTTTCTTCCGTGTACACTCTTTCAAACGCTATTCCCTTTCTAATAGTTCACATTCGCCTTGTTGGAGGAAGCTCATTGAATGAGGGTCGGGTTGAGGTTTATTACGGTGGAATCTGGGGCACGGTGTGCGATAATGGCTGGGATGACTTAGATGCACAGATCGTCTGCAGGCAACTCGGATATTCGTACACCAATGCGGAGGCCCTGACTGGAGGAAATTATGGAGGACAATCGGGACCGATTCTCCTTGACAACGTTAAGTGCAAAGGCTCGGAGTTGAATATAGCTTTCTGCTCTCACAGAGGGTGGTATAACCATAACTGTTCGCACTTCAAAGATGCAGGCGTCCGATGTGGTATGTGGAGATGGGATTTTACTTCATGATGATTTATGTATTATTTAATTTCAATTTCAAACGTCAAACATGTTGTTATGATGTTTCGATCAGTTTGCAGTCATTGTGTTTGCACGGAGTTCTCCGTGTAGATTCAAATCTGTTTCACCGGTTGACTCGATGGTTAAGAAAATAGGGGAAGCTTAATTTGAATAATAACATTTCAAGCAAATGTTGGTGTCACTTAAAACCTTCATAATTATACATGTAATAACTGGGAGGGAAAACAGTGAGTTCGCAAAGTATGCTCTTAAAGTCAAAATGTTCAACATTATCGAAGAATAAAGTATGCGATTTTCAATGACACCATATATATAATATATATATATATATATAAATATGCAATATAACCTTAATAACCTCTGGGGACCGTTTCATGAAACTTTTTGTCAGTGATTTACACTGACAATTGATAAAAGCTACTGAAATCCTTGCGTCTGATTGGTTAATAGCAAAATTGTCGGTGAAAACCTCCGACAAACTCGTTGATGAAACACCCCCCAGCATGCCACTTACATTTCCTGCCCATACATTTTTGTACGACAATAATTTCTGCATATTTGACAAATTTGCATATAAAAGTTTAAGTAAGGAAGATAAAAGTTGTTGAAGGATAAAGAAAAACAGGGTCTGACTGAATTTGGTCTTGCAAACCCCGGTCACGGTAATTACAATATTGCACGCATACATGAGCACTGAGCCTCAAATTGTGTTACTTTTCCTACTTTCTAAATTGGAAAAGACACAGGCACAATGTAAACACTCGCAATTTTGGATGTTTCTTTTCTTTGGAAAAAAAAAACAACAACAACTGCAACGGTGTGTCCAACATTTCTTTCAATTGGTCTCGGGTCATAATACCGCTTCATGTCAAGCCATGTATAAATAATCTTAGAGTGTATTGTTGGATACATTTGTATGTTATATGGTGGTACATATTTGACAAGTGAACGAAGCATTATTTACTGATTAATTCAGGTTATCTTGGAAAATTACATTTTGTGTTTGGTTTTAAAAACACCTCTTCTTCTGATTGAAATCATTTCCTACGAGTCAGATTCACTTTTATCCTTTTCATTTCCGGAGTGTTTCTGTCCATTTATTCTATATCGTGTGAATTGTCACTGTCACTGACACTGCCTTGCCAGAAATCAACATTCGGCTTGTCGGAGGAAGCTCGTTGTACGAGGGTCGGGTTAAGGTTTATTACGGTGGAGTCTGGGGCACGGTGTGCAACGATGGCTGGGATGCCAAAGATGCACAGGTTGTTTGCAGACAACTCGGATATCCTACTACCAATGCGGAGGCTATGTCTACAGGGAATTATGGGCAGGGATCGGTACACATTCTTCTTAACAACGTTGGCTGCAATGGCTGGGAACCGAGTCTTACTAACTGTTCTTTCAACGGTTGGAACAGCCATCCCTGTTGGTATTACGAAGTTGCTGGAGTGCGATGTGGTAAGATTTGGCTGCTAGGATATATTATTATATTAATTTAAGAATTGCTTGTTGAAACAGCAGTGATTAAAAAAAAATCACAACATATGCTGGTTCGGATTTACAAAATCGTCATAATGAAATTATGAAAGTAAAGCCCTTTGTATTTATAAAAGTCCTAGTATGTTTGTTTGTTTGCTTGCTTGTTTGCTTGTTTATTTCTTTCAAAACATGACTTGAACGACAGTGTTTAACAATCCGTCTATAAAGTCGTCACACACCTACTTTACCACTAGTCGACATCCGTTTCCTTTTTCAAATGTATTGCATGTACCCCCTCCGACTGATCAGCTACATTCCCTATACTTGGCTCGCCATATCGAAGTCGTTCGTAAATTCCGAAGACCAGGCTACCACTAGGGCGCGAGCAAGACGCAGACAAGCCCCCGGAAAGCAAATCTGGAATTCCGCACTGGTAACCTGTCCGCACGTTCCTGAAAGTGTCTGCTCACTGTCTTAAGCATGTCCGGGCGTTTCCGCGCCTTTGGGAGAGAGAACAATTTCCGCGTCCAAATTTTGATCGAGGCCAAAATTTTGACGGGGAAATGAACTTCCGGGGAAAATGACACCTTCGGCAACTTGTCCTGACGATGTCCTCAGGAGATCTCGCCTGTCCGGAACCCTTCCGCAACTTCCGCAAACGTTCCTGAAAGAATCCCGCGGTGTGGGGAAGCTGACTGAAAGCGGAAGACACCAGGGATGTTTTACGACAGCGCGGAGCCGATGCGAATCTATATAATGCAAGTGTCCGGTTGAAATATAGGAAAAGGTAAATATCAGTATTTTTCAGTCCCGAATGAAGGAAGCAAAGCAGAAGGCAGTGGATATTTTGCCAACTGTAACTAGGAAAAAGAGGATGCAGCACTCTGCACTACAATTGTACCTTTTTTTTTGCGTTCTTTTAAGAAGTCATTTTCATTTGAGGGATTTTTAATAGTTGTCATTACATCTATACATATATAGTGCATCGTTTAGGTCGCATTAAATGTGACCGCCAAACTCAAACACCACAAAAGTGAACCTGGGTCATTAAATATATATATATATATATATATATATATATATATATATATATATATATGTGTGTGTGTGTGTGTGTGTGTGTGACCGTGCACCTCAAAACGAACATGAAGTCGTACACACTGATTTTGCGTGAGGACTGAAAAGAAGTGAAATGGGTCAACCTAGCCGAACTTGACTTTTTCATATTTTCTGAAAGAGTGGGTCTTCTTTTACACTATGTTAAAATTTGGTAGAATAAAACGGGCAGGAACGTGTGTTTTTTAGCAGTTTATCTCGAACATTTTTGGTAGAATAGTGTGATTAGGTGTGTCTTTAGAGTCCCTTTTTCATTTATGAAAAACCTTGTCCACACTTTTCACTTTCAACTCTAATAACTTTTGAAAGGATAGGGCTACTGCTTTGAAAGTTGGCATTAATTATGGACAGAATGGGTTAATGAGGCATGCCTAATTTCAGTTTAATCTCATAATCTCTTCGTTGTTGTTACTCTGGTGGTTTACTTCCTGTTTTTTGTCCCATTCATCGCACAGCCAGCACGGTTTGGTAAAGATTAAGCGCTTGAATAGACACTGTACTTTAGAGCCTCTTTTCTCAGTTCACACTTTTCCTGAGTTTGTGCTTTCTTTCCAATATTTAGATATGTTAGGAGAGTCCATTTGATTTGAGTTATGCATCATTTTAAAGCTTAAAGTCTGCTCTCTCAGAATATGGTCTTAACTAAAAATTCATGTCTGGCGACTTTTTGTTTATTTTGAGGTGCAGGGTTATGAATTACATCAATGTGACAAATCTATGCCCACATATAACCAAATGAATATATGAATATAAGAACGACCCAAATCCAATTTTTGGCCAAATTCAGTTTGACATGGGAAATATTGTAGCTTATGCATGGACTCATCTTGTGTGTAAATGATAAATCCTATTTACCCCCGGAAGTGCCTGAAATTAATGAGTTAAATCTTATATTAATGTAAGAATGAAGGACTTGGGTCATTCTTACATTCATATAATAGCGCCCTCTCTCATCCTTCCCCCATCTCTATAGCAGAATATCATGTATATGAATCAAAGAACGACCCAAGTCCATATGAATCAAAGAACGACCCAAGTCCACCACACAACATGGCCTCTCCACAATTAAAGGTGCATGGTCCCCGTGTTTTAGTCAAATGCGTACGCGGGCGCACGGCGCAAGTTTCCTATAGAGACCTACGCTATCGACTTCTTTTGGCGCTTACGCTTTGGCCCACTTTCCCGAGTCCGAAGAAGTCCGATTCACTGTAGTCAGTGGTCCGATCACAGTTCGGCTCATGATTCGGCTGAGGGGGATGACAGCTTTAGCAAACTTCTTCTGTGATGTCATAATAACAAGCACATATGCACGCACCCTGGCATTACTACAGACTGCGCGATGCGCAGAGAAGACAACAAAGGCAACGTTACTTAGCAACACCTACGCACTTTACTCTTGATGACAGCTCTACTTCGGTAATCTTCGGCAGTATCATCAACAGCGCCATCTACACTACTGGGACTATGCCCCTTTAATGTAAATGTTAATTGTCATAATAATATATGTTCTAATTTGTATATACAGTGTTGCCTTCCCATCACAGTTAAATAGAATATTATTGGACAAATAAAAAAGATATGAAGTTTTTTTTAAGTTTACTCGAAATGATCTTCCATGGACTTGGGTCGTTCTTATATTCATATACTCAAATGATAAAGGAGCAACACAAACGTTTCTACATTACAATAGTTTGCTTTAGAGGGAAAAGGAGATGTGAGTGAGTGCTGTGCGAGTGCAATAGGTGAGTTGAATGTTTTTGTGTGGGCCATTTTATGATATGATTATTCTTCAGCATAATAATCGGTATAACAATACTAATAAATTCAGAACAAAATCATACCAATTATTATTGAGTTAAAATATACTTCTTTAAACGAGGTTTGAAAGAAAACAAAGTTGTTCGTATTTGTAAGGAGTCGTGGAAAGCATCAGGTCCGTGATGCCTCACTGACCTGTGAGCTGTAAATGCTATCTCAGCGGCATCCCTCACAGCTGGTATTTAAAGCAATAGGACAAAGCGAATTTCGGCTGTGTGACCTCCATGACGGTTAGCACTCAAAATAATGAGGACATTTAAAAGTCAGCGTCAAATACCTTTCCATTTCCGTGGTATTGTCCGCATGTCTAACTTATGTAGTCCGGAAGACATCGTGATTGTCCGCGTTCATTCCTCGTGTAATCCTAGATGTTTCCGCACTGCCCGGCTACGATTACCATATTCCAAGACATTTCGCGCTCTTCCGAAGTGATTCCTAGGACACTCCTAGGAATGACCGCAGTCAGTCCGCGGATAGTCCGCTGACAGTCCTAGGAATTTCCTAGGACAAGCCGATTCGCACATTTCTTTCCCCGTCTGACGCGGACAGGATGTCGAAATGTCAGAATTTGCTTCCGCAACCCTTCCTGGGCTTGTCCGCGCCCTAGTGGAAGTCCGCCCTAAGTAACTTTACGAACAGCTTTATGAAACCGAGCAATGGACTCTTCACAGAATCGGCAGGTGAACTGCTCGGCGCTGTGGTTACCTTGTTCAGACGGCAAATTTAGTCGAAAATTTTGGGAAAAAGGCTACACAACAATGGGATAATCTCTTCTCGACCTTCATAGGTGGAGCTTTCCACTTTAAAGACTGATGCTATGCTTTTTGTTTTGTTTTGTTTTGTTTTTTCAAGCGAATTAATTCACCTAAACCTGATTCGAACCTTACATATTATTTTTTCGGAATCATGATTCTGCTCTCTAACCAGGAGTCAACATTCGTCTTGTTGGGGGAAGCTTATTGCACGAGGGCCGGGTTGAGGTTTACTACGATGGAGCCTGGGGCTCGGTGTGCGATGATGGCTGGAATGACTTAGCTGCACAGGTCGTCTGCAGGCAACTTGGATATCCCACTGGCAATGCGAAGGCCCTTACTGGAGGAACTTTTGGAGAAGGATCTGGACCGATTCTCCTTGACAACGTTTCTTGCCAAGGCTTGGAGTCGAATATTGTTTCCTGTTCTTTCAGCGGCTGGTACAACCATAGCTGTTGGCATTCTAAAGATGCAGGTGTTCAATGTGGTAAGCCTACGAGTTGTCAACGTGCCAACTGTTACGCCGGACAGTAATCCTTAAAAAAGATAGATTAAAAAAAATAGAAGAAGTGGCACTTTAATTGAGTATAGTTTGTATAAAATAATGTGCTGTTTTCTTTTGGTGTGACACTCAAAGACGACAGGATACTTCGCAATATGAATTTCGTTTTAATTTCAAACGGGAGACATGCTATTTTGATGATTTGAGGAGATTCGCTGTTTGTACGATTTTCTTCATTTGATTTCAAAATTTTCTCACAGGTTGTGTTGGTCGCCTTATTTTTTTTTTCAAATACAGATTATAATCATTCATTATTTAAATTGTACATATAACAAATAACAGACATTTTATTTATTACAGTGAGTAAGTTCACTAAAGATGAGAAGTCAATTTTTTGACATAATACTTCAAGCGTGATGTTCAACGGCACCAAAGTATTCATGAAATTATTCAAATCATTTTTTTTTGTTACGAACATTTTGTTTTTTAATACTTTCTTTAGAAAATGTACATAAAATTTGGAGGAAACATGGGTAAAAACAGTTTGACTGAATTTGGTAATAAAAACATTGATCAATGGTAGTTACATATGCATTTTGAAGCACTCAGTAAATCGGAAAAGCAAACAGAAACAATGTAGACTCTCACACATTTTGAGTATGGCTTTTCCTGAACTATGCTGAAAGTCCGACATCTATTTTAGGTGGTCTCAGGCCTTCGGGCTACCGTTTTTTTTTTTTTTTTATTCTTATATACTGATAATAAGGACTGACGAAAGCGGTAGCTCGAAGGCCCGAGGCAACCTGAGGTAGATGTCGGACATACACTTTCAGGACATATCTGACTAGTGCGCAAAGGATTATGGACGACACAATGATAAGAAAATAACAATTCAGATTACCTTTAAAAAAGACCAAATTTTGAGCTCAGCTGCAAAGCCAAACCTTAACGTTTAAGACAGTGTAAGAAGTTTCATTCTTTAAAACACATTTTCCTTTGATTGATGATATTTCTTGGTTATGACTTAAATGTAAAATGCATTAACTTAATCATTCTCATTGACGACATGTTTCTGTCCATTAATTTTATTCCATATCGTGTGAATTATCACACTACCTTGCTAGAAACCAACATTCGGCTTGTCGGAGGAAGCTCGTTGCATGAGGGTCGGGTGGAGGTTTATTACGGTGGAGCCTGGGCCACTGTGTGCGACGATGGCTGGGATTACAACGAAGCCCAGGTTGTTTGCAGACAACTCGGATATCCCACCGTCAATGCGGAGGCTATATCTAGAGGGTATTATGGACGGGGGCGGGGACCCATTCTTCTCGGCAACGTTGACTGCAATGGCTGGGAACCGAGTCTTACTAACTGTTCTTTCGACGGGTGGAACAACCACCATACCTATGGGTATCATGAAGACGCTGGTGTGCGATGTGGTAAGACTTGGCAGGGTATTATATTATTGCAGTATTTCTTGATGAAGCCGCAGATTTTTTTGTTTTTCTTTTTGTTTTTTGCTCAAAACATCAACGCATGCTGGTTCGGATTGAAAATAAATGGCTTCTTCATAATATGAAAATAAATGTTTTTGTATTTCCTCATGCCTTTAATAGTTTTTGCAATATTTGACTTGAAGGAACGACATTGTTTGACAACGTGCAGGTTTCTTTTATTATCATTTTTTCTCGAAAGTAGATTTTGTTCCCGCAAAGACTTTGATTTAACCTTCCCTAATCATGCTCACATAAGGATCTATCTTTGTTAAAGCTTATATAAATTCCATTTCATCCCGTGTGAATCGCCGAACACCTGTTTTACCAATAGTCCATATCCGTTTCCTTTTTTCATATTTATTAACCCCTCCGATAGATCAGCCACAACCCTCTGCCCTCCCATCAAGACGGAATGAAAAGCCCATCTTATAACTTTCGTGATTTAAAAGAGAAGGAACGAGTTCTATGAATACTTTTCGTTAACATCCTGATAGGTACTTATCATCATCGATTTGTATTAATGTATATCCCAGTTAAGGGCCCTGTTTTATAAAGCTGTTCGTTAAGTTATGCCTGACCTTTACAATCGACTGTAGTTACGAAGCGGCAATATTTGTGCCCATTTTTTCCCTTATGTTTTAACAAAGTATAGTGTTTTTCAATATCCCACTTATATCGGGGCAATATTTTCTCTCAAGTAAAATCACGTGTTATTATGTAAGCATATAATCATTATCATCTGCAACTGTTAATTTAAGCTATTGAAATACACAATGATATGAAACCATGAATATTTGGCTTCCCATTTCGAAGTCCTCCGCAAATTCCCAAGTATCGTAACGAACAGCTTTATGAAACAGGGCCCAGGACTTATCACAAAGTTTGCATGTGCATGCACTAGTCGGGGCTGTGATTACCTCGTTCAGACGGCGAGGTAATAGTCGAACTTTTTTGCAAAGTATAGACTACGAAACAATAATATTTAAAAAAATCTCTTCTACAAGTTTATAGATGGAGCTTTCCACTTTAAAGGCTGATTCTCTGTTGTTGTTGTTTTTTTTTTCTCCTTGTAATCACATTGATTCACCAAAACCTTATTCGTACCACATATCATTTCTTGGGAATCATTCACGACAATGCTCTCTTACCAGAGATCAACATTCGCCTTGTCGGAGGAAGCTCGTTGTACGAGGGTCGGGTTGAGGTCTATTATGCTGGAGCCTGGGGCACGGTGTGCGATAATGACTGGGATGACTTAGATGCTCGGGTTGTCTGCAGGCAACTCGGATATTCGGTGATGAATGCGAAAGCCCTGGCTGGAGGAAGTTATGGAGGAGGATCGGGATCGATTCTTCTTGACAACGTTTACTGCAAAGGCTGGGAGTCGAATGTAGCTTCCTGTTCTCACAGAGGGTTGTATAACCATAACTGTTCGCACTCCAAAGATGCAGGCGTCCGATGTGGTATGTGTGGATACATTTTACTTCAAAATATAATATGTACTATTTTTTTTTTTTACTTTCAAACGTCAGACATGTTATTATGAGTAATTATGAGTAATTTGTAATTTTCTCAATGTAAATTAAGAATTTTCTCATCGGTTTTCTCGGTGGATAAAATATAGGGCAAACATTAATTTCAATAATAATTACTATATCAAGCAAAGGTTACTATCGTTTAAACGCTTTATAATTGTACATGCAAAAACTGGCAAGCATTTTATCTTGTACATTGAGTGGATTCAATAGGGATGCTATAAAATCATAATGTCCGACATTGACTTGAGGCATAGATACCATTTTCCATGATGCCATATATTGATGAAATTATTTTAGTCTTGATGTATAATATAATTGTTATTATTATGTATTCGACCCGGTAAAGTCATACGATACAATCATAAACATTAAAAACATGAAACAAAAACAACAACAACATAATGAACATTATACTAAGGAATACACTGTGCCGTAAACGTTACATAACATGAAAATGAAAAAAAAAAATTGAGGCAACATGAGGATCAGGGCACACAAAAGTAAAGACATTACTGCCCGTAGGCATGTCAATTTATCCCAGCCTGATCCCTGAAATTCCTTAACGCCATGGCCCATATCAAACTTCAAAACGTGATGTCAGAAGTTTATGAGAGTGTATATATTGAGGTCAAAACCTTAAATAAAGGTAATATTATAATTGGGGAGATTTATCGACCACCCAGCTCAAACCCTGCTGAATTTTTAGACTTATTCTGCGGCCTTATTTCAAGCAGTTATTTTGATAGTAAGACATGTTTTGTCATGGGTGACTTTAACCTCAATCTTCTTAATTACAACGATAATCTTATGTGCGCAGATTTTCTAAACCTTATGTTGTCGAAATCATTTATTCCCCTTACAAGAAAACCGACTCGAATAACCGATGATGTATCTACTCTTATTGATAACATTTTTGTAAATGACTTATTTTCTGACATCACATCTGGCATAATAGTTTCTGACGTCACTGATCATTTTCCAATCTATGCCCTTGGGTCAAATTTTATGACTGCTAATGTTTCTCACCCGGGTATTCGTGTAATGTCTGAATCTAACCTTAATAAACTTAGGGAGAAATTAAGTTCAGAAGATTGATCCACTGTATACTCTCAAAGCGATACTGATTTAGCATTTGAAAATTTTATGAATATTTTGACCACTAACTATGAATCTAGTGTTCCTCTTCAAAGACCTCACCATTCAAATTACAAAAAAAATGGAAGAGTACGTGGAAGGTGATTAACGAGACACTCAAATACAAAACCAATACTGATCTTCCCAAATATATTTCGGCGGACGGCCGGCAGATTAACGATCCGGTTAGCATGGCGGAATCTTTTAATAATTATTTCGCAAGTCTTGGTCCACATCTTGCCAGTAAAATCCCGAAATCCCCAACTGAATATCATAGATATTTAGGTAATAGGAATCCTCAATCAATATTTTTTGAACCTATTGTTGAAGAAGAAATTGTTGATATCGTCAAGAATCTAAACGATAAAAAAAGTTCAGGATATGATGGAATTACAAATTTTCTTTTAAAAAATGTTTTGAATCAAATCATTTCTCCTTTAACATACATTTTTAGTCAATCTCTAGTTAATGGTAAAGTCCCCAATAAAATGAAAGTTGCAAAAGTTGTCCCTATCTTTAAGAAGGGACAGAAAGATTTGGTGAATAATTACCGACCAATTTCTCTATTGACTTCGATCTCTAAAATCCTTGAAAGGATAATTTACACGCGATTATTGAAATTTCTCACAAATCATAATATTTTATCAGATTCTCAGTTTGGTTTCAGAAAACATTATAATACAACCCATGCTTTACTCACTTTTATAGACAAGGTAGCTCATGCTATAGATAATTTTGAGCGTACAATTGGAGTTTTTCTTGATTTCTCTAAAGCTTTTGATACGATAGATCACGAAATTTTATTTTCTAAACTGTATCATTATGGAATTCGCGGGCCACCTCTCGAATGGTTTAAGAGTTACTTAACTGATAGAAAGCAATTTGTTAACATTAACGGCTATGATTCGCAGTTAAAACTTATTTCATGTGGAGTCCCACAGGGCTCCCTCTTGGGCCCACTTTTATTTATTTTATACATAAATGACCTTCAAAAATCATCGCCAATGTTATCATTTATTTGTTTTGCTGATGACACAAGTTTGTTTTGTTCTCATCGAGACCCTAATACATTAATTGATATGATGAATACTGAGCTTAGGTCTGTGCAATCCTGGATTTATGCCAACAAATTATCCCTGAATATAGAAAAAAACTTATTATATTATGGTATTCAGTAATTCTTTGAATGTTGTCCCACATGAGATCAAAATAAATGATATATGTTTAACGCAGGTCAATAACGCAAAGTTTTTAGGGCTTTGGATTGACCGAGAATTATTCTGGAAAACTCATATTAATTTTGTAAGTAAAATTTTGTCCAGAAATATTGGAATTTTAAACAAGCTTAAACATTTGTTCCCTGTTTATAATTTGCAGAGTATATATTCTTCTTTAATATCTCCACACTTTAATTATGGAATTTTGGCGTGGGGAAATGCAATCAATTTACTATTAGATTCCCTTCTTCGTATTCAAAAGCGTGCAATAAGAATTATAAACCACGCCGGATATTTTGCTCATACCAACTGTTTTTTTCATCAGAACAGAATTCTGAAAATTCCAGACCTATTTCATTATAATCTTGGAATTTTCATGTATAAACTAACAACTAATGAGTTACCATCCGTTTTTATTCACATGATCAAAAGAAATCGCTCTATTCATTGCTACCCCACTCGTCAGAGTGACGCTTATCACCTTCCCCGTACTCGCACTATTTTTGCAAAGAAAACAATTATGTTTACTGGACCCAGATACTGGAATGACCTCCCTCAAGATATTACTTCTTCCTTATCCTTATTCACCTTCAAACGCAAACTAAAACGGCTATTACTTAGTGGATACACACTACCCGGCTCTTAGCAACATTTTTTTTAATACCCCCAGTCTTTTGTCTTTGTCTGCAGCTCCAAGTTATTTGACGATACCGTTATAGCACTTTTGTGTGTGTGTGTGTGTGTAAACACGGCGAAATATGTACAGTCTCGTTTAAGCAATACTAAAGTATTCATGTGATTCGATAGTTCGTTTTTAATACTGATTTTGCACTGGTAAAATTTAAGTTGGTCGAGATAAACATGTCCGTTCTCCGTATAATTTCACGCCTATAAATTCGTGAACCTACAGTTTTTACAAGCATCATTGCTTTTATGTAGGCCCCATCATATTTCTGACATTTATTTGTGATATCCTCAGATGAAAATGACCATTTATATTTGTGTGTAATGTTTGTTTGTCTTTTTTTCTTCAAACATAAGATATGGTTGTATATGTTTTGTACTTTTGTTTTATTGTCAATCATTTTGTAATCCCATCACTGAGAAATGGAAATATGAAATAAAAACTTGAAACTTGAAACTTGAAAACATGACACACAAGACAAAATTCCAAAATAACCATATGACCATTGACGTCTTGTAAAATAAATGTACAATAATACACTAATATTTATATGCATACATTAACTAATTTCAAAAACCTAAATTAAAGAAAAATACAATTTCAACATAAATATATTCAGATTCCTCGAATACCATTCAACCCCCAATCCTAAACTTTTTACCTCGTAAACAACAATCATCACACGCAGCATAGATATCGAAAATGTTACATATGCGTACAAAACAGAACTAAAACTATCACTCAATGCGATTAACACACCAATCCAACACTGAGGGAGCCAACTCAACCAAACAGTTAGTTTGTGTGCTGTGACCATAGGAACACAACTCAAAATATGCTTTAACCATGGCAACACATTGTTCAACATAACGGAAGAATATATTGAATTTACGCACGTTTGTATATACTACAGCGGTCACATAAGACAAATTCGAAGCCAAATGCTCAAAAACTCAGAGAGTTAGCTAGATTCACAATATTTCATACCAATTGTTATTCAAAATATGTTGTTACCATGGAGACACATATTTCAACAATAATGAAGGATTAAGTTAGCATATCTTTGAACTATAACGGTCACATATGCAAAATTTCAAGCTGAATGCTCAAACCTGAGAGAGTAAACTGAATCCACGTAATTTGTGTATTATGCATGGAGAAAAAGAAATCACTAAATTCTGTCGTGAAAACCCTTGTCACGGTAATAATAGTAGGGCATGCATTTATGAAACACTGGGCCCCTAGTGGTTTTTCTTTTCCCACACTCTAGATTGGAATAGCAAACAAAAAGAATGTACGTAATTCTACATTTTTGATGGTTTCTTTTCTTTGAAAAAAAAAAAAAACGGTGTGTGCAACATCCATCTCAGGGTCCCTAGTAATTATATTGCTTTATGTCAAGCCTTGTACATAATCTATTATTTGACCGTGCATCACAAAACAAACAAGAAGTCGCACTTCTTGAATACTGATTTACGTGAGGACTAAAAAAAAAAGTGAAGTGGGTAAACCGAAGTAATTTCTTGTACATGAGTAAAATGTTAATGAATACACTTAATCCTTGTTGTTTCCGCCACGTTTCTGTCCATTTATCTTATATCATGTGAATTGTCACACTGCCTTGCCAGAAATCAAAATTCGGCTTGTCGGAGGAAGCTCGTTGTACGAGGGTCGGGTGGAGGTTTATTACGATGGAGTCTGGGGCACGGTGTGCGACGATGGCTGGGATGACAAAGATGCACAGGTTGTTTGCAGACAACTCGGATATCCCACCACCAATGCAGAGACTATGTCTAGAGGGTATTATGGACAGGGATCGGGACACATTCTTCTTTCCAACGTTGACTGCAATGGCTGGGAACCGAGTCTTAATAACTGTTCTTTCAACGGACGGAACAACCATAGCTGCGGGCATTATAAAGACGTTGGTGTAAAATGTGGTAAGACTTCGCTGGGTATACCATAATACTTAAAAACAGTTAAAGCCGCAGAGATTTTAGGCCCAAACAATCAATTATTTGCTGATTCGGATGAAATAAAAAGACTTCGTCGTAACAACAATAATCCCTCTGTACGTCCATAGGTCTTAGGTTTTCACACACCTCCTTTACTAGTAGTCACCTTTGTTTCATCTTGATTTAATTACAATCCTCTCCTATGGATCAGCCACAACCTATTCCCCTCCCATGATGAGGGATAACAAATCCTATCATAACTTTCGGGTTTCGAGACAGAATGAAAAATATTTCTGTGAATACTTTCAAATAGCACACACGTACTGAGATGAGTGTAATTACCAATTTTGTTTTGTAATAATGAGTAGCCCAGTGCAGGGCCAAGTTTTGTAAAACTGTTAGTGAAGTTAGGAATGACTGACGAAAAAAAAAATGATTTTGAGCTGGGCAAAAGTGTTCATTTCTTTATCAATTCGTTTTAACAAAGTACGACTGTATGTCAATATTCCGCGTACTTTGTTGAAAAAATAAGTAACTGAAATCATACGTGCTAAAAGGTAAATACGACCATTATAATCTGCACATTTATTTTATTTTCTTTTTATTTTATTCAACATATTTTGACAGGATAACAAGATCAGCAAGTGAATGCTGTTTTACATCAAGGTCCTGTCGATCCAACTATATCGATATAAAAATCATGTTACATAAATATAAGCATAAAAACCACTACAAACAAGCAATCAGAGCTGAAAGGAGCAACACGTATAGTTGTAATCAGTAGTAACTAGATCTATGTATGATAAGACGAAACAATATTATAGAAAAGGATATGTTAAAACAGCGAATAAAATGATGCAAGATTATATGTGACCTCAAAACGAACATAAAGTCTGAACTGACTGAAAATAAGTGAAATGGGTCAACCTAGCCGAACTTGACTTTTTCATATTTTTGAAAGAGCGGGTCTTCTTTTTTACATTATGCTAAAATTTGGTATCATAAAACGGGCAGGAAAGTGTGTTTTTTTGAGCAGTTTATCTCGAACATTTTTGGTAGAATAGTGTGATTAGGTGTGTCTTTAGAATCCCTTTTTCATTTCTGAAAAACCTTGTTCACACTCTTCACTTTCAAGTCTAATAACTTTTGAAGGAATAGTGCTACTGCTTTGAAAGTTGGCATTAATTATGAACAGAATGTGTTAATGAGGCATGTTTAATTTCAGTTTAATTTGATAATCCCTTCATTGTTGTTACTCTGGTGGTTTACTTCCTATTTTTTTCTTTTTGTCCCGTTCATCGCACAGCCAGCACGGTTTGGTAAAGATTAAGCGCTTGAATAAATCAAACTATTTGGTGGACAAAAGGAATTTAAAAACTGTGCCAGTAAGGACTTGAATCAACAAGCCCACGATCATAAAAAGTAGATAGAAATTCCCTGTGAAAATCTACACTGAAAAATAGATTACATGCAATCTGGCAGTCCTTCCCATTAAACCTAAACAGTTGAATGCTTGTATACCCATAACACACATTCAAGGACTCACGCACACATACTTTGCACCAGGCAAGACCTTCCCCCCCCCCCTCCCTCCCCCCCCCCCCCCCCCCCCCCAAGGAAAAGCGCAGTATCTGACATTTTTGTCGATTTTCACTTTTTTGCATAAATATTATTATAGTCAGTGGGCAATCCTTGTTCATATGACATATCCAGTTTTTTTGGAAAAAAAAAATGTTTGGAAAGCTCCTTTTCCGTAACTGCCAAACGCAGTATTTACACTTAACTTGCTCTTTTCCCAAGGAAAAACGCAGTATCTACACGATGGATAGTTCCCCAAGGAAAAACGCAGTACCGGTATCTACAAAGCTAGTCTTAATTACCAGACACTGTTATTCATATATGTGAATACTTTGCTGGTTGTTCTGTAATTTGAACGTAAATTTCTTTCTTCAAATATACTTGCTCAATGATAAAACATAATATTAAAAATATCTGTTAAAACGAAACAATAATGATTAGTAAATATCTTGATGAGATCGTTATCCTTATAATTATAAAACACAGTGTGTGATTAAGACTAACCTAGTGTACAGTAAAATAACACAGCACAGCACTGTTAATGACAGCTTGCAGCTGCACTGCACTGAGCATGCAGTCAGCTGCACAGGGCCCAGCTAGTCATCATGTACGGTACAGTGTGTACTTGGATTAAAACAAAATGTTGTCGCGGGGGAAATTACTCGTGAGCCTAGCCCTCAAGAAAAATGTATCTGCAGATAATGAGTAGGTTATTCAAAACTATTTCAATGTTCAAAGAATAAAGCTGATCGATTGTCACACGAAGCGAGGTAAACACAAATGCATACATTTGTGTTTACCTCGCTTCGCATACCACTATAGCCTGAGGCTGTAACTGTTAAGACTAGTGTAGCCTGGTACGTAGCCAGCCTAGAATAAACGGTATATAAAAACTAGTCTAGATCGATCTAGGTCCAGACATCCGATTTAAATTTATTTTGGTCGAGACTCTAGCCTAGACTGTAACATTACAGATCTAGATCTATATGCTAGTTAGCGGCTAGGCCATGTAGCATCACATTACAGCCCTGGCAGGCTTCATATTAAACGCGTACAGCTAGATCGGTCTGGGAATGTTTTACTTTTTAGGTTTGAGCTGCAATCTGAAAAAGTAAAACGTTCCGAGAACGATCTGTTATTAGTTAATGTTATGAAGTCTGCTCTGTAATCAGGGCATAAATGGAAGGATGGAGGATGCATATTTATTTTTAACATACATTTTGAATGTAAATACAGGTATTCTAGCTTGATTAATTAACAATTGTAAAGAATAAAATTAATCCTAGTTATTCCGCTGTAGATACTGCGTTTTTCTTTGAAGAAATCAGTCAATTGCTGGGGGTTTCCCCAAAGTATCTATATTTTCATCAATAACTTAAAAACGAAACAAAAATACAAAATGATATTTTCCAGGAAAACTGGTAGCTAGAAATTGTTCAAAAGAATACATTTTCCAGGGGCTTTGGCAAAAATATCAAATGGTGAATCTCGGTTGTTGAGAAATAGAGCTGAATTCAGATACACTGTACTACGTTTTTCCTGGGGGGGGGGGGCAGAAGTTTGGGTATTAAATACAGTGTGACAAAAAAAATAATACGATACATATAATGTAAGAACAGGACGTTTGATAACATCAGGGAAATACATTTTCTTACATAACAATTTAAAAGCTGACAATTACTTTGATTCTTTAAAACATTTTGGTTCCATTTTGAGTGCCATACATTTCCTCCTGTATATCTAAAGCAGCTTTTAAAACACTCTACATTCGGTTAAGGTGGTACCACATTTAAAGACTCAGCTGCTCTTGTATTAAACCCATGCCTGTCAAAAACCATTTCAATATTATTGCACATTCGGGTGGGGGCAAGTTCATGGATGCATTTATACATGAGCATTGACAAAAAATAATTCCTTCTATTTTCAAATGCTCGTAAACTCAAAACCTTGATAATGTCATTCCCATTTGCAGTTTCGTAATCAAAATTTGATGTGATAATTCGTGCTGCCCTCTTTTGTAACCGATAAAGAATATTTCTATTTTTAACAGAGCAATTTCCCCAAACGGAGCATGGATAATCAATACACGGTTGAATAACTGTAGTGTACAATTCTAACTATTACAATTCTAACCGTTGAACTTAACCATACCTATAGGAAACACACTAAGCTTGTCATATCTAAGTAGTTCGTACGTAACTTTTACGAACAGCTTTATGAAACAATGCCCTGGACTTTTAACAAAGTTTGCATCTGTTGTACTTGTCGGGGTTGTGCTTACCTTGTTCAGATTTATCAAAAAAAAAAAAAAAAACGACTCATGATATTGCTCTCTTACCAGAAGTCAACATCCGCCTTGTCGGAGGAAGCTCGCTGTACGAGGGTCGAGTAGAGGTTTATTACGATAGAGCCTGGGGCACTGTGTGTGATGATGGTTGGGATGTCAACGATGCACAGGTCGTATGCAGACAACTTGGCCATCCCACCACCAATGCTGAGGCTTTACATGGAGCGACATACGGTGAAGGATCGGGATTAATTCTTCTTGACGATGTTGCATGCCATGGCTGGGAGTCGAACCTAACTAGCTGTTCCTCCAGAGGGTGGAATGAACATAACTGTGTGCATAATGAAGATGCTGGTGTGCGATGTGGTAAGACAAAAAGTTCTGTATTTATGCATGCCATTACAAAATCACAGGCAGCACAAGCAATTAAAGAATAATCAAAAATAAGACGTGCTAACACGAAACTAAAATCAACAATATTTACAAATGGAAGCTTAAAGTTCCGTAGTTGTAGACTTCTTTTTTTCTAAGGGATTTTTATGCCTCAACCACGAAGTGTCGCCGGTACGGGAGGCTTTATGTTTTCGGGTTGTCCGTCCGTTCATTCTTCCTATTAAAGCAATGCATGCAGGCTTTTCTTGAAACTAAATACAGTGTACTGACATGTAAAATATGAATTACCCAAAACAAATTGTATCATCTTGGAAGTTTCTTCGCAAAAGGTCAACGGGAAGTGGTCAAGTGAAAGTGCTTAATTTCACTTGCTCTTCCAAGTATCATCATGAAACTGAGTACATATATTAATGCATGTGCTACACTTTTATCTGGCAGTGATTCTCATGGGAATTTTAGGGGCACATTGTCAAGGGCGGGATTAAAATGCTAAGATTTTTTTTTTTAATTTAATAATGAAATTATACTCTTTCTTCACACTTTGAAAATGTGTCAGTGCCAACAAAGATACATACCTGCACTCTAAGACAATGCAGCCTTTCATCCAATTAAACCTACATGCAGTTCATATATGGCGGGGCATACCAGCAGCCACAGCGCCATTTTTTAAGTCTGTTTGTTTTTGTGTTTGTTTTGTTTTTTCGTTTGTTTTTAAGATGTGAAGTGTCTATGCAATCATATCTACAGTGTGAACAAAATGAGTATAATGTTGAACGTAAATCAACGTATTGCAGCAGTGCGCACGTGTATGTGTATATACCCTTAATTTTGAAAATAATATAATGTATGTTATGTTAGTTCACTATATGTGACCCTGCACCTCAAAACAAACAAAAAGTCGCCAGATATGAATTTTTAGTTAAGACCATATTCTGAAAGAGCAGACTTTGAGGTTTAAAATGATGTAAAACTCAAATCAAATGGACTCTCCTAACCTATCTAAATGTTGGAAAGAAAGCACAAAATCAGGAAAAGTGTGAACTGAGAAAAGAGGCTCTGAAGTACAGTGTCTATTCAAGCGCTTAATCTTTACCAAACCGTGCTGGCTGTGCGATGAATGGGACAAAAAGCAGGAAGTAAACCATCAGAGTAACAACAATGAAGGGATTATTAGATTGAACTGAAATTAAGCATGCCTCATTAACACATTCTGTCCATAATTAATGCCAACTTTCAAAGCAGTAGCACTATCCTTTCAAAAGTTATTAGAGTTGAAAGTGAAGAGTGTGGACAAGGTTTTTCAGAAATGAAAAAGGGATTCTAAAGACACACCTAATCACACTATTGTACCAAAAATGTTCGAGATAAACTGCTAAAAAAACACACTTCCCTGCCCGTTTTATGATACCAAATTTTAGCATAATGTAAAAGAAGACCCGCTCTTTCAGAAAATATGTGACCCTGCACCTCAAAACAAACAAAAAGTCGCCAGATATGAATTTTTAGTTAAGACCATATTCTGAAAGAGCAGACTTTAAGATTTAAAATGATGTATAACTCAAATCAAATGGACTCCCCTAACCTATCTAAATATTTGAAAGAAAGCACAAACTCAGGAAAAGTGTGAACTGAGAAAAGAGGCTCTGAAGTACAGTGTCTATTCAAGCGCTTAATCTTTACCAAACCGTGCTGGCTGTGCGATGAATGGGACAAAAAACAGGAAGTAAACCATCAGAGTAACAACAATGAAGGGATTATCAAATTAAACTGAAATTAAACATGCCTTATTATTACATTCTGTCCATAATCAATGCCAATTTTCAAAGCAGTAGCACTATTCTTTCAAAAGTTATTAGAGTTGAAAGTGAAGAGTGTGGACAAGGTTTTTCAGAAATGAAAAGGGGATTCTAAAGACACACCTAATCACACTATTCTACCAAAAATGTTCGAGATAAACTGCTAAAAAAACACACTTTCCTGCCCTTTTTACGATACCAAATTTTAATTTAAAAAGATTTAAAGATTTAAAAAATAAGTATTTGAAAAGTGTAATCCATGCTTTATATGGTGTGGTTTTATTGATGAAAGTATGTTATCTTTATGTCATTTTACTATGTATGTAAAATTATCGCAATCAGCTACTACGCTGCGAAGATGATTGAATAAACCATGAATTGAATTGAATTGCATTGAATTGAATTGAAAATTGAAAAGGTATTCTTTCTTGAAAGGCATTCTCTACATTGAGGCAGCTGCCAAAGCATCTCGGAGACAGGGAAATGCGGAGAAAACGAAAAAAAAAAATGATAGCATGATTTTGTTATTGCTACCCCGTATATTATTAGCTATAAGGATTGTTTTTTTTTTTCTTTTATAATTCATGTGCACAATTGAAATAACACGCCTACTTTATATGTACCTAATTGTGACCCGCCACAACAAAAGAATCCGAAAGTCGCTGACGATTGAGTTTGAAATCAGATCGCTAAAATCGGTCAAAACCATTGAATTTCTATTGTTAGCAGAATGGTGTAGGATAATGTTTTGTCTATCATCTCCCGAAATTTCGAAGTTAAATGAACCAAGCAAAAGCAAGAAATAAACTTTTTCTCTAGGTCATGATTTTCCGACTTTCAACGGAACAGAAACGTGTCCGAAGAATTGGATCTATCACCGCAGATAGAACCCGCCCCGAGAAATGAGGGACTGATCTTATTGGTCAGTTAGAGGCATCCTAGTAACTGATTGGGCATGTGTAGACCGCTGGCGCTAAGCTTGAATAAACAATAGCTGAGGTTGTAATGGGCGGACCTTTTATTGTCAAGAGGAGAAAAAACTGTTTTACCTCCCCTTGATCATGATTGGGTGGGAAAGAAAACTTTGAAGGCGATTTGTCTCCACAATATCACCACAACCGAGTGTTTTATGAGTCATGTTATATGTAAAATGAAAGCGGAACAGTAATGGTAAGATGTCACGTCCCTTTTCAGAAAATCGATCCCTTTGTCTTGGCGAGTTAAAATTATTCATACATAAAGTTCATGTAAGGATTATGTTCAGATTATTTTCTGATGAAACACGTATTAATTAAAAATATTTACGACATTTCGACTATATATATATATATATATATATATATATATATTTACATTTAATCTAGCTATCTATATTTGATTTTTTTTTCCCCTACTCGTTCTGCAGACGTCGTTGAAATCACATGCGAAAATGAGACCCGATCCCCTGAGATGTGTGGGCAAAGCGGGAAAAGTTTGCCACTCCCTATCAACCAGTCTTTCATCCTCGACATAGTGAATGCTGTTAGAGACCAGTGTGGTGATAATGACCTCATCTGGTTGTACTGCTCATGTTGCTGGTCATTTTGGTACGGGTACTGGAGGAACTTCGGCAAACAAGGTGACTGGCGATGCGGGTATCCTCCACACGGCAACAGTTTACTGTTAAGCAGTCTTAATCTTTTTGCAGACCAGCCTCTGAGTAAGTGAAATTTTAATGTATAGAACCAATATTTCTTAGCAGAACCGACTTGATCTGGGAGGTAGATTTGAAAATGAATACTTAATGATATAAAGTTAAAAACTTCACCCTCAATTAATTGTCATATACATTTACAGATATTTTGACCTTCACTCCACTCTCCCGCCCACATAAGAGGCAATGAAATAAAACTGGCTTTTGATCAACCCCTTTAATGTTTTACATAACGGAAAAATTTTGATGAATGCCCTTTTCAGTAAAATGGAGTCGTCAGTTTCTATTTTTCGTTTGTCTGTTTCTTTTTTTGTTTAATTTTGTGGGAGTGTTTTGCTTGGGGGAGCGAAAGATGAATGGTATCAACGTATTTTTAAAGTTTACACAAGGTTCGAATTACAGACTCCTAGATTCCCTTTAAGTTGGTTTTCCTTTTATTATCCTATTTTATTTCGAGTACGTAACCAGTTTTTTTTTTTTACTTTTTCCACGATTCCATCCGAAATTCGGTGAACAGCATAGACTATTAACAAAGCGCTTTATAGGGAGATTCACTGTGCCAGCTATCAGTTAATCTAGTTGTAGAGCAGTTAGTGAAAGTATCATTATTGAGATCTGCACAGTTGAACCCTAAAAAGTGCATTAGTGAAAGAGCCGCAGCATGCAGTGGCTATTGTACCCTGTGTGCAGAAAATAGTCCTCTAAGATTTCATTGTACAAAACATCAAAATACTCATGTGTGCCCTTGACATGCTTGATAATCACTGCTGCTGTTGTAAGTGTATTTATCCGTGTGTGTTTGCTTGGATGTTATTGTTGTTGATGTTTGAATTGCAGTACAACTGTACTTCGCAAACACTCATTTTCTAGCACTGCTGTCTTTTTCCCCGTTGTTTATCAAATTAATATCATAATTCTGTGATAGAAGTTTGTCATAATAAAGTCAGTTACATTATTTCTCTATTTTGTTTTCACTGTCAGGAAATTGCCCGTTATCACATAATCACATCCACATGAAAGGAACCTCTTCTTTTTATTGTTCTCCTGCTACAACAGGCCTGCATTACGACAGTCAAAGTAGCCGAAGATGTCTGGCAGTAAAGAAGGATGGTGGCGTCCTACAATTTTCTGCTCTAACCTGTAACGACCCGCCATATGCTTCTCAATCAGCTCGCAAAGTTTGCTTGTGATCTTGGTTTCACCGGAATGCTCAACATATATGAGTCTGCAGAAGACATAAAGCCTTGTTTGCAAAATACCTGGTAAATTATGTTGTTTGTATTCCACAGCATCATAATTATACCGATAAAACCGATTATACGTTCTCCTTTAAAAGGGTCTTAACCCACTTTCATCTCATTCCTGGTAATCAAAGTTTTGCTTCTTTTGGCCATTTGCTTCTTTTGGCCATATCTTCAAAAATGTACCTTTATATGAAGTGACCAATATACAATTTAAAAGATATTATTTTGCACTTTATGACAGAGAACGTACTTCAACATTTTCAAAAATGGACTTATCGGTTTTTGCGAACAAACTCTTCATATAGCCTTCATTTTATGTGGTGGCTGACTATCAAGCGGTGTTCCTTTCCAGATTTGCTTGAAAATTCTTGGTTTATGTCACTGTTTTGTGTGCAAAAGTCATGCCTTTATTGTAATGTAGCTATTGGTCATTTCAGAGAAGAAACAATCATCGATATGTCACAGGACAAACAATGGAAACATCGCACCCGATAAAAATACTTTTTTTTTTAAGTATTATCATTGAGGAAAAAAACTCCGACTGTCTTTAAGATTATGCGTAGAGGCCGCCTATTAACTTATTAGTTTACTGGTATCAATGCAAAAAAAATAAAATGTCGTTGTTGTAGCTTTTTAGGTCCTATTATATGCCTTTCAGGAAAACTCGATAAAGCGTTCTTGTTCTTTTCTCTTTTGATAATGTGAAGACAAGTTATGTTTCCTATTTTACTCGATGAAGTTATGTTTGAAGAAAAATCTTCTTCATTGGCAATTTTTCACCTCAATGTGTGCTGTGTAAGAAGTCGGCAATTTGTATGAAAATATCCGTTCTTTTAAAGAGTGTACTTTATGAATGTGTTGTGCAGAGTAATTTCTTGTAAAATACATTAAAATCTAACAGAAATGGAGTATCAAATGTTCTTTCTCAATAACATGCACTTGCTATTAAAGTTATTTTGACACTCTTAAACATTAAATAGACTCCGGAGGAGTATCGTGATAATTTCATTATGTGTTATAAAGTATATGATAGAAGAGCACATCAAAGCAACAGAAATATGCCTACAAAATAATTGTTAGTAGTTTGAGCTGTTGTTACCGCTTGTATTGTCAGATTTATTTGAGCACATAAAGACCGTACATCATATTACCAACAAAGAGGTAGGGACTCAACAAATGAGGTGTGGAATTTTCAAAAAGAAGACGTAAAGGCTTAGAATGATGTTTACTCCTTTCAAATTTAATATATATATATATATATATATATATATATATATATATATATATAATTTTAGGGAAAAAACACGCACTCTAAAAAATGTGAATTTTGAAAACAAACTCCGAAGTATAGGATGTATTCAAGCGCTTAATTTTTCGAAGCAGTGCTGGCTGTGCATGAACATAAAAAAAGATACAAAACGAATAAGCAACAACAATGAAGAGATCATCCGACTAAGCTGAAAATGGGCATGCTCTATCATAAAATTTTGCATATGCATACCTTATTATGCTGCCCTAAAAACAAACAAACAACCCGACCCCAAAAAGAAAAACTTAAAATTCCTGTTCCCCATTTGTTTGTTATCCTAAGATTCAAAAAAAAAATGGAAAAGAAGAATTATTCATACAGAAAGTAAGAAAATTCAAGATGGACTACAGATTCACCCATTCCACGTTTATCTAAACCCCACATTGAATGTGGGCGCAGTGGCGTATCTAGGGAAAACGGCGCCCGGGGCAAGCGCGAAAATTGCGCCCCTAATTTCTGAAAAAGACTAGTGTTCAACCCCAACCCCATCCCGGTAGGGACTTTAAGCAAAGTCCACATGCCCTTGAAGGGGGTCTTTTGAGGGTGATTTAAATAAAATGAATTTTGATAAATTTTGGCGAGCGAGCGCAGCGAGCGAGCCGAAAATTTGTGTATTTCAGCTGACAAAACATGGAATTCTTGTCATTTTTTGCTTATCAAATCTTACAATTCTAATCAAGATAGTGACTGTCTTATAGATAACGATTTATCTATACCAACAAACTGAGTACTTTAAAAAAATATTCTAAATCAGGGGGCATTTCATGAAGCATTTTGTCCGACAACTTGTCGGACAAAATTTGCTTTCAGCCAATCAGAAGCAAGGATTTCAGTAGCTTTTAACAGTTTGTCAGACGAAATATCCGACAAATTGTTTCATGAAATGCCCCCCCCCCCCCCCCATGTACGCGCGAGTGAGCCGAAATTTGTATATTTCCGCGTCATCATCACGTTTTGTTCTTATCTCCTTTTTGTTTTGATAAATTTTGGCGAGCGAGCGCAGCGAGCGAGCCGAAAATTTTTGTATTTCAGCTTACAAAACATGGAACTCTTGTCATTTTTTGCTTATCAAATCTTACAATTCTAATCAAGATATAGTGACGGCCTTATAGATAACGATTTTTACCAACAAACTGAGTTCTTGAAGAAATACTCTAAATTAGTACGAGCGAGTGAGCCGAAATTTGTATATTTCCACGTCATCATTACGTTCTATTCTTATCTTGTTTGATTTTTTTGGCCCCCCCCCCCCGTATGTTCGAAACCGTTGGCGCCTTCTTTTGATCCAATTGGCGATCGCTTTCAGAACGAAAGAAATTGCAGCCGCTGCTCCGTGAAAACATTTTTGCCTGCTAAATATAGAATGACATGTGTGAACACAATAGACATTGTCATTTTTGTCCGCGTCATCACATTTTTGTTTCTTACCTTCTTCTTCTATATACAATTTAGAGAGCGAGCGCAGCGAGCGAGCCGAAAAATTGTTGTACAATATTTCAGCTTACATAACATGGAATTCTCGTGTGAAACACAATAAACATTGTCATTTTTGTCCGAGTCATTGCTATGTTTTTGTTTTTTAGCTTTTTTTGACTTGGTTTTCTGCCCCCCCCCCCCCCCACCATTCTCCCCCCCCCCCCCTTTCCGGTGAGTTTTCTTCTTCTTCTTCTTCTTCTCCCTTTCTTTTTTTCTTCGTTTTGTTTTTTTTGCGCCCCCAAGAAGTGGCGCCCGGGGCACGTGCCCCCCTTGCCCCCCCTCCCTAGATACGCCACTGTGTGGGCGTGTAACTATTTTGCTGGTTTTATGATGCACTGTGACATATTTGTAAAATTGATTCATTTTGTAATAGATCCGTTTCTCACGAGTTGCTTGAAACATGTTTTCAACAGAAACTTGGTATTTGAACTTTGTATGTTTGAACTTCATTACTAGACGAGATTGATCTTGAATTGAATTGATGTGTAGTTTATACAATTTGAACTCAGTGGAAAAGACATTGTACACTAAAGAAAAATATAACGTGTTTGTGTGTGTGTGCTATTAATTTAATATTAACGAATAAAATGACATACAAATCAGTGAAATGTATATGTTTTGGATGTTGTTTCTTATGCTGTCACCACCATATGCGTTTTTATATGAAAATATTAATATGCGACAATTTTGATCCCTGTTTGAGCCATGTCTGGTTTTTAACATGTTTTCAGAATGTCTTTGCAGAGTCTGTTCATTCCCATAATTATTCTCAAACAAGTGTGGGAGAGGAGTGAACCAACAAATTGTCATTTCAATTTCTCAGAATCTCAATGTGACATACTTTATGCAGTAAAAGCATTTATATGCATTTATAAGCATTTATTTATCAATTCACAGTGTAACACAGTGTAAAAAAAAACACACACTCAATACTTCAATCGGTTTCACGCTATTGAATTCGAGCATTTTCATCTAGCCGTCATGTGTACATATTGTGAACACATTGTATGACACTGTTTGGGGTTTGTTTGTTTGATTTTTTTTTTTTCAGCAGGGATTGACGCAACCATGTCTTTGCATTATCTCTCTCATTGTAACAGTATTTCATACTTTGGGTTGGTGAATTAACCACTTATACAGTCTTTGCCCCATTGGAATTCCTCGACGCTGGCTTTCTGCAAAGAATTGCTGTGAAAGAATTTCTGCAAAGAAAAAAAAAATAGTCTACAAGATGTATACACTACCAGTCGCGATTCGGGAGAGGGTTAATCAGATAAGCAAATATAGAAATGACATTAAGAACTCATGGAAAACATTAAAAACTGCTATGAATACACCTAATAATTCATCTGATATTTCTGAAGTTCGATGAGGCAATGCCTCCAGCCACACTCCCGCTGGCATGGCTGAAATTTTCAATGACTTCTTCTCTTCGATGGGGAAAAAAGAATCTTTCTCAAAATATTCCTCTTTCTAGTAAATCTTTTAGTGATTTTTTTTAGATACACCTATTAAACTCCAAAACTATATTTTTTGACTCAACATATAAAGAAGAAAAAGCAAAGATCGTTGCCAATTTGAAAGAAGGAAAAAGTTCTGGCCACGACGGAATTGACAGCCACTTGATAAAAAACATAATTCCCGAAATAGTGGATCCCTTAGTACACATTATCAGCTCATCGCTTACAACTGGCATTGTGTCAATTAGTATGAAAATTGCAAAAGTAATTCCCCTTTCTTATAAATGGGAATTACTTTCGCAATTTTCATACTATTTGAAGGATGATGTCAATAACTATAGACTCATCTCTTTATTATCTTATATTTCTAAGATTCTCGAAAAAACAATAGTTTATATCAGGACAGCACGTTTTCTTAAAACCTGCGACATATTTTCAAATTTTCAATTTGGATTTAGGGAAGACCACAGCACAACACACCCACTACTCTCCTTCATCGACAAAGTCACACACGCACTGGAAACATTTTCACACACAATACGTATCTTCTTGGACTTCTCCACGGCCTTTGACACGATTAATCATGGAATACTTCTCGCCAAATTATCTCATTATGGCATACGAGGAAAGGTCTTGGGCACGTCAACGGCTTTGACTCTCAAAATAAAACAATTGCATGTGGAGTTCCACAAGGGAGATTACTAGGCCCACAGTTATTCATTATTTACATCGATGATTTTCATAGATCCTCGGAGAAACTATCACTCATATTATTAGCAGATGACTCTAACCTTTTCCTTTCCCACCCTGACCCAAATGTCTTAACAAGAACAGCATTAAATGAAGAATTGAAAAAGGTCATATAATGGATATACGCAAATAGATTTTCACTAAACATTAAAAAAAAAACCACAAAATTTATGCTTTTTAGTGATTCTGTAGACAGCCTCCCAGGCAATATAACATTTGATACTACTCCCCTAAAAGAAGTTTCTTCCTTTAAATTTCTTCGTGTTTGTGTTGATAACAAGCTTTCATGGAGGAATCATATTGATAACGTATGTAAAATTATTTCACGCAATATTGGCGTAATGAACAGATTAAAATATTATCTTCCTTCATCTGCATTATCAAAGGGTATGTACAGTTCTGGTCGAGGTGTAGATTTAGCTTTTAACATTTTGCGAGATATTCAGAAACCACTCAATGAGATGTAAGGGGGAATGCAGTTCTAAGGGGCATCAAAAGTTTATTCGATGAAATTTGTTTTTGAAATGGCTGAGATATCCAAGAACAAAGTGAAACAAAGAGCTCCTAATAAAGTTGCGGCATGTCGCCTTTTATTATTAGCACTTTTCTGGATATCTCAGCCATCTGAAAACCAATTTTCATCAAATAAACCTTGAATCCTTCTTAGAATTACATGCTCTTTCATATTTCATAAGAGGCTTTTCATTATCTCACTTAGGAATTTTCAAAACATGAATCCCTACCTCAACCAGTACTGTACAGCACCTTTAACTCTTTATTTTAGTTCGATACTACCTTATTTAAACTACGGGATTCTTGCTTTGGGTAATACATATCAGATATTACTTGATAAACTTTTTTATTGCAAAAGAAAGCGCTCAGAATTGTTTTTAATCTACATACCCGAGAACATACAGACGATTTGTTTTTTTTTTTAACCTTAAAATGCTAAAAATAACAGATGTGTATGTGTTCCAACTTGGCCAGTTTATGTTTAGTTATAACAGCAATTTCTTACCTAAAATATTTCACGACATCATTTCATCGAAACAATCATGTACATAACTATCCCACGCGACAATCCAACGAATTTCATCTTCCATTAATGAGAACCGCACATGCCCAAAGTACATTTCTTTATACCGGACCCAGACTTTGGAATGATCTAGATAATAGTTTAAAAGATTCCCCCAAATTCGTCACATTTAGATACAAATTTAGAAAACACCTACTCTCTACTTATAATTCTAAATAATTCAAATTGCTTTATTTCATGCTTGAGCTTTCACCTGTCGTGATGTCGCAGCACTTGGCGTGTTCTGTATGCAGACCTCTCTTCTTTCTTCTCTCCTCTTCCTTTCCTGTCTTTTGTTCTTCGTAGACTTGTATTGTTTTACCGTCTTCTCTCCTCTCGGTACTGTCTCGCGTCTATTATGTGTGTGGGTAATGTGTGTACGAGTGTGTTGCCCTTGTCATATTTTTCCACACGTGGTTCAGTCAACAGTGTCCGGGCATTAGCATTGATATTCTATGTTTTTCCCGACCTGCGTATCTCAATATAACTACATGTATATCTTTACAAATGACTTAAATAATCTATATCAAATGCAATAGTTATAAAAAAAAACCCCTCGAATAGTACAATATTATTTACTCATTATCTATCTAGCGATCCACGTCCAACGAGCTTTGCTTTTTAGTGGATCACTATTTTCCATAATCGAATCTATTTTCAGCACGCCCACGAAGTATATATGTATTGTTCCTCCTAATTACTGTATATATATATATATATATATATATATATATATATGTGACCGTGCACCTCAAAACGAACATAAAGTCGCACACACTGATTTTGCGTGAGGACTGAAAATCAGTGAAATGGGTCAACCTAGCCGAACTTGACTTTTTCATATTTTCTGAAAGAGCGGGTCTTCTTTTACATTATGCTAAAATTTGGTATCATAAAACGGGAGGGAAAGTGTGTTTTTTTAGCAGTTTATCTCGAACATTTTTGGTAGAATAGTGTGATTAGGTGTGTCTTTGGGATCCCATTTTCATTTCTGAGAAACCTTGTCCACACTCTTCACTTTCAACTCTAATAACTTTTGAAAGGATAGTGCTAATGCTTTGAAAGTTGGCGTTAATTATGGACAGAATGTGTTAATGAGGCATACCTAATTTCAGTTTAATCTGATAATCCCTTCATTGTTATTACTCTGGTGGTTTACTTCCTGTTTTTTGTCCCATTCATCGCACAGCCAGCACGGTTTGGTAGAGATTAAGCGCTTGAATAGACACTGTACTTCAGAGCCTCTTTTCTCAGTTCACACTTTTCCTGAGTTTGCGCTTTATATATATAATGTGACCGTGCACCTCAAAACGAACATAAAGTCGCACACACTGATTTTGCGTGAGGACTGAAAAGAAGTGAAATGGGTCAACCTAGCCGAACTTGACTTTTTCATATTTTCTGAAAGAGCCGGTTTCCTTTTACATTATGCTAAAATTTGGTATCATAAAACGGGCAGGAAAGTGTGTTTTTTAAGCAGTTTATCTCGAACATTTTTGGTAGAATAGTGTGATTAGGTGTGTCTTTAGAATCCTTTTTTCATTTCTGAAAAACCTTGTCCACACTCTTCACTTTTAACTCTAATAACTTTTGAAAGGATAGTGCTACTGCTTTGAAAGTTGGCATTAATTATGGACCGAATGTGTTAACGAGGCATGCTCAATTTCAGTTTAATCTGATAATTCCTTCATTGTTGTTACTCTGATGGTTTACTTCCTGTTTTTTGTCCCATTCATCGCACAGCCAGCACGGTTTGGTAAAGATGAAGCGCTTGAATAGACACTGTACTTCAGAGCCTCTTTTCTCAGTTCACACTTTTCCTGAGTTTGTGCTTTCTTTCCAATATTTAGATAGGTTAGAAGAGTCCATTTGATTTGAATTATACATCATTTTAAAGCTTAGAGTCTGCTCTTTCAGAATATGGTCTTAACTAAAAATTCATGTCTGGCGACTTTTTGTTTGTTTTGAGGTGCAGAGTCATATATATATATATATATATGTTGTTATATAATTTATGTCGGATAATACATGAATCTTTTGCAAATGTTTGAACAACATGATTTCATGACATGTATACTTTGTGCTACGTTTTATTATTCGTTGATTGGAAATAAACTATGATTGAATTGAATTGAATTGAAAACAAAAACAAAAGCACAAAAAAACGTCGCGTTCGATTCGCGACAGATTCATGTTATACTGAAAAAGACAAGAACAAAGAAGAAAACATGCAACAATCATCCCAGTGAAATCACATTATGCTGATGATCTACTACCGCAGCAACTACCTTGTTGAATTAGATACACTGTCTCTTTTTTATAGAAATATAAAATCATTAGTGTTTATAATGATTACGCTGTAGTTTTACTTTGCGATTACATTTTCTTTTGCACAATTGTACCTCCTTTACATTATTTTTTCTACAAGGATGTGATTTGATCTATTTTGAACGTAAATAGCAGAATGACGTTAAAACAAACCAACAGACAAATAAATGAACAAAAACACAATAAAACAAAACAAACTTTGCACGATTATTGGAAGCAAATATACCTCACACTAAGTCACCGTGTTTAATGTGAATGTACTTTTTCAGATTAGATAAAGATAACTTACGCGATTCAAATGTTTGGAAGACATTTTCGTGGAAGAGTCTTCTTCATGGTTTTTTGAAGAAAGTGCTCGATTGGATTGGTGAGGAACCTAGCAAGGTGGCGCATTTGAAAATCATTAAATAACAGTTTTGTTGTGTGAAATAGTTTATTTTTGTTTTTCGTTAAGTAAGTCGATAGTTAGTTGAAGCTGTTTCTTTATTTCTTTGTGCATCAGGCTCCAATATTAAGCCCGGCTTTAATACTGGGAATTCTCCTGTATGGTACCTTGACTCCTTTTTTTTTTTATTAAGATTGTCTTCGTTCTCTGTCACAATGATTTCCTTACCTTTCAAGTGCAAAATCAGCTATGAATTATTCTGAACCATGTTTATATTTTTAAAAGTGATTATAGTTGATTATAATATTGGAGGAGGCTGCGGACGAGGCAGTGGCAATGAGAAAGTGGAAGGAGATGCAGGATGCTGTGCAGGTGGGTCGAAAAGGGGTCGGGTTTCATCAGGGTGTGAGGTGGCACAGCAAGCAAGGCAGGAAGGGTAGGAGGGAGTTAGTGGTGGAGGCGGTAGAGGAGAAGGAGGAGGAATATTGCTTTGCCGAGGCTGTACAGCAGGGAGTGCAGGGAGCATGGACTCGATGGGAAGGGGTGGAGCAGAGGAAGGTGTCATGGAATGACCTTTGGTCAATGTCCTCTGGAGCTGTGCGCTTCATGATCAGTTCCACCTTTGATGTTTTGCCGTCTCCAGTAAATCTTCAGAGATGGGGCATTGCGGAGGATGGTGGATGCAGGGTTTGCAACAAGGCGAAGGGCTCACTAGAGCACATTTTGTCAGCATGTGGAGGTCTATTACAGGCCTATACATGGAGGCACAACCAGGTGTTGAAGGAGATGGCGGAGGTGGCGAGCGTGGCAGTGGAGGCAAGGAAGAAGAGTGGGCCTCCTAGGGTGAGGGGAATCCGGTTTGTGAAGGAGGGGGTGAGATGCACTGTGAGAATGAAGGGTCAGAGGGATGGTGGTGGGGGTGGGGATCTTAGCAGCGGGAGACGATTGGGAGATGCGGGTGGACGAGGGGAACCGTACAGTGCCAGAGGAGGTGGTAGTAACTGCCCTTCGGCCGGACATGGTGCTGGTGGCAAGGTCTGTGCACAGGTTAGCAATGGTGGAGCTAACTGTGCCATGGGAGACAAGATGGATGAGGCAAGGGAAAGGAAATTGGATTGGTATGCTGAATTGAGAGAGGAGTGTGAGAAAAGGGGGTGGAGAGCAGAGGTGCACACTGTGGAGGTGGGGTGCAGGGGATTTGATGGACGATCGGTAAGGAGGTGGGTCAGAGGGATGGGAATAGGTGGTAGGGACGGGGAAAGGTGGATCAGGAGAATTTGTGGGGCAGCAGAGACAGGATCTGCATGGATAGTTGGGAAGGCTTGGGGGCTGGTGGGAACGGGGGGGGGGGGGGGTATAGAGAGAGTGTTTGTGGAGTGAGGAGAGGTGATTGAGGCCAAGCGTTTTCCTTTTTTCTCTCTCTCTCTCTCTCTCTTTGTCTTGTTTTGCGTTGTTTTGCTTTGTTTTGTCTTGTTTTGTCTTTGCAATGCCATGGGGGTGCTGTCAAGGGGATCCCAGCGCAGCACCGGCCAGCCAGGGGGAGGTGTACAGCACTTTGAAAATGGCCGAAACACTGATGATCCCTGGTGTGCTGCTGACGACCCATGGCATTTGCGGAGTTAACATCTTTCCGTCAATTATCTTACAGAAACAATTAAATGAAATGAAAATGAAACAAAAATAAATGCATGCGGTATGACCTAATGCATGCTCACAGAGATTAAGCCATGTTTGCTTTGCAGGAACGGTTGCGATAGTCCATGGGCCAAGACCCGAAAAATGGGTTATTGGTACCACCTGAGGTGGCAAAACCTTTTTGGTGTCATTTTGTTTGTCGGACATAGATATGCTTATCAAGCTATGATAGCATATGCAAATGAGTAGCTTAGTCATAATAAATGAATTCTTAACCAATTTGGTCTCGTTTTTATATCCCTATACTTCTGAATCGAAACTCACCGCTATACAAAGAAGAGCACTGTCTTCGGTATGTCCACAGGTGTTCTGTTGTTGTTGTTGTTGTTGTTGTTGTTTTGTGTTTAGTGGCGTTTTCCATTCTCTTTAGAATATTTACGCCAAAGACTTATCTATTTCTTTTCTTTTTATCATTTTTTTTTTCCAAAAAAGAATATTGTAATGAGTATCCTTGGTCAGCTGTCGGTACGTCTATTTGCCTGGTTAAAATATCATATCATATCTTCTGGCCAATCCGGCTCATTGTATCGAGCAGACTTCTCAGCCGTTAAAACGGCCTAGGCCCCTCCGATATGCAGGCAGTAGAGTCCGATGCTTACCAGCACAGGAACCTGAATTGGTCCAATACAGAGCCAAACCAAAAAAAAAAAAACAAGCAATATTGATAAATTACAAATATATATAATAATCACATATACATTCTTTAATAAAGTAAGCAATCTCTGGGCTGTGGTGCGCATGAAAAGCCTCTTCAGGGTACCTCGAGGCAGAGTTAGTGCAAACTATGTACACTCATAACGTGTATGACAGTTTATCTATCAGAAAAATCGTTGTGATCTTTTAACATATAACACAAGAGCTTTTTGGTATACTGGGTTAGTTGAAATTAGTAAGCTTTGAATGCTGTTCTCATGAATTTTTGTTTCAACTAACATCATAGCTCTGGGTATAATATATCTGGGGCAGAACATAAGAAAATGATCAACTGTTTCTGGGACGTTACAATATTCACACATACCCGACACATGTTGCGCCATCCTGAGGCGATGTAGGATTGTCTCAGCTCTTCTGTCATTCAAAGTGTATAGATAGGTCTGAGAAACATTTCGTTGAACATATTTCAGGGGGGAGTTTGTCTCCTCCCATTTAATTTGCCATTTTGTCATATAACACCTTTTCAGTTTTTTATTAAATTCATATTTATTCAACTTGTTATTCACTTGTATGGAAACATTTTGTAAAGCCTTTTTTGCTGCTTTATCTGCCACTTCATTTCCTGTTATTCCACAGTGTCCAGGAATCCATTCCAAACTCACTAATATTCCCTTAACTCTTTATGTGCCACGTTCGCACATCCAACTCAGTCGATAGTCCATGGGCCAAGAGCCGAAAAATGGGTTGTTGGTACCACCCGAGGTGGCAAAACCTTTTTGGTGTCATTTTGTTTGTCGGACATAGATACGCTTATCAAGCTATGATAGCATTTCCAAATGAGTAGCTTAGTCATAATAAATGAATTTTTAACCAATTTGGTCTCGTTTTTATATCCCTATACTTCTGAATCGAAACTAACCGCTATACAAAACGAGCACTGCCTTCTGTATGTCCACAGGTGTTCTCTTGTAAACGCGGTGCGCTTAGTCTTTATTCAAGGCAGCGAAGGGAATATCCAAAGGATTATGATGTCCACAACTGTCACGCGGTGCGCTTAGTCTCTATCTAGAACAATGTACCGTTATCATATCTAAAGTTCCTAATAAAAGGGATTATCTATACTGTTTTTATACCACCCTCTCAACAAATACATCAGTTTTAAACAAAAATCACTCTGTTCATTTACAACATTATTAATTATAATGTATTGTAGTGTACCGGTACATTGTTTTTGCATAATCTTTCATTGTTGGATGGAAATAAAGCGACATTGGCGTGGTATTAGAGTTTTCAACGTAGCGTTTTCACCGGAAAATGACAAATAATTGAAAAAGACGCTAAAATTCACGAGAAATTGCTTTGTTGTTGTTGTTGTTTTTAGATAAAGGGATATACACTGTATCATAAGCTTTGGATATTCCCTTCGCCGTCTTGAATATTAGACTAAGCGCTGTGGACATCATAACCCTTGGATATTCCCTCCGCTGCCTTGAATAAAGACTAAGCGCACCGCGTTTACAACAGAACACCTGTGAACATACAGAAGACAGTGCTCTTCTTTGTATAGCGGTTGGTCTCCATTCAGAAGTACAGGGATATAACAACGAACCAAATTGGTTTAAAATTCATTTACTATGACTAAGCTACTCATTTGGAAATGCTATCATAGCTTGATAAGCATATCTATGCCCGACAAACAAAATGACACCAAAAAGGTATTGCCACCTCAGATGGTACCAATATCTGGCCTGGCCCATGGACTACGACGGCGTGCCAACTTCGCATATTCTGCTCAACAAACAAAGCCGCCAAAACCGATCGATAAATCGCTAATCCCACGGTACAATCAGAGCGTTTCTCGCGCTTTTGTTCCTCTCACATACGGCTTGCATTCTATGTGGTGATTGACTATCAAGCGGTGTTCCCAACTAGATTTTGCATGTATACTCTTAGTTTCTGTCACTATTTTATGTGCAGAAGTCACGCCTTTACAGTAATGTAGCAACTTGTAATTCAAAAGAAAAATTGAAAATAGAATTGTCATGCATTGTATATGGAAGCAAAGTTTGGCATTCCTCTTTAACTTTGCTCACTATTATGTCCAGCTTAACAGGAATTTGTAGAAGTTATACAGATTGCAAAAAAAAAAAGAATTCTTTCTCTAAGCATGACTATCTTCGTGTCTCAGAATAACGTGGCACACAGGGGGTTTTCACCATGGCGCATAAAGAGTTAAAGTATAAATTAGTACAGAAACTTTAGAATTTCTGTAACAAAACTTTCTTCTCTTTGAGATCGAATGGCTTCAAGGGCACTGAGTGAGTCACTAAAAATAATTACTCCTGTTTGAAGTGGTGGTAGTTGATCAATCCAATACAAAGCTAACGTGATAGCCGCCAATTCGGCTCTATAAACAGATGTTTGGTTCTGCATTCTTTTACTCTGAACACATTTACACACTGGCACATAAAATGAAGAGGCTACCTTGCCTTCAAGTGATTTGGAGCCATCTGTATATACATGTAAATAGTTTTGCCATTTGTTATACATCACTTCTAAGGAGGCCTGTTTTTGGAAGGCTGTGTTGTCAGTCTTTGACACACACTCTTTTAATTGTGTCGATACACACGGAGGCTTCCACATCCAGAAAGGCACCCACATCCAGAAAGGCACGTTGGGAGGTTTTACACACAATTCAACATGAAGTGGATCTAAAAATTCAAATGAGTTTTGAGTCCTTTGTCCGAAAGGTTCTTTTGAAGCAGTGTTTTTACAAAATTCAAATTGCCAACAATTCTTAAGCCCTTCTTTCAAAGGATGATTGGGAGTATTCTCAATACGTGCTTTCAGTCTAGCCGAGAGCATCTCTCGACGTAACTCTAGGGGCATTTCTCCGAATTCCACTTGGAGGGTTCTTAGGGCTGTCCCTTTTTTTTGCGTTTGCACAAATAGTTAAAGCCTGATATTGTATGGAGTTTAAAACATTCTTGACACTCATAGTAGCAGAATCATAAGCCTCACAAGCATAATCTATTGTGGAGCGTATTAAAGATCTGTATACGCCTAACAATTCTTGTATGCTTTGACAAAAATTTGTATGAGCTAAAACTTTCAGTATATTCAACCTTTTCTTACATCGAAGAACTACGTCTTGCAAGTGTGGTCTCCAAGTCATCTTCTTATCAAATATCACTCCTAAATATCTATACTGAGGAGCAAATTTCAGCTCATTTTTCTCCAACAATAGATGAACGCGCTCATCTTTGTTTCCACGAGAGAAAAGAACAGAAGTGGTCTTCAACGGTGATATTTTCAGTCCCCGTGAAGTGAACCATTCATTCAAAACGTCTAAGTATGTTTGAATTTGAACAGTCATTTCTCTAATACCATTCCCTGATGTCCAGATAACGCAATCATCTGCATATAACAAATTATACACATTATTCGTTCTGTTTACAGGTACATCAGAAATCATTAGATTAAACAATATAGGGCTCAAAATACTGCCCTGCGGGAGACCGTTTTCCATAATTATGAAAAATATCAGATTTCTCGTTTCCTATTTTGACCTGGCAAGTGCGATATAATAGAAAGTTCCTTATAAACTGTAAAATATTTCCTCCTAAACCCAAATGACTGAGTTTTACTATGAGTCCTTTTGTCCAGAGCGTATCATACGCCTTCTCCAGGTCAATGAACACTGCTAGAGACTTCACACCAGTTTCTAAATTCTTCATTATTTCATTTTCCAAATGTACGATATTATCAAGAGTGCAACGGCCTTTTCTAAAGCCATGTTGAAAATTTGCGAGCAGATCGTGTTTTTCTACAAAATATTGCAATCTGTTTTTCACCAGCGTTTCCATTATTTTCATGAAACATGATGTCAACGCTATTAGGCGGTAAGAGCACAAATGGTGCGGGTCCTTACCCTGCTTGAGGAGAGGAATCAAAATCGAGTGTTTGCATGCTTCTGGAATATCTCCAGTATCCCATATTTGGTTGTACAATTTGAGTAATATCTCCTTTTTTGACTCTAGTAAATGTTTATACACTTCATATCCTATCTTATCTTCTCCCGGTGCTGAAGCCTTTTTATCTTGCAGAACTCTTTCCAATTCACTCATCACGAAAGGCTCGTTTAAGGCCAGTTGTAAGCCTTCCTTCTCCTGAACCTGGATCACATCAAATTCTTCCTCTATCTCTTTATAAATTTCACTTTCTGTATTCCCTTTCCCTGTATGCTTCAAATATCTTACAAATTCATTTGCTTTGTCTTTATCATCAACAATAATACGTTCACCTACATATAACACAGACATGCTACGGGTTTTATTCCGAGGAATACCGTTCATACTCTTAATGAATTTCCACAACGCCGAAACAGACGTGGATCGATTCAGACTTGCACAAAAGGCTTGCCAAAATCTGGTTCTTGCCTGCCGTATCGTTCGCTGCGTTTCTGCTTTCTTCTTTTTGTACCTGTACAAATTTTCCTCAGACCAACACCTAGAGAGTCTATTTTTCAATCTATTCCTTTCTTTAATTTTCAGAGAACATTCTTTTGTCCACCAAGGCTGTGACTTTTGGTGTCTATTTTTTCTTCTTTTAACTCCAACTGTATCTTCAAGTACCTGTGTAATGTGTGACATAAACATCTCATAAAACATTTTAGTATCCACGTTAATATTATCTATATTCATAACATTTTCACACAATTGAGCAAATTTTTGCCAATCCATATTTTTTAGATTCCAACCATTGCTTTCATTACTCATTTTTCGGAGGAGAGACATTCCTCCCACACACAACTCAATACAAACGGGAAAATGATCGCTGCCTAGTTTGTCTGGCTTAACATTCCAAGTGCACTTACTTGCTAACTGAGATGAAATCAGAGACAGATCCAAACAAGATATTTTTCCTGAATGGGGGTCAAGTCTCGTGCCAGATCCGTCATTTAATACGACTAGATCATTTTGTAAAACAAATTCCTCAATCAATTCACCATTTCTATCCAGTTTATCACTACCCCAAAGGGGGTTATGAGAATTAAAATCACCTACAATCAATAATTTTGCAGGATCTTTAGCTTTACTTATAAATAAATCTACAGCCTCACAGCGTATCTCTCTGCAAGGGTTGTAATAATTAACTACTGTGAGGAAAAACTTACCCCGAAAAAATATCAATCACTTGCAATTCAACTTCAGACTCGCCGCCTTTAAAATCGTAATATACAGAGTCATGTACATAGAAACAACACCCTCCTCTACTTTGTGTTGTTCTATTTTTAAACAAACAAGTATAATTTGGAATCTGCAAAACATAATCACTGTTAAACCATGTCTCCTGTACACATATCAAATGTACAATATCAGATTTATTTGTACTTAAAAATTGTATCAATTCTTGTCCGTGTCCACTCATTCCCTGAGCATTCCATTGGAGAACGAGGAAGACCGACATATATAAACTAGCAAGTTTCCCCAACATCAGCTGTCTTGTCCAAGAAGTTTACCGGCTGCTGCATTTATCAGGAGGCGAATTTCATCGTCTGATTTGTCTTTCATGAAGTTGATGAGCTCATTGTCTGTAGGCTGAGCTACAAAGTTTCCACCTAACCTGTTTTTGGCAGGTCCCTCTCTTTCTTGGGGTAACTTTTGCATGTTTTGCTGGGGCTGAGCTTGGTTTTTGCTTTGGTTGGGAATCAACGAAAAGGACCGTGTAGCTTTTGATGGGGGGTTGTTCACTTCAGCTGAATGTGGTGTGTTGCGACACGGATTGTCGCCCCTACACGGATTGTCGCCTCCTGCTCGGGGCGACAATCCGTGATGGGCGTTGGCGGCACGGATTGTCGCCCCCTACACGGATTGTCGCCCGCCCTCGAAGCACATTTTGCTGGGTAATATCGTTCTGGACATAATCATTGAAATACTAACACATAACTTACATGGCTACATCCATGCAAACATGTCATGTAAAAAGTCATGGTGAGGTTTCAAGGAAGTGCGTATGTGCGCGTGCACATGATAATTTAGTGTCCGTTTGTGCGTATGCGTGTGTGTGTGTGTGTGTGTGTCTGTGTGTGTGTGTGTGTGTGTGTGGGATGGAAGAATGTGTTTATTATGTCAGTTTTTTGCGTATGTGTTTTTTAGCTGCGCGTGGGAAGGGATACCTAGTAAGCTGTTGCTGGCATTAACATTGATATTGATTTTATCAGCAGCTTTGAATTTGATGAGTTTGTTTGGCAGATTTGTGTATGAATTCGGAGAGGAGCTTGCGTGCGGGCGGATGCTGCTTTTCTGCATACGGTCCATTATGTCTTATTTATCAACATTGGGAAGTCGTTTCATAAGGAAGGATGTGGTATCGGTTCGGGTGTGCGTCGGTATGTTGGAAGGGGGTTACATTTCGTTATTGCAAAAGTTTGTTATTCTGAAGGCTCATTCGTCCGAAGGCTCATTCGTCCGAAGGGTCATTATTCCGAAGGTTCGTTATTCCGAATTTCATTTTTGGATCAACGAACCACAAGGTATAGGGAATTGTGTGTTTCGGATAAATGAAGCCTCGGAAAAAACGAAACTTCGGAATAACGAACCTTCGTGTGTGTGTGTGTGTGTGTGTGTTGTGTGTATGTATGTATGTATTTGGGTCGGTGAATGTGGGTGTGGGATGATTTAGGTTTTGTTTAATCAGGGGTTGGTGGGTTGGGGATTGGATTTGAAGAAGGATAGTTATAAATGGTATGACGGATGTTGGTAGGATCTAATATTTAGGATAGATGTAGGCCCTAGATTTGTTTCGGTTTGGGAGGGGAGGGGGTGGTGGGGTTTTTTATGACTGATTTCATTCTAGATTTGTGTAATATATTTGTGTGTTTTTTTATGTATATGCCCTTTTAAGTAAGAAGGTGTTACATGATCCGAACCAATATATTCAAGGAATATAGGTTTGGTAGGGCCCTATACATGTCAAAACTTTCTCGTGAAGAAATTATTAGTAGGGTTGGTCTATAATCGAGTTATCTATGTTGAAGTGAGATTATTTGTAATATAAATTGACAAGTGGATTTGCTTTTGTTTCGAATTGCCATTTGTAACTTTTTTTGTTCATGTTGCACCCAGAATGGGTCGATTTATGAATGATTTGAATGAAATCAATAAATATCAAGGAAAAAAGTGTTGAGTTGGTTTGTTTGCATTATGAGGTTTGTTTGAGTGTTTGTTGGTGTTTGTTAGTATTACGTATGTATTAGCGGTGTGCAATGGCAGTTCGTTTGTGCTAAAATCAAGTAACGATTGACACATTTTTTACGGCGTGTGGAAATTATTCGCTCACGCATAAAGCATGCCAAACCTATTCTGGGACAAAGAATAGTGGTATGGACGTTCTAGTGTATAAGACTGATGGAGGAAAATGACTGCAGGGAAAAATGAACAAAGACAAATAACATTTGGGGAGGGTACCTCCCTTGTATGTATTTTCTCTCGGTCTCTCTCTCGCCTAGCCCGCCTCACCGCTGATAATTGGTTGACACACCCATACTATTTTTAGATCAACGCTGGTGTGAATTCTTTAAACACGTGCTCATACACTCTGAAGGCGTTTGTATTGCCACAGTAGCGCCACTATATTCCACATACACACGTAAACATACAGGCACACGTATACACACGACAAACAAACCACTACCACTATGTAACCACCACACATGCACAGTTTCTACATATTGTATTATTATACTCCAAACACACACACAAACACACACACACACACACACACACACAACAAATCATACACATCACATATCATGCAGCTCACAATACACACACACACACACACACACACACACACACACACATACGCATAACTTAACAGTCATCCCTCGGATAGGACATAAAATGGAGGTCCCGTGTATGAGAGAGTCACAGCTCATGCACGTAAAAGATCCCGCTTCATTCATTCATCGCAAAGAGCAGGGTGTCTAACCCGGTGAAGTGGTCCTACCCCACATCCAACTGGACCCCATGGAAGACCAGCTTAGTGTAGCTGAATATGGGCTATCCAGCCATCTTCACAGATGGAAAATGAACAACAACAACAATACCCATCCCACCAAAGCTTAACACCGGAGGAACCACCCCGAGCCCGGGGCGACAATCCGTGACGGGGCGACAGTCCGTGTCGCAACAAATTTTTTGCCAACACGGATTGTCGCCTTCGAGGTCAAAAACTGGGAACTGCACAAGCGTCACGGATTGTCGCCAGGCGACAATCCGTGCCGCCAGCGCCCGTCACGGATTGTCGCCCCGAGCAGGAGGCGACAATCCGTGTAGGGGCGACAATCCGTGTCGCAACATGGGGTATGACTCACGGGTTGGCTTGCCCGAGGGGTACCATGCTTCATTTCTTCAGGGCTCTCTTTAGTTTCTTTCACTGCAGGCTGAGGTATGGGTCGTGTCTCTACTGCAACATTCGGCCTTTGCTCATGTTCCTGCCATTTGCGAGTGGCCTGTGCGTAGGTTAAGTTGTTCATTACTTTCAATGTTTGTATCTCTTTAGTCTTTTTCACCTCTCGGCATCCGCTGTATGCAGCCGAGTGGTTTTCTCCGCAATTAATGCATTTTGGAGTGTCTTTCTGTGGACATTCCTCAAAGGTATGCGGGTCGCCGCATCTCACACATCTTTGTTTTGCCTTACAATTTGCAACTGCATGGCAAATGCCCAAACCTTTGACAATGGAAGCACCTGAGTACAGGGGGTATGTATTGTTTGACCTGGAATTTCTGGAAGTACAAATCAATGTCTTGGGGTAATGTGGTTGCTTAAAAAAATAGTATGACACTGCGTGTCGGGGTGAGCTTCATTTGCTCGTTTCCTGAGTTGTTTTGATTTTTCTTTTGTTCCTTTCTCATTATTCTTTTCACATGAGACACCTTTTGCTTTTTCAATTCCATCTGAATTTCTGTCTCAGACATTTCCGTGGGGATCCCAGATATTACTCCTTTAATGGTGTACATCTGATCTTGCACCTTTACTGGCATTGTACCAATAGATTGAAGTTCCATCAGTTTTCTGTACTGTTTCTCGTTTCTACATTTCACCATAATGCCATTTCGCGTAGACTTAACAAACTCTGGTGGGGATCCACAGCAAGTATGGATGGCTTTGGCTACCGTAGCCAAGCTTGTATTTTTTAGGGACCTTTTCTTCTCTATTGGACATATGTACAATCTCAGATCAGGTGGTTTAGATCGGGGGGTACCAAACTTTTCATTACCATTCATAGATCTATGATGGTCATCCTCCGAAGAGGAGTCTACTCTTGTCGCAAGATCCTCAACATCAACACTTCCTTCGCGTATTTTCCTCTTTTTCCGCCGGACTTATCTATCAGACACAACAGTTTGAAATTCGTCATCAGGTGTCGCAGTACCCACTTCCGAATCCATAAATGAATCCGGGGGGTTTGCGGCGGCCATATTGGCGCTACTCAATAGAAAGGGTGGGAGATTCAAAATCTATGTGTAAATCTATACTAGCTCTAATAGGTCTATACTAGAATCGTTAGTTGTGCAAAATGGGGTGCAAATGAAGCCCAGAATGATTGCTTACCTCTGAGTGATTCTATCCACAGTCATGAATCCATTTAGTCGGGTACCTAAGGGGGGGGGGGGGTCACCGTGCATCCCCCCAGGACTCCTCGAAACTTACATTTTCAGGATCCTCATGACATACCAAAACATAATCAAGATGTTAACAGGAACGAAAAGTGGCTGTTCTAGGTGAAATTCAATGTATTCTATTGTTTTTCATAATTTCGTATGTATTTCTTTGTTTTTCAACTTTTTCAACTTTTGTTTTTTCTTTGTTTTTCTATCAGAAATTGTCACTGACCACTTTTCTTCCATAATTAGCACAAAACTAATCAATGAAAGTGATTAATTGTAAAAATAATCAGGTTTTCATGACCTTCATGACAGAGCACCTGTTTTCCATAGGAAATGTACACAAAATCACAAAATTGTGCCCGTTTTGGGGGGACATTCCGTTACAATAATGGGCGTGACTTCGCAAAAGTATACGCGGATGTTGCAAATTTGGTCTCAAAAGTTGTGCGAGACTTGAACAAACAAAGTCAAGAAGCCTCGCGACAGATTTATAGCGCGAAACTCTGAGGGGGGGGGGGGGGGGGCGGATCCCCCCCCCCCCGTCCTTAAAGGGTTAATGTTGCATGAAAAAAAAAATCAATTTTCACATAATCTCATTTTTAAGAAGGTGGTATGCTTTACTAAGTATTTATCCATATCTTTCTTTTTGACAAACCGACAGTCACTTAACTTCGCGGGTGCGTTTGACATAAATGTATTTCTTCTGTTTCCACGACAACAGGGTGTGCTACATATTATAATATGTATGTATGTGCTTACATGATAGGGCCTACATAGTAGGGTACCTAAGGGGAGGGGGGTCACTGTGCACCCCCCCCCCCGACTTCTCGAAAATTACTTGAATTTGTCTTGTTCAAGTCTCGCACAACTTTCGAGACCAAATTTGCAACTTCCCCGCGTACTTGTGCGAAGTCACGCCCATTTTTGCAGCGGAATGTCGTCCCAAAACGGGCACAATTTTGTGTTTTTGTGTACATTTTCTATAGAAAACAGTGCTCTGTCATGAAAGTCATGAAAACCTGATTATTTTTACAATTAATCACTTTCATTGATTAGTTTTGTGCTAATTATGGTATAGAAAAGTGCGGCCGTAATCTGGCAGAACTGCGTATCTCCTTTAACACATTACGCCAGAAATTGGGTTTAAAGATTCAATGTTACACCTTTCTAAACTGAGATACGATGAGTTGCATTTTTCCTCTTTTCTCGGTCATAATTGGTCTAAAGAATTTATTTCCAGCAAAAAAAATGACAATCTGACCTTTTTAAGTAGTAAAAATTACCAATTTAAAAAACTTACGCAGTTCTGCCAGATTAATCGTCGCCAAATTTTTGCGATCGTAATCTGGCAGAACTGCGTATCTCTGGTCACGTGCCCGGGTTGATCAGCCAGAACTGCGTAAGTTTTTGGCCATGCGGGGGGTTTTTCAGGCAGAACTGCGTATCTCTAGGAGATACGCAGTTCTGCCTGATAAGCACGTGTTTCATCAGGCAGAACTACGTATCTCTTTTTGTCGTCAACCACGTGCTTATCAGCCAGAACTGCGTATCTCCTAGAGATACGCAGTTCTGGCTGATAAACACGTGGTTTATCAACCAGAACTACGTATCTCGGTCTATTTTCTGCGGGTTGTCTATCGTATTTTACCATCCACCCTCTTACTATTCAGCGGATGCAGTGTCAAAACAATGAATATTTTAGATCGAGTACAATTTTTTTGAAATATTTGTATTGTATAAAGTCATCATTATTGATTCACATTTAATTTCATTTTATCCATTCATTTGTATATGGAAAATAACTTGCTTTCCCCAAATGTTGTCAGTCTGTGTTCATGTTTCAGTATTATTTAGCGGCACAAGAAGTACTGCTACATCAAAAGCCTGGCTGCTGCTTGGGTTATTGTCGATCTCATGAAGCATTGCATTTGGACTAAGAATAATATTAGACTAGGTTCTAGATGTTAAGCTATATTGTTCATCAAGACTATAGGTACTACACTGTAGACCGTCGTCTATTCAGGCCTAACGATACACTAGACATCTAGAGACTAGTACTAGTAGAGCGGTACGTAGGAATCTGCATACGATAGGCCTACTGATCTCATCATTATCCTAGTATTCCTACTCTATGCCCAAAGTAAGAGTAAGCCTAGACCCTTTTGGCTGAAGGCCTAAACTCTATTTAAACTAAAGAATATTAGGAGCTAGGCCTGACTAAAAGTTTATTTACAGCTTTATTAGAAAATAAAAAAAAAATAGACCCTAGTTCTCGTTTGTGTCGACTCCTAGTCCTACTGTAGGCCTTATTGTCACTACAGTACTAACGTTAGGGTAGTAGTGTTCTAACCGTTACTATCTATTTCTACGCAGGCCTATTAAAAACGTACGAGAACTCTCGAACTCTGTCTACTCGATTGTCTAGGTCTATGTAACATCCAGACGTCTATTTTGGGGCGTCATTATAACAGACTAGTAGATCAATGAAAATTAGTTTCTAGATTTTCTAGTCTAGACTCTAGATCTAACGCTAGACTCTATATCCAGGTAGGGGCTAAATCTAGCGTTACAGCTAGACTGTTTATTGGGGATCTAGGCCTAGAAGGTACTAATGTTGTAGATCTAAGAACAACATAAAGCCTAACATGCCTATCTATAATGACTAACGGTAAGTCTATAGAGTCTATAGCCTATAATGTCTAGTAGTAGGCCCCTAGTACTGGTAGTAATGTATAGAACACAGATCTAAATCTAAGTTTCAGATCTATTTCTAGGGCTAAATGTTTATAATTTAGCGTTTAACCTGTAGATTCTAGATTCTTCATATTACAGACTTCAAGAATGTCTGGCCGAATCAAATCTAGAAAAATAGAAAACTGAGTAAAGACAGAATAACCGGCGATTCAGCCTAAGTTAAGTAACGGTAGGCCCCAGTAGTCTACTAGTAGTAGGCCCCTACTGCACAATTTACTGGGAGTACCGGTACGGTACCGGTATTAAAAAGTAAACTGTAAAAGTGTTAGTATTGGTCAATTTCTGACGTCTGTAGGATTGGATCGAAAATGCCATCGTTATAGACGGTATCCTAGATATTCATTAAACTTCTCGAGATCAATCCCATAGATCCAAGCCCACTAACCGCTTATTACAATGAAAAATAAAATAAGAAGCTATGGTCAATGGATTACAGATATTGTTGTTCGCGTGACCTACGCTACCGCACAGTACATTGATTTCACGTACACTAACAATCATGGACAAGTGCTGCAGCAGTACCAAGTAGGCCTAAAGTTGACTGGAGCGTGATGTCAGACAAGATGAAAACTATAACGTTTGTTAGATCTAGAAATGCTCTAGGCTTAAAAAACACTAGATTGTAGCAAAACTTAATAGTAAGGCATACCGCATATTGACCTGTTTTGAAGCCTGCCAGTCTATGAAGGGAAAGAAAGTGGCAATTTCCCCCAAGAGTAACGAGGGTTATTGCTTTAGCGTGACTGTCGTCGTGTACAATACACGTAGCCGCACGACGTGTCTAGCTAGCTAGCTAGCTAGCTAGGCACTGCTAACCTGAACGCGCAGCGCGTTCGTCACTACCAAGGTCGCGCACGCGCGTGTTAAGATATACCATGTCCGTGCGGGACGCAGGAACACCTTGGTCCAAGCGTTGTCGTAAGTCGACTTACGCAGTTCTGCCTGATTAACATCGGAAAATTCATTTCGAATCTCGACTTACGCAGTTCTGCCAGATTAATCGCCCTCTCTCCTCAGGAATTTTGCCAAAATCACTTTCTAAAAATAACTTTCTGTACCGATTCACAACTTATTTTTTGGCCCACTTGAAAGAGCATGAGAAAAAACACTCAAAACACTCAAAACCTGAAAATCGACCAAAATCGACTTAGGGAGTTCTGCCAGATTACGGCCGAGTGGTCAGTGACAATTTCTGATAGAAAAACAAAGAAAAAGCAAAAGTTGAAAAAGTTGAAAAACAAAGAAATACATAAGAAATTATGACAAACAATAGAATACATTAAATTTCACCTAGAAAAGCCACTTTTCGTTCCTGTTAACATCTTGATTATGTTTTGGTATGTCATGAGGATCCTGAAAATGTAAGTTTCGAGGAGTCCTAGGGGGGGGGGGGGGGATGCACGGTGACCCCCCCTTAGGTACCCGACTAATTTAGCCACAAAAATGGAAAAACAACGAGAGACCAACAACCAGCAACCACCCTGTCCTACGCTGCCTATCGGAGTTTTTACCCGTTGTAAACGCGGTGCGCTTAGTCTTTATTCAAGGCAGCGAAGGGAATATCCAAAGGGTTATGATGTCCACAGCTGTCACGCGGTGCGCTCTAATAGTCTTTATCTAGAACAATGTATACCGTTATCATATCTGAAGTTCCTAATAAAAGGGATTATCTATACTGTTTTTATACTACCCTCTCAACAAACACATAAGTTTTAAACAAAAACTACTCTGTTCATTAACAATGTTATTTATTATAATGTATTGTAGTGTACCGGTGACATTGTTTTTGCATTATCCTTCATTGTTGGATGGAAATAAAGCGACATTGGCGTGGTATTATCGTTTTCACCGTAGCGTTTTCACCGGAAAATGATAAATAATTGCAAATTACGGTAAAATTCACGAGGAATTGCTCTTTTGTTGTTGTTGTTGTTTTTAGATAAAGGGATATACACTATATGATAAGCTTTGAATATTCCCTTCGCCGTCTTGAATAAAGACTAAGCGCTGTGGACAACATAACCTTTGGATATTCCATTCGCTGCCTTGAATAAAGTCTAAGCGCACCGCGTGTACAACAGAACACCTGTTGCGACACGGATTGTCGCCCCTACACGGATTGTCGCCTCCTGCTCGGGGCGACAATCCATGACGGGCGCTGGCGGCACGGATTGTCGCCCCCGTCACGGATTGTCGCCAGGCGACAATCCGTGACGCTTGTGCAGTTCCCAGTTTTTGACCTGGAAGGCGACAATCCGTGTTGGCAAAAAATTAGTTGCGACACGGATTGTCGCCCCGTCACGGATTGTCGCCCCGGGCTCGGGGTGGTTCCTCCGGTGTTAAGCTTTGGTGGGATGGGTATGACTGGTAAGTTATGCGTATGTGTGTGTGTGTGTGTGTGTGTGTGTGTGTGTGTGTATTGTGAGCTGCATGATATGTGATGTGTATGATTTGTTGTGTGTGTGTGTGTGTGTTTGTGTGTGTGTTTGGAGTATAATAATACAATAATATGTAGAAATTGTGCATGTGTGGTGGTTACATAGTGGTAGTGGTTTGTTTGTCTGTGTGTATACGTGTGCCTGTATGCTTACGTGTGTATGTGGAATATAGTGGCGCTACTGTGGCAATACAAACGCCTTCAGAGTGTATGAGCACGTGTTTAAAGAATTCACACCAGCGTTGATCTAAAAATAGTATGGGTGTGTCAACCAAATATCAGCGGTGAGGCGGGCTAGGCGAGAGAGAGACCGAGAGAAAATACATACGAGGGAGGTACCCTCCCCAAATGTTATTTGCCTTTGTTCATTTTTCCCTGCAGTCATTTTCTTCCATCAGTCTTATAAACTGGAACGTCCATACCACTATTCTTTGTCCCAGAATAGGTTTGGCATGCTTTATGCATGAGCGAATAATTTCCACACGCCGTAAAAAATTTGTCAATCGTTACTTGATTTTAGCACAAACGAACTGTCATTGCACACCGCTAATACATACGTAATACAAACAAACACCAACAAACACTCAAACAAACCTCATAATGCAAACAAACCAACTCAACACTTTTTTCCTTGATATCTATTGATTTCATTCAAATCATTCATAAATCGACCCATTCTGGGTGCAACATGAACAAAAAAAGTTACAAATGGCAATTCGAAACAAAAGCAAATCCATTTGTCAATTTATACCACAAATAATCTCACTTCAACATAGATAACTCGATTATAGACCAACCCTACTAATAATTTCTTCACGAGAAAGTTTTGACATGTATAGGGCCCTACCAAACCTATATTCCTTGAATATATTGGTTTGGATCATGTAACACCTTCTTGCTTACAAGGGCATATACATAAAAAAACACACAAATATATTACACAAATCTAGAATGAAATCAGTCATAAAAAACCCCACCACCCCCTCCCCTCCCAAACCGAAACAAATCTAGGGCCTACATCTATCCTAAATATTAAATCCTACCAACATCCGTCATACCATTTATAACTATCCTTCTTCAAATCCAATCCCCAACCCACCAACCCCTGATTAAACAAAACCTAAATCATCCCACACCCACATTCACCGACCCAAATACATACACACACACACACACACACACACACACACACACACCCACACACACACACACACACACACGAAGGTTCGTTATTCCGAAGTTTCGTTTTTTCCGAGGCTTCATTTATCCGAAACACACAATTCCCTATACCTAGTGGTTCGTTGATCCAAAAATGAAATTCGGAATAACGAACCTTCGGAATAATGACCCTTCGGACGAATGAGCCTTCGGACGAATGAGCCTTCAGAATAACAAACTTTTGCAATAACGAAATGTAACCCCCTTCCCACATACCGACGCACACCCGAACCGATACCACATCCTTCCTGATGAAACGATTTCCCAATGTTGATAAATAAGACATAATGGACCGTATGCAGAAAAGCAGCATCCGCCCGCACGCAAGCTCCACTCCGAATTCACATACAAATCTGCCAAACAAACTCATCAAATTCAAAGCTGCTGATAAAATCAATATCAATGTTAATGCCAGCAACAGCTTACTAGGTATCCCTCCCCACGCGCAGCTAAAAAACACATACGCAAAAAACTGACATAATAAACACATTCTTCCATCTCACACACACATACACACACACACACACACACACACGCACAAACGGACAATAAATTATCATGTGCACTCGCACATACACACTTCCTTGAAACCTCACCATGACTTTTTACATGGCATGTTTGCATGGATGTAGCCATGTAAGTTATGTGTTAGTATTTCAATGATTATGTCCAGAACGATATTACCCAGCAAAATGTGCTTCGAGGGTGGGCGACAATCCGTGTAGGGGGCGACAATCCGTGCCGCCAACGCCCGTCACGGATTGTCGCCCCGAGCAGGAGGCGACAATCCGTGTAGGGGCGACAATCCGTGTCGCAACAACACCTGTGAACATACAGAAGACAGTGCTCTTCTTTGTATAGCGAGTAGTCTCGATTCAGAAGTATAGGGATATAACAACGAGACCAAATTGGCTAAAGATTCATTTATTATGACTAAGCTACTCATCTGGAAATGCTATCATAGCTTGATGAGCATATCTATGCCAGACAAACAAAATGACACCAAAAAGGTTTTGCCACCTCAGGTGGTAGCAATATCTGGCCTGGCCCATGGACTAGGATGATTGTGTCGTTAACAAAGAAATGGACGAAATAATTGACACGCCGATCAGTGAGCAATTGAGAAGGGAGAACAATTAATTTGCAGTCAAATGTATTATGTTAAGTGTGCTGCGGGCGCTGTGGCATTTCATGGTGGATGCGACACCGGACCTGACTCCAAATGGGAGGACCTGGGTTCGATTCCGCCAAGTGCTTCCGTCCTTTGAAACATGGGCGTAAATCCCGGAAGGGATGGTGGGATATATCCACCCCCCCCCCCCCCCCCTGAAATGGAGGAGGGGGGATGGCCTGTACAATTATCCCCCCCCCCCCCCGAAATTTGAGGAAAAAATGGAGGAAGCAGAAATGTGATTGTTTCAATTTTGGCATATTGCATGACGTTCGTATGCCCGCCTTCAGACAGGTAACAGAGCTGAACAGTATTCTATCATGTATAGGTATACATAATTTTCTCAAGCGCTCGCTCGCTCGCGAAGAGAGTAATATCGACATAGGGTATGGTCCAGACGTTGACAACGTCAAATAGCGTGGGCTTACATGTAAACATGCTATGACGCAAGCAAATCGGGACCATCTGCAAATTATGTACGAAAATAAACAAACAATAACAAAAACTATGCCGCCATAATTGAACTGACCCCCCCCCCCCTTCATTTCCTTAATCATTCCTGAAACTCTCGAACTTTCTTTAAGGAATTGTCCAACTACCACCAGAACTATGCACCAGATCGTTGAATTCAATCATAGATATGCAAAAGCTCCGTTACTGGGTCCCTTTCGATAAACTTTGTACATTTTCATAATTGACGTATTTCCTCAGTATTATCAAAGAGTGTGCAGCAGATCTTTCACTTACAAAAGCTCCCTCAATATGCAAAGGCGTCGATGGCATAACAGTATTGGGGACAAACATATCATTTTGCTCCTCCTCGTAACTCCCGAGATGTGGAAATGTTTTTACTTTTTGATAGAAAACTGTTTAAATATTTCACCCAAAGATGGCTGAATTTCAATTCTGAAAATACAAAATCTCCCTCGCGTAAGAGGGGGAAAGGCCACGCCCCTTCCATACCCTCACCGTTCAGTCCTTTCTACTTAATACACTTTGAATGGACAGATTTTAAAATGTTTTGTCTAAAGTGTGTACAAGGTCTGTTACTTCAGTTTAAAAAAATGCAAAATGTTCCGTGGGTGGGAGGAGATATCTGCATACTTTCAATTAACGGAGGGCCCCCCCCCCCCCTCCTAAGGGAAAAAAAAAATAGTATACACTTCTGGGATTGAAATTTTCCAAGATTACTTCATAAATGTGTTTACGAGATATTTTCATCTGAATTCTAAAAATGCAAGAGCACCCTCGTATGCAGGGGCGTCGATCCTGGAGGACGGGGAGCGCGGACGGGGGAAGAGGGGAGGAGCAAACATATCATTATGATCCCCAATGATTCCCGAAATGAGGAAAATTGTCTTGCCTTTTTTGATAGAAAACTGGAAGGGTGGTGTAAGCACTCGCCGACGCCTTCTCCCTGCTCGCCCCTCCCCTCCCCAGCACCTACGCATACAAGTAGACTGTGGTTACACTTTAAACATAGATAGTTTTCCAAATATGCTACAAAATGTGTGCACCAAACCGTTTAAATACAATCAGAAAATACAGAATCTCCCTCGTGTAGGAAGGGGGAATAGGGAATATGGCTTATCCCCTCTCACCTTCTCTGATTGACAAATTTCCAGATATTTCAACAAAAGTGTGCACCAGATTGTTGAATTTCAGTTCTAAAACTAAAAAAAAAAAAGCTCCCTCGAATATGGGAGACGTATCTTGCCACCCTCCCATTGCTTGGTCCCCTCTATAGGCTTAGTACACTTTGGAAATGACAATTTCCGAATTTTCCACAAAAAGTGTGCTTTAGATCGCTTAATTTCAATTCTAATAAGCTCCGTCTTGTGTTTCCCTCTCCCCCCCCCCCCCCAAGCTCTACCTCACTTCCTGTTTTTTGTCCCATTCATCGCACAGCCAGCATGGTGTGGTAAAGATTAAGCGCTTGAACAGACACTGTACTTCAGATCCTCTTTTCTCAATTCACACATTTCCTGAGTTTGTGCTTTCTTCACTTTCAACTCTAATAACTTTTGAAAGGATAGGGCCACTGATTTGAAAGTTGGCATTGATTATGGACAGAATGTGTTAATAAGGCATGCTTAATTTCAGTTTAATTTTATAATCCCTTCATTGTTGTTACTCTGGTGGTTTACTTCCTGTTTTTGTCCCATTCATCGCACAGCCAGCACGGTTTGGTAAAGATTTAGCGCTTGAGTAGACACTGTACTTCAGAGCCTCTTTTCTCAGTTCACACTTTTCCTGAGTTTGTGTTTTCTTTCCAATATTTAGATAGGTTAGGAGAGTCCATTTGATTTGAGTTATACATCATTTTAAAGCTTAAAGTCTGTTCTTTCAGAACATGGTCTTAACTAAAAATTCATGTCTGGCGACTTTTTGTTTGTTTTGAGGTGCAGGGTCACATATATATATATATATATATATATATATATATATATATATATATATATAAAAACATGAAAAGATCTTCATTACACAAATTGCTACCTTACACAAGTGGGACTGTTTCAAGTCGACAAAACGCGCAAAAAACATGCATGAAATTGCACCATGTACAACATCAAAATGCAAAAAGTTCTCACCGTAGGAGGGGGAGACCCCTCCTCCCCCCCCCCCCCCCCCCACACACACACACCCTCGCTCGCTCCACTCGCTCGGGCTCGGTCGCGTTCATGATCTTCAGTGTAAGAATAGATATAAGAAGTTTAATTAGATGATACCTTTTTATAGGCAAACTTGTTCAATAATAATCTACATAAAATGTACTGCTACCTTAAACATGTTGGACTGTTTCAAGTCGATAAAACACGAAAAAAAAAAAAAACCTGTATCGAATTGCACCATTTACAACATCACTATACAAAAATTTCTCACTGTGGAAGGGGAATTACCCCTCCCACACCCTCCCCCTCCCTCGCTTTGCTCCCTCGCATCTAACCGCTCCCCCCAAGATCAAATCCTGGCTATATGCCGGTGATAGGCCACGCTATTCATTAGGCCTTCACAGTGATGTCGCACAGGCGGAGCGAGAGCTGAAATACCACGATGTAGTCACTCAACTATCTATATATCAGGGCTCCACACTAACTTTTATTTTTGGTGGCCCAAAGGCAAACATCCGACATTTGTTGGTGGCCCGATGTGCGTTTTTGGTGGCCCCGGGCCACCGGGCTACCGTTAGTGTCGAGCCCTGTATATATGAATATTTCTTTTTCTTACTTGTTTTTTGACAGGAAAAAATCTCAAATGTCACCAAAAGTGTGCACCAGATCGCTGTATTTCAGGTCTGAAAATGCAAAACCTTCCTGGTGTGGGAGGGGGGTATACCTCCCCCGATAGGTTGCTCCGCTCCCTCGCGCAGATATTCCAATTCAAAGTCCCTCCCCCCCCCCCCCCCCCACCCACCATCATTAAAACGGAACGATGCCCCTGGGATGATTGCTTTATTGACTAAAATCAAGAAAACTGAAGAATACAATTAATAGTTACAGGAAAATATCTTTTACTTTATTACATACAAGGAAATGGATATCCATATTACTATTTTATTGAATTTAATTGGGCATTACTCAGGGCTGCGCTACGTTTTTGAAAGGGGGGGGGGGGGTGTCCAAATCGTCTGTCAGTAAAGAAGAAAGAAACATCAAAAGACAAGAGAAACAACAACAAAAAAGTCTTGACCCTTTTAAGGTCTGACTTTCCGCCGAGAGTCGGCTGACAAGAAAAACAAACAAACAAACAAACAAAAACAAGATCAAAAAGGTTCATATTTTTGCTGCTCCTTCCCTCCCACTTTGCATGCACAAGAGTGGGACATTCGATCCCTGTAAATTGTGTGTGTGTGGGGGGGGGGGACCAAGCTTTTCTCTTCTCTCCCCCCCTCCCCCCCCCCCCTCCCCCCCTCCCCCCCCCCCTCCCCCCCCCCCCCCCCCCCCCCCCCCCCCCCCCCCATGGCTGCGCCGGTCGGTTATGGGCTTTTAATCGTGGTGATGGTGACTATCGCCGATCATCCCCCACTCCTCAGTACGGATTTACGCCGTTGCTTTGAAAAGATGTTTTTGCCCACCATGTCACTCTTGACAAGGTGTATATTGAATAGGTACCTAGCAACGCTGGGATGATAATAATAATGTCAGGGCCTCTAGTACAGCAGCGGCAACACTGGAGAGGCTACTCTGGATATTAAAGTAAGTCCATAATGATATATTGCTATTTTTATTCATCAATTTTCACCTTCAGACGACTTTATCTACAACGTAGAAGGTGAAATAAATTTGTTCATCCATGTTTCTTTTTAAAATCCACAATTGTGTAAATTGGACACGGGTTTGTGCGCAAGAATAGAGTGCGAATCAATTAACATGATGAATGTTTCTTTATCCCTGAAATTCTCTTAATAAGCTCATTAAAAAAAAAGGTATATGAGCACTGCATGCTAGTCTCTTAGTTAAAAAAAAAAAAACGAGATGAGTTATATATGACAGGAAATTTGAAAAGAAAAAAAAAATGTACGCATTGAACAGGAACCAAGGGAGGAACGAATAGACAGATAGGGATATTGACCCGGTGTGTTGTCCGAGGAGATGCGAAGATTGTTGATACAAACCCTCGCGTTTAAAAACCAACCATACTTGTGTAAAGCAAGAACAACAATATACCATGCTTTTCTGTTTCTAACTAGAGCCACTTAAACACTTCTCTTGAAAAAAAAATATTAACATAAAAGTCTCGACTACCTATAAACCAAACACTGTGGTATGTCAAAGGTCAAAGGTCTTTTGTGTCCTTCATATACATAGATGAGTATAATGAAATTCCTTATGATACTACTAATACTACCTCTTTTTTCATAATTGAAAAGTGGCAGAAAAGGCATTCTTAGTAATTAGTATTTGGCACTTGGTACTTCAATGAAAAGAACAAAAAAAAAAAACAATACAGAACCCAAATTATTCAACGCTTTAAATCCCAAAGCATATGCAACAACTTGTATTTTGCAACTCGCGATAGGTCCTCAAGGGACAAGGGAAGTATAAGTCGTAACTTGGACGCATGTTCTCACAAAGGCAACGCAACAACAATAATAACAACAACAACAAATGTTGCTGTACTGTATCTATGTACGATACCATCTTGGATGGTGAATGTAGTATGGCTAGAAAATGGCCGATTTGCATGGATTGCTTTGATCTGAGAATTCAACATCGTTTTAATGGGAAAGTTCGATCTGTAAAAGCACCACCTTACAATTCTAAAACACTGCTGAGTGGATTGTGCCTAAGGTTTGAATGTTAACCGGTTACTTTTTAACCTTTGGAACAGCATCGCAACACCTTTTTATAGATTAAATTAAATTCAATTCAAATTCAAATTCAAATTGAACAGAGAATTCTGTCACTCTTCTTCTCGCACACGTGAATAAAGGAATATATTACAGGAAACTGAACAGTGATGTAGCCTGCAGTGTATTCGCGTACGCCGAAAATTGGCCGTCGGGGTCCAGGGTAAAGTTACCACAATCACACAACTCAAGAATTAATGTGAAAGTGCCAGGCCTTCAGGCTCTATCAACACCAAAAGGCCTGTGTCCTATTAGTTTAACTTTTATTTTGCCTTGCGTTTACCATATTATGTTCAACTCTTTAGAAACAGGTTTTTTTTTTTGTTGTTGTTTACTTCCTAATCCCTTGGAAAAGACCTGTAACAGGATCGAAAGCTTGGGAGCAATAAAAGGCAAAATAAACTACCGCAGCGTCTGCCAGCAACCTTACTTCCTCCGTCACAACTTCTTATGGGAGAGAGGGAGAGAGAGAGAGAGAGAGGGAGAGAGAGAGAGAGAGAGGTGATGATTAGAAATGATCAGATGACCTTCATTATCAGTCTACGAGCTTTTGTGGCAAGCCGGAAGTGGGTTAAACTCGTGGTTGAGGGTTAATACCTTCTATTCCCCTCATGTGGGTAAGAGTATGATACCTACACATGGATGATTGCTTTTCTCATTAATCGAACAGAAATTAATAAAATTGGTTGCCAGGCGAACCAAATATTAGCATGCGCATCCTGTAAACGTCGTCACTTGGTTGGGTTTCATGCTCGAGCAGCTGTATGCCAACCTCACTGTAAAGATAACAAGAACTTTGGTATCCAAGTTAGTTCCCTCGTTGGATGAAACCTTCGATTGAAGAGGCAACAATGATGGTAAGTTATCATCTGTAACTCAATGCCTTCCACTTTATCATGAAGACATCCCCCGAATTAGGCGTTCAGCTATGATGACGTATTCGATCGCAAAGCGCATAAAGTGTTATTCTACTCTCTAAAAAAAAAAAAAAAAATCGAGTGAAAATATTCACTCTTAAAGGAGTGAATACAAAAAGAGAATGTTCGTTGTCACACATTTTGGAGTGACCTCAAGGATAACTCGGAAGATTTTGGAGTGATCCCTGAGGTCACTCTAAATTGAGTGAAAATGAACATTTTCACTTAAAATTCACTCCAATTTCACTCTAAATTCACTCTTTTTTGTATTCACTCCTTTAAGAGAGAATATTTTACTCGATTTCTTTTAGAGAGTAAAGTAAATCCATCGTCAGATCGAACACAATGAGACACGAAATGTCTACTGATCATTTGTTTCATAACAACCAATATTCTTAAAGTACTGATTGATCTGCTATGTTCTTATTATTCCCTTGTTTAGCAAACTTACGCCAGAATACATCCATTTGACAAGAATGGAGTGAATTTGTTTTGCAATGAAACTTTTCATACTTTTTAATGTATGTGTGTGTGTGTGTTTGTATGACCCTGAATCACCAAACCACCAAATAATCATTGTGCATTGGAACTTCGAAGCGCTAATAACTAATTTAGTTTGCCCATAAGTTATATTGTCGGGAGATACAGATAATTCAAAGCTAAGAATAAAAAATTAAACACAAACAAACAAAAAATCAGTAATATAGTTATGTAAAAGACAAGTTGCAATTAAACAGAAATCCCTATTCAATGTGTGTTTTGGTATGTATGTGTATACTAGTTATTCAATGACAAAGGACTCCTCAAAATAGTTCTTTCCATGGTATTGGTTTGTTTTCAAGATATATACGAATTATTCAACATAATAATCATTATGAAAGAGTATGAAGAACATCTATTGTGACCCTGCACCTCAAAACAAACAAAAAGTCGCCAGACATGAATTTTTAGTTAAGACCATATGTGACTCTGCACCTCAAAACAAACAAAAAATCGCCAGACATGAATTTTTAGTTAAGACCATATTCTGAAAGAGCAGACTTTAAGCTTTAAAATGATGTATAACTCAAATCAAATGGACTCTCCTAACCTATCTAAATATTGGAAAGAAAGTACAAACTCAGGAAAAGTGTGAACTGAGAAAAGAGGCTCTGAAGTACAGTGTCTATTCAAGCGCTTAATCTTTACCAAACCGTGCTGGCTGTGCGATGAATGGGACAAAAAACAGGAAGTAAACCACCAGAGTAACAATAATGAAGGGATTATTAGATTAAACTGAAATCAAATATCCCTTATTAACACATTCTGTCCATAATTAATGCCAACTTTCAAAGCAGTAGCACTATCCTTTCAAAAGTTATTAGAGTTGAAAGTGAAGAGAGTGGACAAGGTTTTTCAGAAATGAAAAAGGGATTCTAAAGACACACCTATAATCACACTATTCTATCAAAAATGTTCAAGATAAACTGCTAAAAAACCACATTTTCCTGCCCGTTTTATGATACCAATTTTTAGCATAATGTAAAAGAAGACCCGCTCTTTCAGAAAATATGAAAAAGTCAAGTTCGGCTAGGTTGACCCATTTCACTTATTTTCAGTTCTCACGCAAAATCAGTGTGTGCGATTTTATGCTCGTTTTGAGGTGCACGGTCACATATTCTGAAAGAGCAGACTTTAAGCTTTAAAATGACGTATAACACAAATCAAATGGACTCTCCTAACCTATCTAAATATTGGAAAGAAAGCACAAGCTCAGGAAAAGTGTGAACTGAGAAAAGAGGCTCTGAAGTAAAGATTCTATTCAAGCGCTTAATCTTTACCAAACCGTGCTGGCTGTGCGATGAATGGGACAAAAAACAGGAAGTAAACCACCAGAGTATCAACAATGAAGGGATTATCAGATTAAACTGAAATTAAGCATGCCTCATCAACACATTCTGTTCACAATCAATGCCAACTGTGAAAAAGTCAAGTTCGGCTAGGTTGACCCATTTCACTTATTTTCAGTCCTCACGCAAAATCAGTGTGTGCGACTTTATGTTCGTTTTGAGGTGCACAGTCACATTTGTGCCTTTGATGTTCGATGCTTGAAGCCGCTATCTTTCTGAGCAATCTGAAGATTTTAACATTAACATAACATCGGGTATGTGCTGCTCGTTTATATATCAAATGCAATGAAATATCACCTAATGATAAAGCATATAGAACAAACTCCGTTCGAAAATATGTGCAAAAGTGTAAATCTGAGCTGTATTTTGTGAGTCTTTGAAATTTTTCCCTCACGGAAAGCCGGTTTTATCATTTTTCTCCTTATTTCCGCAAAATGAAACTAATAAGTTATTATGGTATCATTCTTAAATATAGTTCTTTATAAATCAATATGTTAGATTAGCGTACAATCACGTAAATTCAAGTAATCTTGATATCTATTTCAGCAATATTTGAGCAATTTATATTCGCGCACCCCCGTGCCTTTACCATTGTCTACCACCCATCGTTTGTAAGTAGGGATAGCGAAAAGTAATTACCATCACAAAGACATATCTTCCTTGGAAAGTGGCTAGTGATTATGCAATGAGACACGAGTCAATTGTCTTCGCATCTGAGCGGCAGATCCAGTTTGACACATACTTCAAATATTTTTGAGTGGCGGCTTCGAGCATGGGATCAAAGCGAATAAGATTGTTGTGACTCCATTTCTCGAACCTCCTTGGTACAACACAGTCGTGGCGTAATAATGCACGAAGCACAGCAGAGTGCCTGTTGCGCGACATTGTGAATACCCGAGAGGGGGCTGCGTCTCCGGTAACGTCCCGAACTTAAACCTGTTCATTATTTTATTTGTATTACAAAATGTGACCGTGCATCAAAAAACGGACAGATCACAAAAGTCGCATCCCTTGATTTATTTGACTACTCGCGAAAGGTAAAACGGCTCAACAGAGTAAAGTTTGAGTTTTCCATATTGCTTGAAAGAGCTTTTCTTCTTATACATTATTCTTCAGTTTTGGATCTTACATTGAATGAGAAAGTGTGTTTTCAGCAGTTTTTCTATAACCCCCTTTTTTTTGGTGGGTAGTGTGATCAAATTTTTGTCAGAGACCTCTTTTCATTTCTTCAAAATTCTTTTCACACTCTTCACTTTTAGCTCTAATAATTTTATTTAAAGGATGATGCTATTTACTGCTTTGAAAGTTGACATTTATCATGAACAGAATATCTTAATAGGACCTGCTTAATTTCAGCTTAATTCATAATCCCTTTATTGTTATTCAAATCCATGAAATTCTTCCGTCGATATGTTTTCATTGCAACTGATTGCTACAGTGGTTTTAATACGACATGTTGGTTTTTTTTTCTCATTCACGGCACAGGGAGCACGGCTTAGTAGATATTAAGCGCTTGAATAGACTGGTACTTCACAGCCTCCTATCTCATTTCAAACTTGTCTAGAGTGTGTGCTTTCTTTCCAATATTTATATAAGTCAAAAGATTCCATCTGAAATGAGTTATACATCATTTTCAAGCTGAGAGTCTGCTCTCTTAGAATCTGCCATTAACTAAAAACGCATATCCGGCGATTCTTTGTTGGTTTTGTGGTACAGGGTCACAAAAGGTTCTATTTTCATCTGCGTTATTTTATGGGTGAATACCAGTCAGCTACTTTATATCATATAACTTGTTAAAAAACAAAACAAAACAAAAACAAAGATGTCCGAAAAAATGCTCCAAACACAATGGTACTGAACCCCAAAACCTGTTCACAGTACAGAGGCCGAGGTGACCTGAGTGTGCACTTGTAATGCGTGCTTCTCTTTAGTACAATGCATCGACAATGTGTGTTGACAGTTTCACATAAGTGGCAAAATATTAAAATGACAGGTTTGTCACAGATAATTTGTTGAATGTTCACTTTCCTTGAACTCTTGCAGATTGCAGGTACATGTAAATGGGTATTTGGACATTTTAACTTGACTTGTAAACCCTTTTATAACTTTATGCATTGAGTAAATTTTCAAGGCATGAAGAAAAAAGTAAAATTTCAATATTAAGTAGAGAGAAATAAATTGCATTTGAGTAGCACCCTTGTCCCTTGACCTTTGCCCCTATGGCCTTAAAATTCCCAAGTAAATTAATTTCAGGTAGAACATGCGTAAGATATATGTACTTAGTTTCATGAGTAACTTTGAAAGTATTGAGGCAAAATGGAATAGCTTGATATAGCACTTTCATTTGAGCCTTGACCATATTTTGACCTTGGATTTTTTTTTTTTTTTTTGGGGGGGGGGGCAGAAAAAGTTCCCAAAGAATATCTATTGGGTGATAACTTTCAAGCAAAAATCATGCAAGCATTGCATACATATGAGGAAAATAACATTTTGTGCAGTTGACCTTGAATTTTGACTACTGACCTTGGTCAGTAAGTCTACACACCCATCCACATAAACAGACATTCACATAGAAATAGACAAATGATGACTGCTCACTGTTGTTCACTCTAAAGATTTGTAATCATGCTTGTTGTCAACAGCTGATGGAACACTACCATCAAGAATCTATTAAGATAACTTTTATTAGTTCATGTACCGTTTTAACAGCCGAAAGTAAATATCATCTTGCCTGGTAAACGCGTAAAATTTTCAGTTCCATGTTAGTGTGAAAAAGTCTTCTCGATTCATCGTATTAAAGTGCGTCACATGCATTAAAGCAAAAAAACAAAAACAAAACAAAACAAAACACACAAACAAACAAACAAACAAACATACCAAAGACAATAACAGATTGTTCTTCTTTTTTGTTAAAGTCGGTTAATATTTTGTTCTTGTGTTTAAAAGAAATCAAATGTGTGTCATTTTCAAAACGTCTACAAACGTGACGCCGACAATGCAGCAGGCAAGGAAACACACACAATCACACACACACACACACACACACACACACAAACACACATACACACACACACACCATTTCTCAATTAATTTAGATTATTTTTGGTCACTGCTGTTTTCAAATATTGTCTACTGTATTTGTTTTCTTCTTCCAGCTGACCATTCCCACATTTGTTTTGCTGGTGACCAGCGTTGTGATGGGTAATTATGATTATGTATTCATTTGCATTGTCTGTATTGAGTGAAATTAAACTATGTTACCATTAAGGTATAATAATAATATGAAGAGATTGTTTGCAAAACCCTACGAATCCATTTTTCATGAAAATCAATTAATATACACTGTGAACAAAGGTATAATCATTAGACCAGTCTGCAAAATGAGTTTCTAGTAAAACAAAATAGTAGACATTCATGATTATATTTGACCGTGCATGGTAAAACCAACAAAACGTCGCACGCCTTGATTTTACTATAATCAATATAAAGGTGTGTGTGCGTGTTTGTATAATTTCTAGAAGAGTAAATCTTCTTCTTGTCTTTCTATCCGTTTTCCTAGATCACTTTTTTCTTGGGAGGGGGAGTGTAATTAGCTATGTCTTTCATTATTTTTTTTGTGTGTGTGGAACACCCTATGCTCCATCTTGAATTTCAATTTTAATGATTATTTTTTCTTTGATTTGTGTAAAACAATATATATATATATATATATGTACGATTCATGTATATATATATATATATATATATATGACTGTGCACCTCAAAACGAACATAAAGTCGCACACACTGATTTTACATGAGGACTGAAAATAAGTGAAATGTGTCAACCAAACCAAACTTGACTTTTTCATATTTTCTGAAAGAACGGGTCTTCTTTTATATTATGCTAAAATTTGGTATCATAAAACGGGCAGGAAAGTGTGATTTTTTAGTAGTTTATCTCGAACATTTTCGGTAGAATAGTGTCATTAGGTGTGTCTTTAGAATCCCTTTTTCATTTCTGAAAAACCTTGTCCATACTCTTCACTTTCAACTCTAATAACTTTTGAAAGGATAGCGCTACTGCTTTGAAAGTTGGCATTAATTATGGACAGAATGTGTTATGAGGCATGCTTAATTTCAGTTTAATCTGATAATCTCTTCATTGTTGTTACTCTGGTGGTTTACTTCCTGTTTTTTGTCCCATTCATCGCACAGCCAGCACGGTTTGGTAAAGATTAAGTGCTTGAATAGACACTGTACTTCAGAGCCTCTTTTCTCAGTTCACGCTTTTCCTGAGTTTGTGCTTTCTTTCCAATATTAAGATAGGTTAGGAGAGTCCATTTGACTTGAGTTATACATCATTTTAAAGCTTAAAGTCTGCTCTTTCAGAATATGGTCTTAACTAAAAATTCCTGTCTGGCGACTTTTTGTTTGTTTTGAGGTGCAGAGTCACATATATATGTATATATATATATATATATATATATATATATAATTGGGAAGCATTTAATGCAAACAAACAAACAAAGCAAACTTGTCTTTAATATGCGCGTTGGAAATAGGAACGAAATTTTATTATCTATAAGAAATGCACATTATCAAATTATTGTCAGATTCAACTATTTAGGCATCATACTAAAAATTATTCATTAATGTAAGTTTCACTTACATTGTGCAAGAACCGTGCGAATATAACTAAACGTAACTGGGACTTAACTTTGGTGGATATATACGTTTTGATGCATTTGTTAAAAAAAAATGAATTGATGCAGGTAAAAACAAATGAATATATAAGTATTAAAAATAGGTAAATAAATAAATAAATAACCAAATTGTCAAATAATCAGGTTTGTTTCATTTACATGTATAGTTATCATGAATTATGTCATGCATTGCATGCCTGTATACCGCTTTCCTTTTTTTGTTATGTAAAAGGAAAAACAATAGCTATGCTTTTTTTTTGCTTGTTTGTTGTTGTTTGTTTTGTTTTCTTTTGTTTTGTTTTTGGTTTTTGTAATCATTCCTTCACAACTATTTGCTGTTCGTTGTGCAGTCCGTAGCAAACACCGGGACAGCTACAATTTGAACTACACCTTCCCAAGGATTCCGCACTGCAAGACAATATCATTCAATGGCGCCCAAATCCAACTAATTCCGAAGCTAAATGATCGTCTGGGGAATGTCTACACCAAGAATTGGTACGGAAATCCCGGGAAGCGTGCTAACCCTGAATACTGGACTTGCCGAATTCCAGGTAAGGTTCACGGGTACTGGCACATGGAAACTACAAAAGACCAGAGGTCTTGTCAGCGTAGTTGCCAACAAAAAGATTATTGTTTAACGGTCAAAACATAAAACAAATGAAATTACTACAAAACATATTCAAAAGAATAGATTTTAGTTAAAGAACAAGGTGATAGTGATTAATCATATTGATCTACAGAGTAAAAACAACATAATGATGTGTATAATCTGTGTATTCCATACTATAAAAAAAAAAATGCAATACAATGGTTGTCCCAGATTTAACTCTGTAATATCTAGGCCCCTTTTCTATACCTAAGAAAATTTTGGTTTAAAATGCATACTCAAAACAAACAAACAATCAAATAAATGCATTTGTATGGAAATTATGCCTCTTCCAAGAATGCTGAAATGAACTGAAACAGCTTGAAATACGATTAAAATTCATTATATGACACATCCATACGACGTAGCGATTTCTGTGTCGTGATTGATATTAATCAAAATATTAGTGTTTGTTTGTGTGAAAATAGGTACCGATATTTCATTTCATCCAACAGATTGCTGGAAACAGCCCTGCAAGAACAGCACATGTATTGAAACCAAGACTAATTTCAAGTGCGTCTGTACAAAGGGATTTACCGGGAACGTCTGTGAATTCCGTAAGAATAAATTGAAGTCTTTCAGTCCATTTGGACATGTGCTTGAGCAGTATGGGGCGCCAACTGTCGCACGGTTTATTTCATTACGACATCAGTCATTTCTCTCTCTGTAACTTTGCATGGGTCACCACCGCTACGACTAGTTCTATTCTACCACCAATCTTGAAAAAACCTTGTGTAACATGCGTACAATTTTTGTTGATCTTACTGTTTTAATTACACCAACTTTCTTTACTCCCTCCTTTCGTTTTCTACCACTTTCTCTCCTTTGCTATATGTATTTATACTAATAAACCTTTTCTTATATGTGACCCTGCAACAAACAAAAAGTCGCCAGACATGAATTTTTAGTTAAGACCATATTCTGAAAGAGCAGACTTTAAGCTTTAAAATGATGTATAATCCAAATCAAATGGACTCTCCTAACCTATCTAAATATTGGAAAGAAATCACAAACTCAGGAAATGTGTGAACTGAGAAAAGAGGTTCTGAAGTACAGTGTCTATTCAAGTGCTTAATCTTTACCAAACCGTGCTGGCTGTGCGATGAATGGGACAAAAAACAGGAAGTAAACCACCAGAGTAACAGCAATGAAGGGATTATTAGATTAAACTGAAATTAAGCATGCCTCATTAACACATTCTGTCCATAATCAATGCCAGCTTTCAAAGCAGTAGCACTATCCTTTCAAAAGTTATTAGAGTTGAAAGTGAAGAGTGTTGACAAGGTTTTTCAGAAATGAAAAAGGGATTCTAAAGACAGACCTAATGACACTATTCTACCAAAAATGTTCGAGATAAGCTGCTAAAAAAAACCACACTTTCCTGCCCGTTTTATGATACCAAATTTTAACATAATGTAAAAGAAGACCCGCTCTTTCAGAAAATATGAAAAAGTCAAGTTCGGCTAGGTTGACCCATTTCACTTATTGTCAGTCTTCATGCAAAATCAGTGTGTGCGACTTTATGTTCGTTTTGAGGTGCACGGTCACATATAGTTGTTAATTTCTGATTCAATTTTTACTTGCTTTTTATGTGATTGTTAATCGCATGTTTATTTTACGTATGCATTCTTAATGTTCACAATTCCCTTAAAATCCCTTAAAATCCAAATCCTTAAAAACCAGTCAAGTTGAAAACAAGAGCAGGTCAAGCTGTTATAATGATGTATATATATATATATATATATATATATATATATATATATATTGTATATATGTATATATATATATATATATATATATGTATATATATATATATATACATATATACAATATATATATATATATATATATATATATATATATTGTATATATGTATATATATATATATGTATATATATATATATATATATATATGTATATATATATATATATATATAATGTATATTCGCGTATTCATTTTAGAAATCACTCTTTCAAGATCGAGCTAGTAAACATACAATTGTAATAAGGTGAATATTTTGCAAATATCGAATTCATCACATGAATTGAATATAGGTACCATCGTAGAGGAAAAATACAGATTAAACAAGATCTTACGTAGTTAAAACTAACATATGTGACACTGCACCTCAAAACAAACAAAAAGTCGCCAGACATGAATTTTAAGTTAAGACCATATTCTGAAAGAGCAGACTTTAAGCTTTAAAATGATGTATAACTCAAATCAAATGGACTCTCCTAACCTATCTAAATATTGGAAAGAAAGCACAAACTCAGGAAGAGTGTGAACCGAGAAAAGAGGCTCTGAAGTACAGTGTCTATTCAAGCGCTTAATCTTTACCAAACCATGCTGGCTGTGCAATGAATGGGACAAAAAACAGGAAGTAAACCACCAGAGTAACAACAATGAAGGGATTATCAGATTAAACTGAAATTAAGCATGCCTCATTAACCTATTCTGTCCATAATTAATGCCAACTTTCAAAGCAGTAGCACTATCCTTTCAAAAGTTATCAGAGTTGAAGGTGAAGAGTGTGGACAAGGTTTTTCAGAAATGAAAAAGGGATTCTAAAGACACATCTAATCACACTATTCTACCAAAAATGTTCGAGATAAACTGCTAAAAAACACACTTTCCTGCCCGTTTTATGATCCCAAATTTTAGCATAATGTAAAAGACGACCTGCTCTTTCAGAAAATATGAAAAAGTCAAGTTCGGCTAGGTTTACCCATTTCACATATTTTCAGTCCTCACGCAAAATCAGTGTGTGCGACTTTATGTTCGTTTTGAGGTGCACGGTCACATATGGTGATGAAAGACTTGTGGATATGTTTTTTTTTTTTCACCCAGGTACTCCGACAAACACCTTGCAAGAGTCTTCAAGTGATGTGTCACCTAAAGTCATTGATGAGAGCAGCACCTCCTCTCCAACACAGACTTCTTCAACACAGGCAACCGCTGTTCATGCATCCACTACGAGAGTGGTCTCAAAACCCACCCCCGAAACGATCAAGTCAAGTACTCACCCCGGGTTGACAATGGGAGGGCTGTCAACGGTTCAGCCACCCATCCTGGAGACAGGTGCCTATAGTATAAGGAACTTTGATATAATTGCTGTCGAACTGACATATGATATCAGTACAAAGAATGCATAGTATCTGCATGTGTTTTTTTCTTTTTTTAACAATTCCATGCGCTACATTCTCTTGTTCACTATAGTCTTCTGTATAATCAGAACCATACACATAATTATGCTTGCTCCAAATTCCTAGAGGTACCCTCCTTAAGGAGAGGTATGGGTTAGGATTTTACCCCATATCACAGGCTTTTGGAAGGAAAGCCATCAAAATCACCTCCCCCCCCCCCCCCCCTTTCCACTGGCTTTTGGAAAGAAGGGCAGCAAATTGCGCCCTATTGCATCTTTTTGGAAGGGAAGTTAGCAAAATTACCCCTTCATGAAGCTGGAGCTTTGAGGTGAAGAGTGTCCAGGATTTCAGCACAGACTGCGTGGACAGGAATATCTTCAGGGACATTCTCTGCTAAATATACCAGACCTGTACTTCACGCTGCACTTTACTTCACTTAGGGTCCAGGTTTGTATTTTTGATGGCTTTTGGAAGGGAAGCCATCAAAATCAACCCCCCCCCCCCCTTAACTGGCTTTTGGAAAGGAGGACAGCAAATTGCCCCCTATTGCATCTTTTAGGAATGGAAGCTAGCAATATTAACCCTAAATGAAGCTAGAGTGTTGAGGTGAAGAGTGTTCACGATTTCAGCACAGACTGCGTGGACAGGAACATCTTTAGGGACATTCTCTGTTGAGTATGCCAGAGCTGTACTTCACACTGTACTTTCCTTCACTAAGGTCCAGGTTAGAATTTCTTCAGATGGATAGTGTGATAAAGAAAACAGAAAAGAGACACTAGAATAAGTCACGTGTGCAATGATTGTTTGTTTGTTTGTTGTTGTTGTCTTTTTGTTTTGTTTTGTAGAGAGAGAGAGAAAAAAAATGTCACTTATAGGTTTTCCCGTCAATTTCATACTTATGCCATTCCAATTCATGAATGTGCATTCAAATTCACGCATTACGTGCGCGCGAAAAGATTCGGACATTCATATTTTAGAATTCGAACAATCAATTTCATTTACAGGAGCTCTGTTTTGCTTCGGTCAAGTCAAATTCAGGCACGTGCGTCCAATTTCGAAATGCGATCACTGCATTTCCTGCTCGTGTATTAAAATTCACGGCATAATGAGTTTGTTTGGAGCTTTCAATTTCATTTTCAGATGATAAATTCCTTGCTTCGTGCAAAATATTCAGTGAAGGAAATGATAGGGTGAGGTTTAAGGCAGGAAGGAGAGAAAGTTTCTTATAAAACAACCAAACAGGTATACACAGCCGAGGCTTATATGCCTTTGATTATGTTTCACGTTTTTGCATTGTTCTGTATCCATGTATTCGTGGTTTTTCATCTCAAGATATCTAAAATTATGACGTCCAATCAGCCGTGCATCCAAACAATACAACGTCAATTTAAACATACTCCTTGATGACACCTTATGCACTAAAAATGCACTATGCACTATGCACCTACATCCTACAAGCATTGCTTTTTAGTAGGTTCCTCATATTTACACATAATTTTATTACATGTCCTTATACATTTGTGAAATTATGTCTAAAATTGAATGTTGTGTTATACATATTCTACTCCGAAATCAAATGGAATATGAAACCTGAATATGGAATGTGGAATATGGAACTCGAATAAAAAAAAAAACGGACATTAACCACACAATACATCAATTTCAAGACAAAATGACACACAATGATCTTACTTAGTCCCGCAAAAACAAGCCAATAAGATAGCAATAGACAACAAACAAGACGTAAACAATGTTCGTGTTATCATTTCAATGTTTGTAAATATGGGACTCGTCACATGAATTGAATATACTGTTGCGGGAAAATGGGTGTTGTCGCACTGACTACTGGGGGTGGCAGGATGTTTACCGAGCGGGAATGATACCCCCAATAGAAAGGCGCATTTTCCGCAATGGAAGAGAGTTGATTAGTTAGATATAAGGTGCATCAGGTACATTCACACAATTCATTCACCATCACGATGAGAGGGCTGCAACATAGTTCAATCGGATGAGCGTATGTTCCGGGCAAAAACTGTTATTTTATTGGCAGATATACTTCACGTTGACAAACGTACATGATCAAAATGAGTTATGACCGGACTTGTCTAATTACTCTAACTGCATGACACGACGACTTTCGCTAAAGTCCTTAGATTCAAGAAGTCGCTCCTCTTAAGAAGTGAAGTTCTCTCTATTCACGAAGTCCCAAAAAGTTAAGTCCCTTGCTTACACAGAGCAATCGATATTTATACCTCTATGCTTAGTGTATTTCTTTAAACTTACAAAAGTATTCGGGTAATTTAGATAATGTGGAAACTATGAGGAACATAGAATATTTGGGGCGTATACCTTCATATTAGGTAAAACATAGAATTCTTTAGTGGACTATACACAACATAATATTCCAAACGATGTAATGCGAGGAATGGACAGAATTTACGGAATGTGCAAGGAATGTGTACTTTATCAGAGACTCAGTCCAGAACGGAAACCCACTTGTTTTGGAATGTGCCCTGCTCAGTATTTTATGAGGTAGAGTTATGCCAAAAATCCTAGGAGGAGAAACCCTAGAAAGTGTCAACATGGAGGGGTGTGCCTGGCACGTGCGGAATGTAAACATTGACCCCACGAGAATTCGCTGCAGAGGGTGAGTGCTTTTCATCTACAACAAGGCATATATTGTTCTGCATGGTCAGTGCAGGGAGGTGGGTCCCTGGTCAGTGGTTTCCTGCTTATCCATATTATTCGTAACACTACCATCGCAGAAAAAAAAACACCACATAATTAAATAAATACCACACCCACAGGTGTAGAAAATACACTGTGATGGTGTTGAAAAGTGTTCACCTGACACGTCCTGGTGTTAATTTGACACTGTACCTGGTGATATTTTGACACTGTACTGGTGTTAATTCAAAAATACCACATGGTGTTGATTTGATATTTGTTGGTTTTAATATCAATGGTTTAACACCCGTCCAGCTTCAATAAGAGACCACACCAGCTGGTGTTACTGTGGTGTAATTTTTTTTTCAAAAATCTAGTATGCTAATGTAAAATTCTTGATCGTCTTGTTTAAATTAAAAATCAACAAGAAGTGCAGTACTAAGAAACTCTTTAAAAAAAAACAGTTTTATATTTGGAAATGACACCCGGAGGTGTTAATTTAACACCATAAATGAGCACCGAAAATTTAACACCAGCTCGGTGTTCACTATCTATTAAAACCGGACTTTTTGCAGTGTATTAAAACCGGCATCTGGTGATGTGTGACTTATGGATTATGTTTTTCACTCAGGTACCCTGACAAACACCTTGCAAGAGTCTTCAAGTGATGTGTCACCTAAAGTCACTGATGAGAGCAGCACCTCTTCGCCAACACAGACTTCTGCAATACAGGCAGACGCTCTTCATGCATCCACTACGAGAGTGGTCTCAAAACCCACCCCCGAAACGATCAAGTCAAGTACTCACCCCGCGTTGACAATAGGAGGGATGTCAACGGTTCAGACACCCATCCTTGAGACAGGTGCCTACGGTATATGGAACTTTCAAATTCAAGCATCGCAAGCACGCGGAAATATTCGGGCATTCACATTCAGAATTCGAGCAATCAAGAAATTATTTCATTTCTAGGAACTCTATTATGATTCCGTGAAGTCAAATTCATGCACGCGCGTTCAATTTCGAAATGCGAGCACTGCATTTCCTATCTGTGTATTCCAATTCACAGCATAATAAGCTTGTGTGGGGCTTTCAATTTCATTAAAATGGTCAATTTCTTTCTTAGTGCAATCAATTTGATGACTTCCTTTGATTATTTACAATACTTTTTTTACACGCATCTGCTGATATACCTTTGATTATTCGCAGGGAAGATTACTGCATTCTACTATCATATTAAATGTATAGACACATAATGAATACACGCATTAACATTTCAACGCTGTAATTCGAGCATTTGAGAGGGTACTGTTTTTTTTTTTTATTACAGTGTCTTTCATTTATTCTTGTATTCCTGTATCAACTTCCATTTCATTTGGGGTGGGTTCATCTTTCAGACTCCATTAACATCACCTGCAAAAAAGGGGTAGGATTCCTTTTGTTGTGCGGAAAGAAGAAAACAATGCCACTCCCGCTTACCCAGGCATACATCTTTGACATATTGAAGACGGTGAAATCCAAGTGTGGTAATAATGAACGCATCTGGTTGGGATGCTCATGCTGCTGGCCGTCAGATCGTACATCATGGTCCAGAGGTGACTTCGGCAAAAAAGGTGATTGGCGATGTGGACATCCTCCTACAAACGGTGACAGTGATCTGCTGAGCAGTTACTTTGCAGGCCAGCCTCTTAGTAAGTGCGTCGATTTATACATCATATTTTCAAGCTGAAAGTCAATAAGTCATTTTTGGTCCATCATAGAATATGGGAAGGGGAGCTGATTTTGAAACATTTCTTTATGGTTCACTATGAAGATCACGTCCATAGTTATGCGCTTATATATTACGAAATATATACTTTTATTGCCATTTGCGTATTTGATCTTATAAGCTATCAATGTTCTTTACTTGACATATTTATCGATGTTTTTATCGTTTATTTTTGTTTGCAAAACAAATTAACGCATTGTTATTCGTGAACCTAGGTGTATACCCTTGGCACCCCACCCTTACATCATCTGGTCTTATCTACTATCCGTTCTCCGTTTCTTTTTCACAAACACTGATTACTCGGGGCTTACAGCCAAACAAGCTTGCTTTCATGTAGGTCCCGCCATACTTTTCTTTGATCAACCCCATCTCGATTTCGAATTGACCAGTTATTACATATAATTACTGTGTTATCACCATGTATATTGTTGTGTTTTGCACATTGTTTACAAGGTGAAAGAACTTGTTTGATTTCTGTTATAATGTCCATAAATGAGAAGTATGGAAATAAAATAATTGAATTGAATTGAATAAACAAAAATCATCAGATTTGTTTGACCTTTATTGGGGAATATAACGCCTTAGATGTGAATATGATATCGATCTTTGTTTAGATTACTGTCTAATTGTATTTACGGGATGCAATTTCCCCATTCTAAATTGATCGCCAACTATTGATATGGAATATTCATTCATGCTTTTCGTATTTGGTTATGGAAGGTGTATTCAGTTAGTTACCCTTAATAACATTTACTGCATAATTGAAAGTATTACTGACTGTGAAATGTAACAGTGGTATGGTATATATTTATGTATATTATAATTATGTGCCCGTGTATCACAAAACCAATACAAAAACAAAAAAGTCGCACGCGTTGATTTTGTATGAGGACTGAAAACAGGTGACACGGGTCAACCTAGCCAATCTTGAGGTTTTCATATCTTCTGAAAGAGCAAGTCTTCTTCTACATTATGCTACAATTTGGGACCATAAAACGAACAGGAAAGTGTGTTTTTAGCAGTTTTTTTCTGTATCATATGTAGAATGATGTAATTACGTGTGCCTTAGAGAGTCCCCTTTGGATTTCTGATAACAACCCTGTACACACCCTTTGCTTTCAACTCTGATAAGTTTAGAAAATATAATGCTACTGATTAGAAAGTAGGCATTAGTCGTGAACAGAGTGTCTTGACAAGGCGTATAAATTTTCAACTTAATCTGGTAATCCCTGCATTGTTGTACCTTGCTCGCTCTGTTCACATGAAAGCGTTTTAACAAAACGTCCAAATAACGAACTCTGGGATGTTTTAAGATCGTTCACAAAACGTCCAAATGTTTGCTAGGACTACCTTTCAGAATGAATTAAGACTGCCTGTGATACTGGAATTTCTCACGAATATATGTGACCGTGCACCTCAAAACGAACATAAAGTCGCACACAATGATTTTGCGTGAGGACTGAAACTAAGTGAAATGGGTCAACCTTGCCGAACTTGACTTTTTCATATTTTCTGAAAGAGCGGGTCTTCTTTTACATTATGCTAAAATTTGGTATCCTAAAACGGGCAGAAAAGTGTGGTTTTTTTAGCAGTTTATCTCAAACATTTTTGGTAGAATAGTGTGATTAGGTGTGTCTTTAGAATCCCTTTTTCATTTCTGAAAAACCTCGTCCACACTCTTCACTTTTCAACTCTAATAACTTTCGAAGGGATAGTGCTACTGCTTTGAAAGTTGGCATTGATTATGTACAGAATGTGTTAATGAGGCATGCTTAATTTCAGTTTAATCTGATAATTCCTTCATTGTTGTTACTCTGGTGGTTTACTTCCTGTTTTTTGTCCCATTCATTGCACAGCCAGCACGGTTTGGTCAAAAGATTAAGCGCTTGAATAGACACTGTGCTTCAGAGCCTCTTTTCTCAGTTCACACTTTTCCTGAGTTTGTGCTTTCTTTCCAATATTTAGATAGATTAGGAGAGTCCATTTGATTTGAGTTATACATCATTTTAAGGGCCACTGTTTAACAATGGCCACTGTTTAAAGGGGAAGGCTAGTAACTAATCAGTTGGAATCAGTGCGAATGCTGGGGGATGATTGTTCCAATTCTTGTGGGTTTCATTTACGAGTACATTATATATCAATTGTTGTGTGAAAATCATTAACTTCAGAACGGTCTCATATTCAAGTAATGTGCAGCTCAATGCCCCGTCACTGACCAGGCATGCTAACCTTGAAACATTAAACTGCACATTACTTGAATATGAGACCATTCTGAAGCAAATAATTTTCACACAACAATAGATATATAATGTACTCTTGAATGAATCCCATAAGGATTGGAACAATCATTTCCCAGCACTTCCACTGATTCCCACTGATCAGTTACTAGCCTTCCCCTTTAAACAGTGGCCATTGTTCAGGACCATTGTCAGGGTGTCAATCACACTACTTACACTACATTAAAGTTTTGTACAAAGGGTTGAAAATAGAGCAAAATCTGAACCCTGACTTACAAGTAAATCTTGAATTTCATAAAAATTATTTATGCTTTCATTTTTTTAAATTAAATCCAACAAAATTGTACTCTATTCAGCTATTGCTCAAATCAATATCAGTGTTATCTCATATAGTTTTTGAACTATCAAGGATCAATTGTGGGAAATGTGTGTGTGTGTGTGTGTGTGTGTGTGTGTGCTTATATACCTAGTACATACGTATGCTCATACACATGAATTTACAGCAAGCCATGTATTCATACAACTGCAGAAAAAAATCAGTTCATTATTATCGTGAAATATATGTCAAAATTATAACATAATGTATTACAATAACGACTCATAATTATTGTTTCAACTTTCTATGTCTATCATGACCTTGTTATCATTATCCTTCTACTTTAATTCCTTTGTTGGGCGATTTTCTTAAGTTTATGGATCCAGAATGATTCGCATTTGAGAATGACTTAGCAGAGTTTTGTGGATACTGCCTCGATGCCTGTTACGGTGAGGTGGTTCACATTGTGGTTAGGGGATTTGAAGTGGACTGTATTTCGGGGGTGCGATTATTGAAAGGGGCAAAACTCTCTATAAGGGATTGAAGGCCTGAATATAAAAACGACCCAAGTCCAATTTTTGGCCAAATTCAGTTTGACATGAGAAATTGTAGCTTATGCATGGACTCATCTTGTGTATAAATGATAAATCCTAATTGCCCCCGAAAGTGCCTGAAATGAATGAGTTAAATTTTGTATTAATGTAAGAATGAAGGGCTTGGGTCATTCTTACATTCATATAATAGCGCCCTCTCTCATCTTTCTCTCATCTCTATAGCAGAATATCATGTATATGAATCAAAGAACGACCCAAGTCCACCACACAAAATGGCCTCTCCACAATTAATGTTGATGTTAATTGTCATAATAATATATGTTCTAATTTGCATATACAATGTTGCCTTCCCATCACTGTTAAATAGACTATTATTGGACAAATCAAAAAAAAAAATATGAAGTTTTTTTAGTCTACTTGAAATGGTCTTCCATGGACTTGGGTCGTTCTTATATTCATATAATCGATTGCATGTGTTTTGTTTTGGTACTGCGCTGTGTCTTGTTTTGGTACGAGACAAATATTTAAAGAGAGAGAGAGAGTATCATAAAGTTGAGCAAGCGTCTTTAATTTGCTTTTATTCGCACTGAACTGATTTATTCTCAATTTCCTGATTCTGATTTCATCTTTTCCCCTTTTCTTTTTATTTCTTTTTCCCAAGACCTGCGTTACGACAGCCAAGGTGACAAGAGGTATCTGGCCGTAAAAAAGGCTAAAGGCGCCCTACAGTTCTCTGCACTCACCCATCACAGTAAACGGGAAACGGAGCATGCTCGCAGAGTTTGCGTGTGATCCCGGTTTGACTGCAGTAACCAGCTTCTAGTGTAGAAACAGAACGTATTTAATACTGAAGCTTGTTGCATGTAATCCTTGGCCACACATTATGCCATGCATGCAATAGCATTTACTCAGTGCAGATATAAAATACACAAAATAGAATCTTGTTAAAGTCGATATTACTTTTGTTTTGTTTTGTTTTGCGTTGCTTTTTTGCTGCTAAATGTACGAGTATTAATATCATTAATAATGACATGTATTTATGGGTGAATGAAAGATAGGTTTTACTCGCTATTGCTTGCAGTTGTACATTCCTAAATACACGGCTTTTAAGAAACATCTAAATTGGTCTTATAGCCTATTTCCCGCTGAACGCTTTACACGCCCAGTAAGTATCAAGGCGTATGCACTGCTTTTGTTTCATTTGTTCCAGACTACGCAAACTGTCGGCTTAAGCCACAAACACCATGCAAAATAAGGCGTTCATGGGTGGATACCAGAAATTGTTCTCTATTATCTATGATGTGCATCTAGTGTTCTGAAAAAAAAAGTCTATTGCCACGTTAGATCCACGCATTCGAAAGCAGTTTGTCCAATCTGCTTTACAGGCGTGTTTGTGATGAAGTTAGCTGAAGTTCGCAATTGGAACTAAAATAATCTTTAAAGGTATCGAAGCTGTTGTGTTTTATCCGCCACGCAGAAACAACAACTCTTGTAATCTCACTTCTGTGTTTACTCCGGGATGTGCTGTTTGGTCAAAAAAAGACGTCAAAAAAGTATTTGGTGAGAGATGAATTTTAAAGTGTACTCAAAGATGTAGTCGGACGCTAAAATTCTGTCACTTTATGCACTAGCCTTTCTGCTCCACGTTGACAAAAACATGGAAATTCAGTTAACTAATTTTAGCATAAGTATACGCAATGTTTATGTGTCTATCATTACATTTCATTCCCATTATCTTCAGCATCACCACTATCACTTTCATCTTCATTATCACATTTTTCTTCATCATTACCCTGTCAACATCATCATACATCATCATCATCATCATCATCATATTTCACGTTACTCTTATTCGTACTTATGCACTAGGCATATAAAAAAAACATAATGTATTTACAGTGTTTCATATTTTGTAGTATTTCTCCATTCCGCAAAAAATATAAGTTCTTGTGTATTATGTAGATAGGTCCCTGGGCTGCCACGTGCTCAAGTTTTTGCTTATAGTGGCAGTCCTTCTTCCGCATAATTTCTCAGATAATTATTTGGAAAATTGGTAATACGATTTATAATTTGTTAATGAAATTGTTACCCGCTACAACAAAAAGGTCCTAAAGTCGCTCACGGTCGAAGCCGTGAAAATCGAGTTTGAAGTCAGAGCATTAAAATTGGTCAAAACTTACGATTGTCTGATTTTGATATATTATTGGAGTCTAACATGTCTTCTATCATCTGTCGAAAGTTTGAAGCAAAATGATCAAAGGAAAGACCAAACAATAGCGTTTTTCTGAGCCATGTTTTTTTTTTGCGTTTCAACGAAGCAGAAACTGGTTCGAAAATTTGGATTGAGCGCCACAGATAGGTTCCGCCCCTAACAACGACCAGAGTGATCTCATTGGTCAGTTTGCTGCTTGCTGCTAACCGCAGCGTGAAGCTCGCACACTGCCCAGTCGACTGGTGCGTGTGGGCGGGGTGCGCTATGCTCAGCCGCTTCTCACATCCTGGTCACTAATTGGTTGGTGAGGAGACCGCCAACGCTGATGTGCTTGAATGAACTCTTCGGGGGTTGCTAGGGCTTACCTTCTATTGTCCAGAGGTGAAAACTGACTTGCGTGTCCCTTGATCGCGATTGAGTCGAAAGGAAGACTTTTAGGGCGCTTTTCTCGAAACAGTGATTTTCCAGACGTCTCGACATGCTCTCTTTTAAACATCGATATCTCCGCAGCCGATTATTTTTATAAAATGTGTTATACATCAATTTAAAGCAGAAAGATTAGGAAATTATATCATGCAATTTTCAAATAATCGACCTCGCCCGACTTTAGGATCATTTTGTTGTAGCGGGTCACAATTAATTTACACATCGATTTTCCTTCTTTGAATCATGTACTTGTAATCTGCTTACTGATATTCCATGTGATATTACTGAAAATAGCTTTGATTTATGTTAGAAGAAAAATAAATCAAACAAACAAACAAACAAAATAAGTCTTTTATAAAGGAAGCGTATCACCTCTTTTTAGTTAGTTTTACATAACACGTAAACTTAATTTATACTGGGAAAAAGTGCCTGCATGAGGTTGTTATTTAACTAAGAATATGAATGGCTGTATCTATGTATCTAAATAATTATCTATGCTGGGTTCAAACGTTTTAACTGCGTCAAAATTTTACTTGCGTTATTATTCAGTTATTCACAAATGCAAAATGTGTTATGGAGTACGTATTTTCATATGTTGATAGGCCTGATCAAGGTATGTGTGATGTAATTTTAGTAATCATGTCTTTACGCAATACATTTTACAGATATTATAACGGAATGTAATACAAACAAATCAGCCAGGAATACGATGTAGTAGGTGTATGTGGTAGGACATTAAGAATATGTTAGGAAAGGAGTATGTAGGATGAGGATTAGGGTACATTAATCCCAGATTGTGCCTGTATAATCTCCTAACTAAATATGACCGTGAATCATATAACCAACAAAACGTCGACGGGCATTGACTTTAAGTGAGGTGCGAAATCTAATAGAGCACAGGTAAAGGTTTAAAATAACCTCGATTCAAATGTAAAGAATTAAATTTTGGAAAGAAAGCACACACTGTGGAAGACTATGCATTTGGAAAGGAGACTCCGAAGTAAAGGGTCTATTCAAGCGCTTAATCTTCCAAAGCAGTACTAGCTGTGCAATGAATGACACAAAAACAAATGTCAAACGCCTTGGCAACAACAACGGAAAGCTTCTCAGATTAAGCTGAAATGAGGCATGCTTTATTAACACACTTTATCCATCAAACAACCAACTTTCAAATCAGCAGAATCATCTTTTTCAAAATTTACTAGAGTTCAAATCGAAGAGTGTGTAATGGATAAATCAGAAATGCGAAGGGGCACCGAATACATACCACGCTTTCCTCACAACAAACAAATTACTAACAAACAAACAAACAAACAAACAAAATAAAACAAACATATTTCTAAAGAAAATGTTATGTATACTCCCTTCCCATTTGTGTATGAACCCTAACTTTATTATAATATAGAAGAATTGCACATTCAGAAAGCACACAATTAGGATCAACACAATTCTGACCCGTTTCACGTATACTGAATCCTCGCATGAAATGTGGGAGTGCGACCTTTTGTCGGTTTTATGATGCACTATGACATATTTGCAAAATTGATTCATCTTGTAGTTGACGTATTTTCTCATGAGTTGTTCAAAACATATGTACACAACATAAACTTTGATTCTTTTTTTTACGTTTCAAGTTCATTGTTAGATGAGGTTAATCCTGAATTGAATTGATGAATAGCCGATGCAAACTGAATTCAGTGGAAGAGAGAATTGTAAGTCGAAGAACGATATCGCGTAGGTTTTTTTTGTTTTGTTTATGTGTGTGTGCTATCAATAATAAAATAAGACATAATCATACAAATACATGTGTAAGAGGAATAGATCCTAGATGTTGTTTCCTATGCTGTCATGAAAATGTGCATTACTATAGGAAAATATCAACATGAGGGGAATGTTCATTCACTGAGCTATGTTTTGTTTTAACAAGTTCTCAGAATATCTTTGCAGTGTTACGACCAAAGTCACACTGAGAATGATTGCACAAAAGAAACAATCAACTGATGTTCAGGCAGTTTAACATAATTGTGGGTACAGACTCGGAATCGGTTTTCACATCAGTACAATAATGATCAATAGAAACAATCATAAATCGGTAATGGAATCACTTACATGCAGTACCGATGTGTTGGCTCAGTAAGTAGAGCGGCTGCCTCACAATCGGGAGGTCGTGGGTTCAAACCCCGGCCGCGTCATACCAAAAGACGTTAAAAGATGGGAGTTGCTGCTACCTTGTTTGCCGTTCAACAGTTGAAAAGGTTTAAGCAACGTCGATCTGGCGCTGCTCAGTGGCTGCCGGGCCCACGATCAATTGGGCAAAAAGAATTTCCATTTTCGGACAATAAAATTTGGAGTTTATATCCAAAACAATAATTATTATTATTACAGCCAAATCTTAAATCATAAGGTCCATGTAATTCCCTGAAAATGTCCAGATACGATGCTCGATGCACAGATGAATGATCCGCGATGCACCGAAGAATGATACCTCCGACGTTAATCCAGAGGCGCAGGTTGTAATACTCCACGGTATAGATCCAAGGTAAAGATCCAGGGTATGCGTTCACAGCGAAACGTGCAGAATCCGAACCGTATGACGACCGCGTCCAGTCGATGTGTTGAATGATGATTCACACAATAATGTCCAGCTAGGAAACCAGCCCGTCACAGCTTTGCCGTAGCAACGTCCATTGACATGAAAATGGAGTCTATCTCCAATGTGGGCAAATTAATTCTCTGCAGGCAAAATGTCTCCCAGGCCTTATCTCCACAAACATAAGAGGCCAGCTGCAGGTAACACAGGACTGACTACAACAAGTCGCTTCAGAGCCAGAAGTGACGTAACTCTCAGAGCAGAGGTGTTAGGTACTATGCCTACCTCAAAATTTCCCCGGCTTATATATTATACTATCCATTCACCCCTTTCTTGAACATTTTGTAATTTTCTCCAACTTGGGGCCACTCCCTTGTATATACTAGCAAGTCCAAGACTGTTCCAGAAATCCTAGCTGACTCACTGCCTAACTATGTGCATAACAGCCTACTAAAAATAACTACCAATCACATTGGGCTACAGGGACAGTGCATCACTCAGTCAAACATGTAAGCACTTCCTAGAACATTTTGGAATGGGTGAAATATCATTCTAAATTGAGTGAGCTAAAATGTATTTCCTGTTACATGCATGTACTGTAGCTACATTGCATACCGCCTAGAAAATTCTCCACTAATCTGGTCAGTCTGTAGGCCTATGTACTTTATCTATACCAAATAGAATGTTCTCCATTAATCTGGTCAATCTGTGTACATACACATTAAAACAACCATGCATACAGTGCATCATACATGTACATAACTACTAGTGTGTACTGTGACAGCAGAGTCTACTCATTACCATAGTTATTCACAGGCAGTGATGGTTAAAAAAGTAGTGAACCAACATATATTGTGTCAATTTCTAAGAATCTCAGTGTAACATACTTTATGCAGCAAAAGAAGTTATACGCATTTATAAGCACTTTATTATCAACTCAAATTTACAGTGTGAAACAGAACACTACTATGTTTATAGTCTGTGAAAAAAGACACACTGTGTAATCAATACACAGTATTGAATTCGAGCTTTTTCATCTAGCCGACTATGTGAACACATTGTGCTTTTGGTAGGTGAATTAACCATTACAGTCGTATCCCTATTAAAGGTTTTACGCGTACAAACGCATGTTGATTTGTGTTGATTCATGATACCCTTATTGGAATGGACCATCCCCGATACTGAGCCTAACATGCATGTCCCCTCGTCGTTCTTTTGTTACTCACGTTAATATCACAGAAACATGCAAGTTATGCTGAGTCGAGGGCATTTAATGTATGTTGTTACACGTATCAATACCCAAGCAATGCTTGAGATGAGTCACAAACAGAATTTTGGCTTGGAAGTGTGTTTTTTTTTTTATCTGAAGACAAAAAGAATAAAAAATGATTTAAGAATATATGAATCGTTCCTAGATATTGATTTCACCTCAAGAGTGAAGTTGAGGCTAATATGAATCAACACAAATCAACATGCAATTGTATGTCATTAAACCTTTGAAATTCTTCGACGCTGGTTTTCTGTAAAACCATTAATTTCCGCGCGCATGAAACCGGGGAGCGAATTTCGTGAGTTGCTTTGATGCAAGAAAGGAACATGCAGCCAAATAAAAAGCAACAACAAAACCAAAACAAAGCAAACAACAGAATAAAGAACAAATCAAAAAAAGTGACACCATACATGCATTGCAATTAGCGATTCAGGAATTAAATGAGTTGAATGCAGGAAACGAAAAAACAAGCAAAAGCATGAATACAAATGTCGCATCCGATTCACGACAATTGGTAGTTTTCGCTACACGACGGGAAGACCGAGAATACGCGGAAGCAATCAGCTGTGGCAGTCCCCGTACTCGGACTCCCGTCCCAATATCTAAGCAGTTTCGCTTTCCTGTACAGGACGGGAGCATGTGGACAAGATCGCTGATTGGCTGGCTAGCTGGCTGGCTCACTGGCTGCCCAGCATCGGGCCCGAACGCTATTTTGGCCGAGTCCTGTACTTGTTTCCCCCAAGACGGGACGTTTCTCGGCTTTGATCATGCGCAGAAGCAACTTTTGCACGCGGCACGCTCAACTCCCGGCCGCGTCGTGCTTGCGAATACTTCCTACTAAGCCAGTTCGTAATTCCCTCATGTACACATTGGTACAAATGACCTTTCTTTTTTTCTCAGTTGGTTAGGCACCTCACTCGTTTTCAAAGCGGCATAATGCATATGCCTACCCGACGTAACAATTTAGTGAACTTGCGTTTAGATCAGGTGATCACAATACCCCATCAGTTGACAATTTAGCCAATTAGCAGGAATAGGCCATGGGGTGCAGCTGAAGAAGAGGCTTAGAAAATGGGTTTCGTTCCAGCAACACTGGCACTACTTTCTCAATGCGGAAATGTGATGCTTTGTACATCCTAAATATACTGTAAAAAGTTCTCCTCGAAATATCCTGTAGTTTTTGCGAAAATCCATATTTTATAAACTGCGACCAGCAGCCCAATACACATATCGTAATGGGGCTGCGGATTGTAGCATTTAGGATCATGACAGAATAGTATCGCGGACAAATGTCAACCTTAAATCGAACAAAAATTCTTCAATTTGAAGACTTACAAGACGACAAGGTTGAAGTATTGACCACAGGGTTCGTGCAAGGTTTGGTTCTACAAATAGTCATTTTCTGTTCGAATTGATGACTTAAAGGAGACCTCCGGATGATTTTTAGATTTTTACTTTTGAACAACTATAAATTAGTTATACTGAGGACAGAGTTTCAGAATTTGTGATGATTGGGATGAAGAATAAGAATATTTTCAAAATTTAGAACAAATTGCTATGAACAAGGATGATGACATGGCAGAGTCACCACAAGAATGCATGAGTTGGGGCTCAAGGAAGCAGAACAAAAGAAGAAGGCATGCATAGATTATACACAGGTGAACTCGCAAGCACGCAGTATTGTAATGGAATTACACTGCTACATTTCTGAAATATGTGAACCTCCTATGTCATCATCCTTGTTCAGTGTAATTTGTTTAAGCTTTTTCAAAGTATTGTTTCTCTGCTCAAGACCCACAATAAATTCCACAAATCTATACATGGAGTTGTCGATTTATGTATTATATGATGTGAAATTGTGAAAATCGTCTGGAATGTCCCTTTAATATGACTAGGTCGAGAGGAATCTGGGAGAGCTACGCTGAATTGACGGTCAGCGCAGGCGCACACATCACTGCGCACAAATTTCGAATCCATTGACTGGATATAGATGTCTGTGTGTGCATGCGCTGGCCGTCAATTCAGTGTAGCTCTCCCAGTTTCCTCTCGACCGAGTCACATTTAGTCATCAATTTGAACGGAAAGGAACTATTTGCAGAAGCAAACCTTGCACAAACTCTGTTATCAATACTTCAAATTTATTAATAAGTCTTCAAATTGAAGATTTTTTTCCCGATTTTAAGTTGATATTTGTCCGCGATAAAACATCCGTCATGATCCTGTATGCTACAGTTCACAGCCCCATGATGCTATGCGTATGGGGCTGCTGGCCGCAGTTATGCGTATGGGGCTGCTAGCCGCAGTATAGTTCCCATAGTGTTTCTAAGCTGAAATACATATGCACATTTGTAAAGCACTGCTTTTAGCCATATACCTAGAAAAAAAAAGTGAAGTTTTCGTTTAATAGTTGCATTATATCTCATGTTTCAGCTTTTCCTGATGCTGGCTATGCAAAGGAGGACAAGAGCAAAGTGGTTCGAGACCATATGAGAGAGAGCACTGACTGACCGTCAGAGGTCAAGGCAAATGCCTTATATCCTGTTCAAAGACATGTTATTAATCAAATGACTAATCATTCAAGGCAAAAAAAAAAGAAAAACAAATCAGTACGTTTGTTTGTGTTTGTGTCCGCATGCATGTGGGAGAATCATATTGTACACACACACACACACACACACACACCCTCACATGGACACACACATACGCACACACATAGTTATGAAGATTCAATATACCCAAGTGTATTAACATATTATTCTACATGCCTTTGCCATTTATCACATCAGCATCATAAAAAAGATTATCATAAACATGAACACACACAATGATATAATACATGTATTGATCAGTGCATTACACATACACAGGTGCATAAAAATGCTGACATGTTATATACACTCACACGCACACATACAAACTCATTTACACACATCAGACATTACTATTAAACAGATCATTATTGTTTATCAGTAAACATGTTTTTCTTTTCTTCTTCTTCTTCTTCTTAAGAAGCTTTAATATACTTAGATCACATAGCAATCACGTTGTTCATGAAATATTATACAGTACTTTAGAAAATTCAATCTTCATAAAATTTCCCGAAGTTTTCATTGCTATCATTAGGTTACAACATGGTGGGACACTACCTCCTTTCATGTAAGATAGCTCAAAATGATAATCAGTCAAATTTTCTAGTTTTAATAAATTTCCTGGAACATTCCATGGTCCAAATATCCTTGAAAGGGTGTAAAAGTTTTGAAAAATGCCAATATATAAAATAAAGGCAAAATTATAGTTTACCCATTCATGAGTGAAAACTGTTGGATTCTGTATTGGAGGCAATGTGTACCTGAAAATCTTGGAGAGAATAAAACAGGTTTGGCATTAAAAATTATGATAACATTGCAATTACCTTCCAATATCAGAGGATCTGTACAAACCTGACTCAACTTATGCACAATTTTCATTTGGCTGGTATTAGTTTTAGCAAACTGATTTTGTACTCACACTTACATTGTACTGACCTTTCTACATGAACATTCTGTTTCAGTATTAATAATAGTTACATTTTTTTCCCCCAGAGTGGGAGAAACAAATTTTAATCGTAGTCATTCAGTTTTATGAAAAAAAAAACACACCTAGGAAAACATCTTTGTTCTTAGAATAATTCAACCCTAATCAATTCATAATAGTGGGCAGAAATGTTTGCTAAAGGGCTAACAATCACATACTGAGGCAAGGAGTCAAAACATGTTGCATAAACATTGGCATTCAAAATGCAGGAAGCAATCTGTATTACAAAGACATTTTATCATGCACAACTTTGGTAAGATGTCAATTCTTGAAAATCAATCACATTGACCAAAGCATTGGTGCATGTACAGTACATTCTGTTGTTTCTGAACTTTGCACTAAAGTTCTTTGTGTATGTGTGTGAATGTTTCAGTGGTGTATATATATTGCTCCATTTTATCAAGGACAACTTATAGTAACATGACAATGTTTTCATGCTTCAATATCAATCATATTAACCTATTTCCATTGGCGAGTAATGAGCAGGTTGACTCTGTTGCAAATGATGCATTTTACAGGCAACACAACAGAACCTGAACAGCTTCCAGAAGAAAATCTTGATCTTGCTGTGAGCGTCTTAGGGGAGGAAACAGATGCTCCTGCTGACGGACCAGGCTCCTCCTTCAGCTTTCGTTTCCTAGCGAGATTCAGGCGTTTGCTATCTATAAACCTCTTGTAGCACGTTTTATGGAATCCTATTTAATACAATGGAGAAATGAACAGCAATGATTAGCCGTTGGATTTTGTTAGGGGAAAAAAAAAAGGCTAAACGCTAGAGGGAGGGGTTGAACAATACACTCAATATATCATTAAATGTACGGTAGACTATTGACTGCCAATATTTGAATCTTGTAATTACCAATAGGCCCTAGTACTATGCCAGGTAATCATTAACACCTCATGATCATTGTCATCATCAACTACTTCAACTTGTACTTGCAGTGCAATTACTGATTTTAAATTACATCTACAGCTTTCAGCACCTGATCACATGCAGTATCAATTATCATAATTATGAATACAACTGCCTTATCATCATTAATACTAGTAATCCTTGGCCTTTTACTATCACCACCACCCACTGCTTTATAGTTTGGCACAACATAATGGTAATCATATGTTTTAGGGAGTTTCATTGTTGAAATTATGTTATTGTCATTGTTGATTTTTTAGACCTATTTATATCAAATATTAATAAGTTAATTTAATGAGATGCTAAATGTGTGTTTTGAGGGGAGATTCGCCAATTTCGGGGTGAGAGAAACAGGATGGATTTTTAATATTAATACTCCATGGCCATGATTATGAAAATATAAATTTACATGCAGTTTAGACCTTTTTCAATCCAGCCCTGTGTGTCAAGATTTTTACAAAACAATATCACCGATCAGCTACATCAACCTAACCTGGGCTGTACATAGAACAACACGTAAAATTACATCTAGGCTACATTATAACGGCGCTATGCCATGCCAAGGTGAAATTCAAGATAATTTATCTAAAATGTAACAGACACGCTAACGGCTAAGCTACTGCATTAGCGCCCATTATAACATACACAAGCAACGTTCATAACATAGCTAACGTTGTACTTGTAGTCATCATGGTCATTAACATTACGCATATATATGAGAGAGACTGCATTGCAGTGTCGACTGCTACGACTGTACGCACATAAACTAACCTGTAAATTATCCTACGTAGGTTGCAGTCAGTCCCCCTGAGCAGCTGAATCACTTCGTTCTGGTCTGCGATTTCACGGTCTCCCCCACTCAATTTGATCCACTCTTTGGCACACAAAATAGGTTTCGTCTATCTTAGGTTTGTCATAGCCGTGAAATGTTCAAACTTCATCGATGTTACATGCATATAATAACGCATCTTAAAAGCTTCGGTAGAGCAGACGACGTAGACGCGTCGACAGGCTCACAGGGGGCGGCCATTTGACTCGTAAACAATAATTCTCGATTCGGGTTGGATAACATACATCACATGATCGTTCGCGAATGAATATTGTACACGGCAAAGTGTACATATTCAGCTCCTCAGTGACAAAAAAAAAAAGTTCACTGTTTCCCCCTAAATTACCAAAATACTACAGGAGGGTTTGTGTCGAACTTTTTCCTGTAGCCTTTTTGGTTATTTGTTTACACGTAGCTGTGGAGAAATTTTAGTGCCGCAGTTGTCGGAACGAAACAAGCTAAAAAACCAGCTCACCCCATGGCCTAGAATCCATTTCATTGTTTTGTATTGAATGCAGTAACAGCCTATTTCCTTTTATATTGCGAAATACCATTGTTGCTGTCAGGTGGATGTGGTGGCAAGCACCATTTAGATAAGGATCACATGAATAATGATCGTATCACAAATATGCTTATCTCAATGAATTTACAATCAAAATGCTTGTTGGTACAAATAACCTTTTTCTGCTCATGCGCAAAGTGGAATTACGAACTGGTCTATTTCATCAGTGTGTTCATGTGGTATGAATTAGACGAGAAAGAAAAAAAAAACAGTCAGCCAAGGGGAATCATATAATGCTGACGATCTACTGCTGCCATTGCTTCCTTATTGAATCAAATGCACTGTCTCTTTCAGAAAAGGAAAATCTATAACCGTTAATATCTATAATACTCTTGCTTTAGTTTACATTGCCACGATATTTTTTTTTTGTGTGTGTGTGCACAATTTGTACTTTCAATACATATTTTTCTACGACGATGTGATTTCATTTATTTTGCCTTTGAATAGCAGAATGAAAGTTAAACAAAATAAAATGAAATATGAAAATATTTGCACGATAATTTGACGCAAATATAACTCATTATACTTATTGATTAACTCTTTCACTAGTTCTATAAGATACAAATAAATAAGATAAATGCTAGCGATATGACCTAATGAATGCACATACAGACTAGGCCAGGCTTGCTTTGGAGAAACGTTTGGGATGATTATGTCACCAACGAAGAAATGAGCGAAATAATTGACACCCCGAGCACACAATGTTAAAGACAAATCACTTAGCAGTCAAAAGTAGAATGTAACATGTGTTGGGGGCGCTGTGCCATTTTGTGGATGCAACTCGACCTGACTCCTTATTGTAGGATTCTAACTCGTTTCTCGCCCAATGTTAACATTCTTGGAAAGGATTTTTTTTTTTTTTTTTGCCCACCATGTCTTGAGTCTCGACCCAGGTGTATAAATCGGTACCTGGCAACGCGATAGAGTACAATGGTAGGGCCCTCTATGTAGATCAGCGGCAACACTGAAGAGACTACCCTGGATACAAAAGACCATTGTCATAATGTAATTCAGTTATTTCGATGTTCACCGACTTTATCTAGAAGGTAAAATAAATTTCATTCATACAACTTTTTTTTTCCATCCCCATTTTGTAAATTGGACACGGGCTTGTGCGCGGGAACGAAATGCGAATCAATTTATATGATGAGTATATTATCTTCATTCCTGAACTCATCTCTTTAAGCTTATCAAAAAAAAAGTATATGAGCATGGTATGTATTAAATCTTTTAGGTTTTCATTGCAGTCGTATAAAGTGGAAATACATGTTAAAAAGCGAGATCAGTTTATAGATCACAGGAAATTTGAAAAAATAAACAAATAAACAGTGTTTCCTATGAACGGGAATCAGTGGAAGAACGAATAGACAATTAGAGGTGTGGGTACAGGGCGGGAACATGGTGACACCGATCCGGTGTATGGTCAGAGGGGATGATCATGCGAAGATTGTTGATACAAGCCCTCGCTTTCAAAAACCAACCTTACATGTGTAAAGCAGGATCAACAGCATACCAAGCATTTCGGCTTCTACTTGGCACATGGTACTAAATTGGTACTGTTACTTGTATTGGTATTGGTATAGATATTGGTATAGAGGGCGGGAAAAAAATCATTATTCAAGAAAATTCATCCATCATATCTTCACTACTCTGATTTATTGTCTCTTGCTTTCAAACGCATTCTTTTTCACAGAGAATAAAAATTCTGATCGTATGACGTAATGTCGATGCCAATAGATAGTTTGATAAAACGAAAATAAGGCTCGTCAGAACGGCTTTTCTGTCTTGCATCTTTTGGAGATTCCGCTGAAAGGAAAAATTGATGTCGGAAAAAAGAAACAGCGTAGAATCCAAATTGTCTAACCCTTTTAATTCCATAACATATGTGACCCTGCATCACAAAACCAACAAAAAGTCACCAGACATGGATTTGAAGGACAGATTCTGAAAGAGCAGACTCTAAGCTTTAAAGTAATATATAGCTCAATAGAAATGGACTCTCCTAACCTACTTAAATAATAGAAAGAAAAAACACGCTCTGGAAAAGTGTGAACTTAGAAAAGACGCTCTGAAGTACAGGGTCTATCAGTCTATTTAAGCATTTAATCTTTACCAAACCGTGCTCGCTCTGTGATGAGTGGGACAAAAACAGGATTTAAACCACTGGAGTAAAAGCAATGGCGGGATTATTTAATTTATAGTTGAAATTGAGCATGCTCTATCAACACATTCTGGCCATGATTAATGCCAACTTTCAAAGCAGTAGCAGTATCCTTTCAAAAATTATCAGACTTGAAAGTGAAGAGTGTGCAAAGGGTTATCAAGAAATGAAAAGGGGCCTCTTAAAGACACACCTGATTTTACTACTCTACAAAAAAGCGGTATAGAAAAACTGCTGAAAATGCACTTTCCCATTCATCTTGTGATCCCAAACTTAAGAATAATGTAGAAGAATGGTAGCTCTTTTAGAAAACATGAAAAACTTAATATTGACTTGGTTGACCCGCTTTAGCTTTTTTTAGTCCTCACGCAAAATCAAGGTGTGCTACTTTTTGTTCCTTTTGTGAGGCACGGTCACATATGCAACGACTGGTATTTTGCAACTCGCGATATGGCCTTAGTTAAGGGAAATACAAGCCCTAATTTTGGACGAATGCACTCACAAAAGAAAAAAAAAATGTTGCTGAACTGTTTCAATTTACAGAACAATACCATTTTGGATGGTGGTTACAGTTTGGCTAGGAAAACGGTGACCGATTTTCATGGATTGTTTCAATTTGAGAATTCAACATCGACTTTAACTTGAAAGCTCAATCTGTGTATCAACGTACGATCAAAAAACATATTGTTGAGTGGATTGTTCCAGCGGTTCAAATGTGTAAGGTCTTAAACCCTAAAACGGCATCGCGACATCTTTTCATAGAGAATTCTGTCACTCTTCTTCTTGCCCACGTGAATACAGGAATACGTGACAGGTTAAACGGTAATGTAGACTGCAGTGTACACGAGTATGCCGAAAATTGGCGGTCGGTGTCCAAGGTATGATAAATTATCATCAAAGTAGTACTGTGAAAGTGTTATCGGCCTTCAAACACCATCAACACCTGGTCCCCAAGGACATGAAGACCATTTATATCCCTCGTTCTTTGTCTCTCTCTCTTTATCTCTCTCTCTCTCTCTCTCTCTCTCATATATATATATATATATATATTATATATTATATATCTTTTATAGAGAGACAGACAGAGACAGAGCATGGGAGAGAGAGATTATCATAATTAATATTCTTTTATTGTTATGGTGCATGATTAGATGGCTTTCATGATTAGTCGCGATGGATGGAGGTTAATTGCTCATCAACAAATTGCGCTGTTACGGATGACGCACCTGTCGGATGAGAAAATTGTTTTATTATCGAGACTGCAAGGTGAAAAACCAAGAACCCATTAGTGCTATAAGGAACTCCCGAAGCCAATTTCACAAATGGAGGGAGTTCAAGTACAAGTTCAATTCCACACAAAATTACATTAAATTGTCACATATTTATTCGATGAACAGAGTTAATCCAGACGAAGGCAACAATCAGCAACTCATTCATCAAACTAATGACCAGAAGTTCATTCCAGTGTCCAGCTGGTTTTGACAGTTTAAAAGATCATACCACTGTTTTGTTTTGTTTTGTTTTTTATTCGTCATTTATCCTGTTTTTCTCTCATGAGATGCGGAGTATAGCTTCTTTTATGACTTTGGTAAGAATGCCTGGATTACAATAACAACATTTTTTTCCTCATCGTTCCAGCAACAAGTTAGTGAATTTAAAGTAGAGTGATGTTTTCCACGAATCACATCAGATTCTCTCATCTTGTACATTGTATGATTGTGTTTAATCGATGGCTTTAACAACTCCCCCCCCCCCTCCTCTTTCATAGAGTCATATTTTTCCCTTGAATCTAAAGTGTGTTTTTTTTAGCTGTTTATCTCGAACATCTTTGGTAGAATAGTGTGATTAGGTGTGTCTTTAAAATCCCTTTTTCATTCTGAAAAATCTTGTCCACACTCTTCACTTTCAGCTCTAATAACTTTTGAAAAGATAGTGCTACTACTTTGAAAGTTGGCATTTATTATGGACAGAATGTGTTAATGAGGCACGCTTAATTTCAGCGTAATCTAATAATACCTTCATTGTTGTTACTCTGGTGGTTTACATCCTGTTTTTTGTCCCATTCATCGCACAACCAGCACGGTTTGGTAAGATTAAGCGCTTGAACAGCTTGAATGGACACTGTACTTCAGAGCCTCTTTTCTCAGTTCACACTTTTCCTGAGTTTGTGCTTTCTTGCCAATATTTGAATAGGTTAGGAGAGTCCATTTGATTTCAGTTATACATCATTTTAAAGCTTAAAGTCTGCTTTTTCAGAATATGGTCGTAACTATAAAAAAAAATTCATGTCTGGCGACTTTTTGTTTGTTTTGAGGTGCAGGGTCACATATATATATATATATATATATATATATATATATATATATATAATGGTATTATTATCCGCGTGTTGGAGCATGAAGACGATGAAGACAAACAAGTTGACATAATGCATTAGAATCCAACTTCATTTATTTGTAAACCAAATTTTCGACCGTTGCACGGATCTTCCTCAGGGTATCAGTTGTTACCACCAGGGTAACAACATCCTATCCTTTCTATTGTTACCCTGAGGAAGATCCGTGCAAGGGTCGAAAATTTGGTTTACAAATAAATGAACTTGGATTCTAATGCATTATGTCAACTTGTTTGTCTTAATCGTCTGTATATATATATATATATATATATATATATATATATATAACAAACATGAATTTTTAGTTAAGACCATATTCTGAAAGATCAGACTTACCTATCAAAACATTGGGAACAAAGCACAAACTCAGGAAAAGTGTGAACTGAGAAAAGAGGCTCTGAAGTACAGTGTCTATTCAAGCGCTTAATCTTTACCAAACCGTGCTGGCTGTGCGATGAATGGGACAAAAAACAGGAAGTAAACCACGAGGGTAACAACAATGAAGGGTTTATGAAATTAAACTGAAATTAAGCATGCCTCATTAACACATTCTGTCCATGAATAATGCCAACTTTCAAAGCAGTAGCACCATCCTTTCAAAAGTTATTAGAGTTGAAAGTGAAGAATGTGGACAAGGTTTTTTAGAAATGAAAAAGGGATTCTAAAGACACACCTAATCACACTATTCTACCAAAAATGTTCGAGATAAACTGCTAGAAAACACACTTTCCTGCCCGTTTTATGATACCAAATTTTAGCATAATGTTAAAGAAGACCCGCTCTTTCAGAAAATATGAAAAAGTCAAGTTCGACTAGGTTGACCCATTTCACTTTATTTTCAGTCCTCACGCAAAATCAGTGTGTGCGACTTTATGTTCGTTTTGAGGTGCACGGTCACATATACAATATATATATATATATATATATATATATATATATATATATATATATAAATATATATATATATAGATATATATTTATATATATATTTATGAGGACCTGAATATAAGAACGACCCAAGTCCAATTTTTGGCCAAATTCAGTTTGACATGGGAAATTGTAGCTTATGCAAGGACTCATTTTGTGTATAAATGATTTCATTTCATTTATTTCCACATCCTGATAAAAAGCATACAAGAAATACAAGAACAATCACACAGGAGAACATTGGAACAATAAAGAAAAAATGTTCAACTTATAACAATCCAGCACCGTACAAACACAACATAAAAGCAATTCGTTCAGTTTGTGTGGGGATCAACATAGACCGTTTGGTCTTTCTATGGCTGATCCCAAGTATTACAACTAAGATAGTTACATTGATGGAATGCAAACAAGAAAACTATACTACCGAAGAAACACATACATTTAAGAAGGCAAGAGTCTCCATAGTGGCATGCTTATACACTGAATAAAACTTGCGACTTATAGTATATATTTATGAACAAGAAAAAAATTATAACTTTTTCTTTAATATTGACAGTCTATTAGACAACTTTATTACATTTGGCAAATCATTCCATAAAACAGGTCCCGTATATTTTAAAGTATATCTTGAAACACAGTATTTAAAATTTGGGATATATAATGTATTCATCTGTCTAGTATTGTGATAATTCTTATTTTGGATGAAGGAAGTATCAAGAAACTTTGGCAAAATGTTGTTCATATATGTGTACCTGAAAACAGCGAGAAAGAATTTGGGCATATCAAAAATCGTCAATAAGTTATGCTGTTTAAATAAAGGACCTGTGTGGCTAAGAAATGATCGATTACTAATCATACGAATTGCACGCTTTTGTAAAATAAAAATGCGCTCTAAGAGATACTTTGCACAATTATTTCCCCATATTATATTACAGTAAGATAAATGAGGCATAATCAAAGTGTAATATAACTTTATAAGAATTTCAGAGGGTACGATTGCACGTATGCTATTGATTGCACCTATTGCTCTGGAGACTTTGCAGCATACTTCGTTGACATGATATCTTCATGTTAAATGATCATCAATAATGACTCCAAGAAATTTGGTAAAACAAACAACCGGAATTTTAAATTCAGCAATGTTAACATCAAAATTATCAATACTTACTACTTTATTTCTTGGTCTAAAAATCATACATGATGTGTTATCTGCATTCAATTTCAATTTATTGGCTATGAACCACTGATTAACTTTCTCTAGTAGTTCATAATTTAAGATTGCATTGATACTTTGTATATCTTCACATGAAATAAAAAAGCTTGTATCATATGCATATGACATCAACTCCAAATATAAATGATAAATCCGATTACCCCCGGAAGTGCCTGAAATGAATGAGTTAAATCTTATATTAATGTAAGAATAAAACACTTGGGTCATTCTTACATTCATACAATAGCGCCCTCTCTCGTCTTTCTCTCATCTCTATAGCAGAATATCATGTATATGAATCAAAGAACGACCCAAGTCCACCACACAAAATAGCCTCTCCACAATTAATGTAAATGTTAATTGTCATAATAATATATGTTGTAATTTGTATATACAATGTTGCCTTCCCATCACAGTGAAATAGAATATTATTGGACAAATAAAACAGATATGAAGTTGTTTTTTTTTTTAGTTTACTCGAAATGGTCTTCCATGGACTTGGGTCGTTCTTATATTCATATACTCATATGTATCATATATATATATGTATATATATATATATATATATATATATATATATAATCCATATATAAAGAGCTTGCTTCCAATATGCGCTGAATCCATTGAAAAAATATTAATTTGGCGTCTTTTGAAAGCAAGCTCTTCGTATATTTATACGATTATCCAGATCTAATATGTATGTTATAAATATAAATAAATAAATAAATAAATATATATATATATATATATATATATATATATATATATTTATATCCACATATATACGATTGCGCATTACAAATCAAACAAAATATCGCAGTCCTTGATTTTACGTGAAGACTCAAGAAACGGGGAACGGGTCATACGACCCAATCTTTAGTTTTCCGTATTTTCTGAAAGAGGTGTTCTTTTTCTACATCATTCATTAGTTAGTTTGCGATCATGAATTGAATGGCAGAGTCGGTTTCCAGCGGTTTTTCTACAACCCTTTTTTGATAGAGTAATGTGATAAGGTATATCCTAGAGGCCCCTTTTCATTTCTCAAAAAGATGATGCTAATAAACTGTTTTGAAAGTTGACATCTATCATAAACAGAATGTATTAATAGAGCTTGCTCAATTTCAGCTTAATCTGATAATATTTACTTTATTTTTGCAGCAGTGGTTTACATCATGTTATTGTGACATTCATGACACAGGTATAACAGCTTAGTAAAGATCAAGCGCTTGAATAGATTCTGTACTTCACAGCCTCTTTTCTCTTTTCACACTTTTCCAGAGTGTGTGCTTTCTTTCCAAAATGTATATAGGTTAGGAGAACCGTTTGAATCAACTTATACCGCATGTCCAAAAAAGAAAATACAACGGGACCCTCCGCAATGATATCTTTAAAATGTTGAATCAATCTAAATACAAATTCAGGATATGAAACTATAACTCACTGCCAACATCTTACAGAAAACTCTTTTTCTTGGGGGGGGGGGGGGGTGGGGGAGACACACTGCCGTATGTCCCCCAAATATTACAATCAGATTTTCGAATTGATGACACCCATTATGATTGACCTGTCCATGTGCTACTTCATGGTCTTAAAATATAACATCTTAGCCCTATTTTGCAGAAAACCCCATTCAATTTGGCTAAGCGGTCACAGAGAAATGTGGATTGCTGTAAAGCATGCCATGAGTCTAATTCTTCCAATGTAAATCAATTCAGTGCTCTTGTGTGTAAATAGAACTTGGAAGGAAGAGATTCCCGATATCCTCTAAAAAATTCCTCATTTCTCTTTGACCACTGAAGTAAGCTTCTTTCGTTCAAATTCTTAACGTACTAATTTCTTCTTATACTATCCTGATTATGATTCCATCTTTTTTCCCATGCTTATTTTGTCTTCCTTCCCCAGACCTGCGTTACGACAGCAAAAGTACCAAAAGGTGTCTTGCCGTAGAGCTGGTTGATGGCGTCCTACAATTCTCTGCTCTCACCTATAAGAGCAACCAGGAAACTCAAAAGGCTCGCATAGTTTGTGTGTGATCCCGGTTTAGCTGCAGTAATCAGCATCTACACTAACAAGAGGAAGTCTTCTGTAATAGCCAAGTAGATTGCCTGAGAAATAGAAAACATATTATTGCAATTATTTGAATACATAAAAATTTCAGAGTGTCTAAACGCCTTACATAGAGGACTATGATCAAAATAATGCCAAAGTATACGTAATATTTACATTATTAAACATAATAACAATAATCTATTTTCAATGCTCAATACATTCTTACGAAAAGCATTGATTTAGAATTTCAGAATGCCAAGTAATCTCAACAGCAAAAACATACAGTTTATGCATAAGCAAAATTCGTATTCTTAAATACAAAAAACCCCGACAAACAACAAATTCAGCATGACATCATACTAATTTGATTGATTTCATTAAATCTAAATGAAATAGGGTCTTAAACATGTCTAATGAGAGTAAGGATCCTTCATAAAGGGGGGAGCTTGTTTAAAACTTTTCATAGCAAAACAGGACTGCCAAAACGGCTACGTAGTTTGGAGCCAGGGCTAAATTGAAGATGGATTGAGCGGGGAAATCGCAGATCTTGGGCAATGTCAATTCAGAGATGTAATTATAGGGGCTATACCATGATATACTTTGTAATTACTGGTTAGAATGTTGAATTATAGAGTGTGAACTAAGGTTTGCCAGTGTAGGGAGTGAAGGATGGGGATGACGAAGTCAGATTTCTTCTCCACGCTACGCAAACTCTTTGGTAACATAGTTATATTAGTTGTTTACTATGCGAGCATTATTTTGTTTTCTAGAAAAGACAAGAAAAGAATCCGTGTCCATTTCACCAATTACCAAAAAAAAAAAAAAAAAAAACATCAACAACAATCGTGTGTCCCAGGAAAAGCACGACATACAAACTAGAAATTGTTTATTCATTTATCAAACAAAATGATATTACTTTTGCTAGTGAATTATTCTGAACATCAGTTACCGCGTAATTTGTAAACAAACTGCAAAGCATTCTGCACATTGTATTTTACAGGTGTGTTTGTGATCATTAAAATAGACGGTAATTAAATGTTCCGATTCCAATGTTGATATTCCGTCAGGAGAATTGCGTCTAACGGGCTTTAAACCTTATGAAGAAACATAACCGTTCTAATTTGTTTTACATCATATATTTTAGTTTCCTAGTATGGTTTCAGAACAATGACGTGCTTCATTTATTTATTTATTTTTTCAATGTGATATACTCTCCTGGTTTCCGTATGCCAATTTGGGTTCAATTTAAATCATATTTTAAGTGACGTAGAAAAGAATGTCAGCACTTATGTGTTTTGAGAACACAGTCAGCACCATTTCAATCTTCACTCTAATGGGATTCAAGATGACCCTTCTTACAGATTCACAAGACTTCAAAGACAATGAAATATTGTATCTCAGTGTATATAGCTAAGAGTAATTCTTTTACAATAAAAAAGGGGGAAATGCTGTTCCAGCAATGACAAAGTAGAATAAAAAAACAACAACAAACATAATAAGGATTCAGGTATCATATAAAAATACATGCGGTATTTTGCTTAGTTCTGTTTCTATTTTGCGAGTGTTTGGTGTTGCAGCTTCCTCTTATTTTGAGTCGAATTCAATGATTAATATTTACGAGTGTTTATCTTTCATGTTATACATTTATTCATTTGTTTTATGATAAGTTCCTCATTAACAGTGACAATTTATTCATGCTATAGAAATGCATATGTCATAATAATGGACATTACTTCTATGACGTGTTGTATTTATTTTCAACTTGGTAAAGCATTAGCAGATGCCATCGTTCCGTTGATTTGTGCACCTTAATTTCCATAGCTGATAGTAGGTGGAATTACGCGTACAATCATCATACCATAATTATTGTTTTCATATATTGAAGTTCAATCTATGTATCGAGAGGCCATTTGAAAATCTAGCTCACTGAAATAAATTGAAGAGTCAGAAAGTCTGAACCTTTTTTGATTCATTCCAGGAAGTTTAGAAACAAATTCACCAACGTTCCATGCAAATCCTTACAAAACCGTCACTGCACTGACATAATTTGCAATCAAGAGAGAAAAAGATGGGAAAATAAGTATTTCTCTGCTTATTATACTGTGTGACCGTGTATGAAAATGTCTTAAATCTTTGTGATGATTAATTTTATAATCTGTATATAAACGTGCGTGTGTGTATGTGTGTGTATAAGTGTTTGTATTTGGGTGAGTTGGTAAATCAAGGTCGGTTGCTTAGTTCATAGACATTTATTTCCAACAAATATTGCATGATATGTACAAGAAGCATTCGATCGATCTGAACATTCTTGAGGCATGCATGTCATCTCTGGAATAAAAAGAGAAATAAAGACACAACCCAACAAACAAATAAAAAAAAATGTTACGAGTGTGCCCTTAACATGCGGGTGACAATGCAAGACAGTGTAAATGCTGATACCCATATTCCATTTCTATGATAAGCGCTTGACTGAATGATACAATATGCACATAAGTATCCCTGTAAAATCAGTAAAACGAAGAAAAGAACGGGAGAGAATGGAGGAAGTTGGATAACATTCTTTTTTTTCAAGGTTCAGAGGTTACCAAGACTTGAAAAAAAGAATACATATCACCTCGATACATAACAATATTTTGATAACAGATACTTTCTTAGATGAGCCTTCAAAAAGGAAAAAAAAAAAAAGGTGATGAACACTGCCTAAGTTGACAAGGTTGGTTGAACCAGACGTCGGGACCACAAAGTCTGATTGATTTTAGAACTAAGAAACATTTTTTTTTTTCATCAAAAGGTTATAGTTTGTGTTGGGTATGTGTTTTGAATTAGATTTACATTCAAAGACAATCTGAGTGATTTAAGCCGATGGGATATTTTCTAAAAATTCACAATTCAAAGGATTAATGAGATTCATTTTTCATAGAAAAAACATGATGAAATAATTGACATATCATCAGCGAAGAGTATAGAATTCCAAATTGGGAACAGTTTATACAATGATATGTCAGAATTGAACAACAAAGGTTCAAAATTGAACCTTGGAGTTTTTGTGACTCATGAGACTGAAAAATAGCATATGGTTGACGGTTTTGCAAATAATGTGTGATCCAGAACAAAACTGACCTTACATGTATACCCCATACAGATTAAGTTTACAAATCACTAATTCATGGTCAATGGTGTCAAATGCTTCGGATAAAATTAATCCATGTATATGCCTATCACATGTTCCTTTTCGGCAGAAGCTTCAATTATTCCATCACACATATAAGCGATTGAATAATCACATAAGCATCCGCTTCTAAATCAAAATTACATAATAATATTTTTTTCTTTTGTAAAAACCGATGTAACTTTTGATACACATCTTTTTTCTTTACTAAAAAAAAAATCTTTGATGTTCTTGGTAATAATCATTTTGGTCTGTTATCAAACCTTGATTTCGAATATTTTTTTTTCTTTACAAGTATGAATAACTTTTGTGACTTTTTAAAATTTGGATTGTCGGGTTTTATATAAACTATTTGAGTAAAATGAATGACAAATAATATGAAACAGACCAAGAACCGGAAAATAGTCTCAAAAGTGATCTGTCCTAGAACCCACGTGTCAATACTATTCTATGTTAACGTGTGTTTTAATATGTGTGTGTGCGTGTGTGTGGGTGTACCCATACACACGGTTTGTTTGTCGTCATACATAAACGCCCAACTTACCATGCGTTTGTTGTTTTTTTCAGTGGCATGGTCACACAATTGAGTATTCACATCACTGGGAAAATTCATGAGCTCTTTCATAGAAGGGGATGTAGGCCCGAAAACTTTGATTCTGAATAAAACCCATGCAATTAGCATTTTACGCATTCATCTATCCTGTCATTATGATTGGTATGTTATGTTGTATATGTAATTATGACGTTTCCATGGCCGAGTGGTTTAAGGCGTTGACGTTCCATTCTAAAGACCTGGATTGGATTCCTGGCAGAGACCAATGTTTCAACTCTTGCCCTTTTCCGAAAAAAAAAGGAGGAACAGTGAGAGGAATGATGATGTCAAAGCTACTCATCAATTTCTCCTTCCTTTCTCATATCTCTCACTATATATATATATATATATATATATATATATATATATATATATATATATATATAGACTGCGAGAAGGGGTCTCGACCATTTACAGTACCAGTGTAGCTCCTTCATTATTTACATTCAGTGTGAAAAGAAGAGCAAGGTGGACGTAGCTAGGGTCAACGTGCCTGTTTATTGCCGCCGAGCTTTCGGTCCCAAACGGACCTTCATCAGGGCTGTAACGATACAAAAATAACGATACACAGTCATTATAGACTCACGCCAGTTAGATTTATATTAGTATATATATATGAATATATATTTATTAGTGTAGCCAAACGAGTGAGTCATTTTTGTATCGTTACAGCCCTGATGAAGGTCCGTTTCGGACCGAAAGCTCGGCGGCAATAAACAGGCACGTTGTCCCTAGCTACGTCCACCTTCCTCTTCTTTTCACACTATATATATATATATATATATATATATATATATATATATATATAACATATACAAATATATTCATATATATATATGTATGTTATGATAATTATTATGTAAGATTGACACATTTATACACTCCCATTAGTGTATTTCTTTTCTGCCGTCTCTGCCTTTATCATTAAAAGCTCGAAGTAAAATCAAATTGTGAGAATTCAAAAGCTACGTCTACAGCCTCTTCTTTACTCTCGTTATACACTTAACTAAGATGCGACGGCCCAGGGGTTTAGCAGCTGAAGATACACGTCTCACACTATATATATATATATATATATATATAAATATATATATATATATATACATATATATATATATTGAGGCCTAGGGGGAATTACATAATTTGTTTATATTTTCAGTGAGAATTCGGTAATCAGGTGGAATTTTATTTTTAAAAAGACAAAAACAAACATATTAATGAAAGAATTGATCCCATGATTGATAAATGAAAACTAGTAGCCTAAGTAAACTTTACTACATAACAAAATGATATTATTTCCTTTGTTTTATAGGCTTAATATTGCATCATTGATCTTTTTGTACATTAATATATATATATATATATATATATATATATATATATATATATATATATATATTTAAATATGCTTTCACACACACACACACACAGAAGCCGTAATATACATTTACAAATATATATATACGTGTGTGTGTGTGTGTGTGTGTGTGTGTGCAAAATGCATAAGTGGACTGCAAGCTTCAACATATTAGCACGGCTACTGTAGAAGCTGCTTTTTAGTATAGTTGTAGCATTTCTGGACTAGTTGATATTATCATAATCACCACCCTAATCTTCTATTAATTTCGATATAGAACACATAGCTCGGATGGGGAGGGGGATGTTGAATAGTAGTTTTCTCATTATTTTTGTCGAGCGTTATTTTTTTTTTCTTTTCCTTAAGAATACGGTATTATGTTCACAGCTGATTGCTTCGCTCATAAAACGAACTGAAATTAATGAAATTAGTGAAATTAGTTTCCAGGCCACGTAAATGTTAGTATGACTGTCATTTCATTGCTTTGCTGTGTGAGCTTCCTCTGGGTTCCATCCGCCACCTCAGTGGCTACTTGGCAACCGCATGGTTTAGAGAACACTCGCTTTGACAGCCATTTTTCCTTGAAGAAGCAATTCATCGAGTGTGTTTGGTGAAACATTCGAGTGAAGAAGCGACAGCAATGGTAAGTTCTTCCCATAGCTTTAACTCAGCAACATTTGAATCAGGCGATATATATTTTGGTCGCCTAGCAAAGTAAGCGCATTTGTTATTAAAGGCAAAAATTGTCGCACCGTCACAAATTGTCGCCCCCGGCTCCGGACGACAATTTGTGCTGGCAAATTGAGACGTAGCTGCACAAATATTGTCGTCGGCCATGCACTTTGAATTGTGTGGTTGGGGTAGTTGCTGCGGTGTTGTGCTTGGGTGGGGTGGGTATGACTGGTGAATTATGCGTATGTGTGTGTGTGGGTGGGGGGGGGGGGGGAATTGGTATGTGTATGATTTGTAGGTGCGTATTATGTGACTTGTGTATGGGTTTGCGCATAGTTTGTGTGTGTGTGTGTGTGTGTGTGTGTGTGTGTGTGTGTGGTTTATATGTTTGGAGTATAATAACACAATTTGTGAAAACCGTGCATGTAAGGTGGTTGTAGAGTGGTAGTGGTTTGTTTGTCTGTGCGTGTACCTGTGTGCCTGTGTGCGTACGTGTGTCTGTGTTTGTGTTTTGATGTTTGTACCATAGAACTTTTGGGGCGGCAGCAGGCACTACTGTGGCCATGAAAATGCCTTCAACGTGCATGAGCACGTGTTTATAGAGTTCACATCGGCGTTGATTTCAAAATAGTATGGGTGTGTCAATTTCAGCGGTGAGGCGGGCTAGGAGAGAGAGACCGAGAGAAAGGGCGTACGAGCGAGGTACCCTCCCTAAATGTTATCTGTCGTTGTTCATTTTTTTTTTTCACTGCATTCATATTTTTCCTATCAGACTGAACTTCAACTTCCATAATTACCCACGCCGATGAAAATCGGCAGGGGGTTATGTAAAGGGTTCCGTATGTTTGTTTGTTTGTTTGTTTGTTTGTTTGTTTTTTTTTGTTTTTTTGTTTGTTTGTTTGTTTGTTTGTTTGTTTGTTTGTGTACAAGATAACAAGAGAACGAGTAAACGGATTTGCACGAAATGTTCAGGGAATGTTTGGATAATGACAGGAAAGAATCGATTAGATTTTGGTGATAATCGGTTGACCCTTGCAAATTCTGTGTGACCTTGAAGTTTTGACCCCATGGTATAGTGACCATTCCGAAAATTTCCCGTTTCTCACTTTGCGATTTTCCGCTACCATACGAAGACATAAACTCCCCAACGATCCGACTTCGCTGCTCAAATGTTCGTAAGAATTCCGAAATTTACGTTTAGGCCTATTTGAGGGACTATGTCCTTCTAGATTTATGAAAGTTCGTTCTCCGTCATCACAAACTGGCCCGTATTTTGATGATTTTTCAAATTAACATTGATTGTTTTTTTCGTTGGAGGAGCATTTTGCTCGGTCGCAGTCACACTGCACGATATGCGTGCTCAATGTCAATGCGTGTGCAAGGCCGCTGAAAATGCATCGCGCTCTACACTGTTGGTGCAAAATTGCACCGGGGACGTTGCGGCGCTCGTTGGTGGCCGAATACTGGTGCAGTAGACATTTGCATTCAACCCTTGCATTGAATAATTCCCGTAGACACTGATCATAGGGGTAATTGCCTAGGGGGTACGTAAATTTTGTTTTTCTTTTTTGCTTTTGTGGATACCATCAAAGATCGTACACTCATACGACCTTTGATATTTGATGATTTTTCAAATTAACATTGATTGTTTTTTTCGTTGGAGGAGCATTTTGCTCGGTCGCAGTCACACTGCACGATATGCGTGCTCAATGTCAATGCGTGTGCAAGGCCGCTGAAAATGCATCGCGCTCTACACTGTTGGTGCAAAATTGCACCGGGGACGTTGCGGCGCTCGTTGGTGGCCGAATACTGGTGCAGTAGACATTTGCATTCAACCCTTGCATTTTTCCGCGACCCGTCGCGTAGACAATACTCTTAAAACTGGACTTAATTCGCGCGCGCTTGGAAAAGTTCCGATTCTGCACTTTTGACGGTGGAATTTGGGATTTTCGATGGATTTTTGGAGGAGACTTAAGGACTTTCCTGTACGTGAATGAGTGTTAATACCGTATGTGTAATTATGTGATTTGCGTGTGATGTGACTGTAGAACCAAAGATCGTACACTTCAGTGTACGATCTTTGGTAGAACTCACTGGCTGGTGATAAAGCACACTGGCAATTAAGTGGCCGAATTCTGGTAGATGACCGAATGCACATTATGTTTACCCCGACTTTGTACTTAGGCGGGGGTCTGCCGCCTTTGACGGCCCCTCTCTAGTTATCACTATTCTTTGTCCGAGAATAGGTTTGGCATGATTTATGCATGAGCGAATAATTTCAACACGCCGTAAATGATTTCTCAATCGTTAGTTGATTTTAGCAAAAACGAACTGCTTTATGCACATCACAAATACATACGTATTTCATGAACAAACATTAACACACACTCAAACAAATCCTCATAATGCATATAAACCACCTCAACACACATGCTTCCATAATATGCAATAACACACACACACACACACACGCACACACACACACACACACGTACGAACGGACAATCAATGATCATGTGCGCGCGCACATACACATTTCTTTGAAACCTCACCGTGATTTTTTACATGGCTTGTTTCCATAGATATAACCATGTTAGTTATGTGTTGGTATTTCAGTGATTATGTCAAAAATGATATTATCTCAAAAAACTGTGCTTCAAGGACGGGCGACAATTTGTGCCGTCAGCTCCGAAAACAGGCGACAATTTGTGTCGCCACAGCATTTCTTTTTTACATTTTATTAAATGGACATTTCTCGAAAACGAGCAAAATGAAACCCTTCCTATGATAACTCACGTGTTGAATAAGACAAGCATGATTTGAGGAGGGTGAACACTTCAAGGAAATTATATTTCTTGAATAAAGTACGTGTTTCTCCTTTGTCAGTGCTTGTTTGTTTGTGTATTGAAAGAGAACATGAGTGTAAAAAAGGGTCTCCTCAGGGAATTGAGGCCGGCTTCCTCGACATAATATATAATACGTAGGGTTTGGCTATAAACAGCTAGGGTTCCTCCGAGAATTGATGTCGAACCACCAAATATCCGGGGAAAAAAAACATTTTGGACCCTCATTAGACGGCTAATTTAAGAGGTAAATTTTCTTCTAATATTACCTTTATTACGGGCCATAAACAAGTGGAACTAAAACTGGAACCATTATTGGCAGCCATGTCTATATTTTCTCCACAACATTCTATCTATTGCATATGTGACCGCTTAGCTCAAAAACCTCTATGCTATAAAAGTAATATGAAAAAGTGATTGAAATACTGAGGTAGTGTTTTATTGAAAATGACGAAATAGGATATCAAGATGAGGGACATTTAGGCAAGCTGTTCAGAGTTTCAATGTAAAAAATAAAAAGAAACTGATATCACGATTGGGCTTTCTTTAAAGCCAACATATTGTAACAGTAAGTAGAGAAAAGATTACACTCCCGAGTAAAAAAAAAGCTTAAACAATTCGAGTTGGGCAAGCAAAATGACATACTTTTTTTTGTAATGCATTTCCAGAGAATCCTATAGACTCCGATATCTTGCTGCTTCTGAGTTGAGTGGTCATAGTTTTTTATATTATTTGTCTCCTTCCTTGATGTTGGTTTAATTAACCATTTCTTTTTCTTGTTCAATCCAGTGTATAACATTTAAACTTGTTACGTTATTCTATTGCTTATTAGTTCTTTTGTTAATTTTCTCTCGTTTGCAATAATTAACCCAATGACGTATGGTTGTTCCTTTATGGGGTATGTGTGTGCGTGTGTGTGTGTGTGGGGGGGGGGTAACAGTGTTACTTACTCTACTTCATAATCTCGGTCGTTAGGTGTGAATTTTGATTTTGTTCAATGATGTCATTATTTTCTTCTTATAAGTTCCATATGTATGTGTGACTGTGCATCACAAAACGAACAAAAAGTCGCACCCCTTGAATTTATGCGAGGACTCAAAAAAAGTGAAATGAGTCAACTAAGTCAATCTTGAGTTTTTCATATTTTCTGAAAGAGCTTTCCTTCTTCTACATTATTCTTAAGATTGGGATCATAACAAGAATGGAAAAGTGTGTTTTCAGCAGTTTTTCTGCAGCCCATTTTGGGGGGAGAATAGAATGAGCAGGTATGTCTTAGAGCCCCCTTTTCATTTCTTGCAATCCTTTACACACTCTTCACTTTCAAGTCTAATAACTTTTGAAAGGATAATTCTGCTGCTTTGAAAGTTGGCATTTATCATGGACAGAAAATGTTAATAGAACATGCTCAGTTTCAGCTTAATCTAGTAATCCCTTCATTGTTGTTGCTCCGATGGTTTACGTCCTGTTTTTTTGTCCCTTTCATTGCACAGCTTCCACGGCTTGGTAAAGATTAAGCGTTTGAATAGACCCTGTACTTCAGATCCTCTTTTCTCAGTTCACATTTTTCACTTTTTGTTCGTTTTGTGATGCAGGGTCACATATGATGGTTTAAGTGTTTGTGTCCCTTTGTGCCTGTAATTATATCAAATATTGTTTTATAATTAGTTTAATCGGTTTTGCAAAACACTATAAGTGATACAAACAGTTTCACATAATACACACAATGTTTATATATTGATCTAGCTATGTATTGTCTTCCTATACATGATAGTTTATGAGCCATTGTAGTTGACCATGGTTTCTGACTCATAAAAAGGAAATGGTACACACTTCCGAGTATAGTCGGGAAAGATGTCTAGGAAAAATGCGTATTGCATTAAAATCTGTCCTTGAACGGCTTCATAGAACAATAATTATGATTCAATTCAATTCAAATCAAACTTTACTTCATTTTTCGAAAAGAACATAAAAATTTCACTTTCTTTGGTAACAGAGAATAAGATATAATGAATATATCTTTGGCTAAGATTCCAGAGGAAGTTGTGTTATGTTCCTCGTTAGTATGTATATTACTACGTTAACAATTTTATCGGGGAGAGACATTACTACACAGCTCTAGGCGCAGCCAACAAATCAATATCAACAACTCTATAGGCTACAGTCTTCCTTAGATTACTTTTGTTCTGCAGTTTGGTAATATGCTTTGTTTAAATCCTATACAAAGCAACAAAAAACACTTTTTTATTTGCCTTGACTTTATTATATCAGTTAGGAGTTACAAATGTATAATGCACCAGTTCTTATCAAAATCAACCAATATGTCTGTATACAATTTCGTGCTGAATACATAATTTCTTTTTGATGAGGCGATAAAACAAATTAACCCGTTCCGTACTTAATTCTGAAATGCCCATAGACTTAATATGGTGGCCACCTGGTTCACCGTACGGAACGGGTACCGTTAAAAAAGTAAAAGATAGACGTGTGAGGCAATTATTTTCATTTCATTTCAATTTGACTGCTGTTGCAATACTTAAAATCTACTATTTTATTCATTTATGTTGATGTTTCATCAACTGGTTGGCTTGAAATGTTAAAGAAGAAATTCAGTCCAAATTTAAGTTAGTCTGATAAAAAAGTAAAATTTTACAAGTTCAACCGTAAAAGTTTGACTGAAATCGGATGAAAAATAAGAAAGTTATAACATTTTGAAGTTTTGATAATTTCTCCAAAACAGTTCTTGTACAATGAGTATGAATATGTAAATAAGTGAACTAATTTTAACCATGTCATACCATCACAATTTTCCATTGATCGTGTACAAAAAAAAAAGAATGACGAAAATTAAATGTTTCTGTTATTGAAGTCTAAAACATGACGTTATTCCTGGTTGAATAACTTCAGATATAGTGATCAGTTATGAGGATTTGAGCCTCGGGCATAATTGCGTTCGAATGAAAAACTGGAAATTTCACAATTTCATGTACAAACTATATTGCCATTTACATAATTGACTGTTCAAGAACTATTTCCCCCCAAAATGGCAAAACTTCGAAACGTCATAACTTCCTTATTTTTCATCCGATTTCAGTCAAATTTATATTATTGACCTTGTAATATTTGATCGTTCTTATCAGACTAATTTATATTACTGAACTTGTAATATCTTACTCGTTCTTATCAGACTAATCTATATTTGGACTGGATTTTCCCTCTAAAGGGGTTTCATTCAAAGTGGTAATCTGACCGGAATGCTTTCAGTTTTTCATTCAAACGCAATTATGCCCGAGGTTAAAATCCTCATAACTGATCACTATTCTGAAGTTATTCAACCAGGAAATACGTCATGTTTTTCGGACTTCAATTACAGAAACATTGAATTTTCGTATATTTTTTTTTGTGTGTACACGATCAATCGAAAATTGTGAGGGCATGACATAGTTCATTTTTTTTTTTTGCATAATCATACCCATTGTACAAGAAATGTTATGGAGAAATTCTCAAAACTTCAAAATGTCATATCTTATCATATCGTATCTTGTCTTATCTTATCTCGGTTATCATTTGTGTGTGTCTTTGTGTGATTGTTGCGAAATTTATAAATGGCATTACTGCAATATCAAGCATTGATAAATTAAAAATAAAAATAATGAAAAATTGCTCACTCAGTTGCCAAGTGTGTCCTAGTCATTCTATGTCATTTGCATTCTCGAAAGCTACTCGTGCCAAGGTAACGTTTGTTGTTAAGATGATAAACATCACATTCTTTATGTATGAGAACATAAAAAAATAAGGGTGACTATTAATATTTCAAGGCAAAACTGTGCGGTTAGCTTTTAAAACCCTGGTCATTAATGTCTAATTTTCTGTTGCTATGGACGTATTTTTCACCGCACGTCATGTGATACACAGTCAACAAACGGTAACAACATTTTGTTGGTGTTGTATGATGGCAATCTAGAAATTGGACCTGCTATAAATATGTTAAATAGATATTCACAACGGTTGGATTGGGGTATCAGCGGGCAATTCATCGAGTTGTCAATTTAACTTTAATGTGGCATTGTATGCAAATGTCATCTCGTTCTACAGACAAGTCAGTGCCCTTGCAATTAGTTTCATGCCGCTGTCAGTAAATCATGAAAAGCAACAGAAATAAAGCTATGAATGTCCAGGTACACATTACTGATACCTGGATGTCTAGTACTCATGGTAAGTGGAGTAGCGTCAACAGAAATGAAAGATGAGTCGGGTATTGCAGACTACAACTTTGTAATACGCTCTGAAAAGAAAAGTTCCTTGTATGAGCGTGACCAGTGTGGAGGTCCGGATGGCATTATGATTATAGAGCAATACTTTACAAATCAATTGGCTGGTTCCCCGCTTTCTTGCAAATGAATACGAGTTAATATTTTGACTGCTAGTTATTGTTTATGACTGGAATAATAGGTGTATAATTATATAGTTTTACGTTGGCAATCAGCTCTTAAAAGCTAACCCTGTCGTAGAGAGGCAGTAACTTAATGATAAGTTGTGCACATCATAAGAAACAAGTCATCGGCAGGTTCCAGGTTTGTTTGTTTGTTTGTTTCTTCGCTTATTGTTTGTTCAATGTCTTCATGTGTCTCATGTTTGTATCAAGTATATTGGTTTTCTTTATTCTTTTTTAATCTTTTTTTTTTTGTTGGGGGGACGACTTATGTTTGTTACCTTCTTTCCTGGTTTCTGTCTCCATATTTTATGACAAGAACAGGATTACAAAGAAACAAAATAAGATACCGTCAGCGGATAGAAAAACGCGGAGAAAAGCACAGAAACAGCCAAATGGATATCGTTTGGTTGACCATGTTCATTAGAATGTATCCACACTCAATCTGCCATCCCAATAGGACATCTTCACATGGACACAGATGATTGTTAAAAGTTAAAAGTCTTGGAGTTATGCTTGCCATCATGGCTGATATATATGACCATCATCGATTCATAGAGTCATTACCAAAGATCACCTCATCACCGTACCAAAGGGCACCAGACTCTCCTGCTTAGCAGTAAATCAAATCGTTGACAGGAGATAGTTAAATTCCTCTTCTGTATTTCCCCAATATGCTATGGTGACCTTGCTTCAAGCACCCACTGTCCCTCGGGCCATGAGGATCAGCGTATGATTATCTCAAAAAGGCGAAGAAGGTTAAGAACACGGGTATCTGAAGATTAAAACACGTAACGGTTCTTTTGATTGTACCTGTAATCTATAGGGATCTAGAGGAAATTCTGTACATTCCTGTACCACCTCCACAACAAAGCAATTGAAATGATAAGCAATCGCCTTTGCATTACCGTCCGTTAGGATAATCTTAATTTGGGGGTTATTATGGTCCCATATCAATCGTATTCTGTTTCGCAGAGTTACGGTGGAGTATAAATTTCATCCTGTTTTGTATAATGTGGGCATTTTCCAGTATTAAACATAGTAGTGTGGAAAACTGTCACTGCCTGTCATCAATTCATCGCAAGAAAGGGAGTATATTCAAGAAAATATAAATATATATATATATGGATGGATACGAAACAAAAGATACCGATATACCGCAATAAAAGATATTTTTGCTTACTTTTTTTTTAAGTCGGCAAAATTTCCCCTTTGCTTACTTCAAGAAGAAATCAAGTATTTTTTTTATTATTTTTTTTTTTTGGGGGGGGGGAATGGCTGAAGACATGACACCATAAATGTAGCGGGTAGATAAACATACACGCCCTGTTGCAACGGATTTGACTATTTTCAGTTGCTCTCTTTTTTATCTCTCTTTCAGCGGCTCATCTCAACGTTTGCTCTACTGGCGGTCAACGCCGCTATCGGTAACTATGGCCACCTATACACACTTTTATGAAACATCTTCTGTGATGAAATTACTTTAATACTGTAACCGTAAAGGAGTATGAATCGAACATGTCATATTTCACATGATGGTGCGATATCTTGTCGTGAAACAGAATGTTTCTTCTCAAACTTCAATTCGTTCTTCTATTTGTCTTGATATATTTACAATCTGACTCAAAAAGTTTTTCTTTCCTCTTTTTTTGGTTAATTTTCACATTTTAATCTAAATAATGTCACTGTTCTAATAAGTTAACGTTTTCAAACATTATAATTGGTACTCAGAGAGTTTGCATTTGCATATGCTCGAAGTAAGATAAACAACAAGTGAGTGCATGAGCAAGCGTTTGTTTGAGAGGAATAGACGGTGTTATACACACACGCACACACACACACACACACACACACACACACATCAAAACACCATAAGGATACTTGCGCAGATGAAAGCTTACATAGAAGAATAAGAAGATAAAAAGAGAGGAAGAAAGAGAGAAAAAGAAGCAGTCTTCAGAGAGTGCACTGGAGAGGTTTTGCTACTGATATCTCGATGTGTTTTTTTGTGTGTCTAAAGTTTGACAATTTCCCCATTTTCTTTTCATGAAGAGAATGCTATTTTCTGAATATTTACAAAACTCGACTGATCTCCCAGTTGCATGCTACTGCTTACGGATAAAAATCCTTTACACCTTTGATCGAGATTGCAGCTTTTTTCTCTGTTTTCTTTTTTCTGGAGGAAGGAGATAGGGTTAGCCACGTCGGTTTTTTTTTTTTTTTTTTTTAGTCTGTGTTGTTTTTTTCTTTAGTCTTTTTTGCCTTGACAATGCCCTTAAAATTCCTTGAAATTTATTAATCTTGAATTTCCTGGTTGACAGTATTTTTGTTTTATTTCCTTCTTACTAATCGATGCTGTGCTTATTTCTATATGATGTGATTGATTTTTTTTTTACTTGAGAAGCAGAATAATTACAACCAAACAGACAAAACAAAATTGATTTATGAGTCTAGAAAGTGAAAACGACTTTTTATGAGACCACTTAAAAGGAAACATTTTGTTATTCAATAGTTCATTAACAAATTCAATGTTTGTAATATCCTTCTAAAAGTAACTCCAAAGTTTTGATCATCATTCATTGTGCAAGAAATTTGATTGTGTGACAAAACCTAAACGTTAAAGGACTGTATTGGGTAAACATTGGTTGAGCTTTTTTTAAACCAAATGTGACCGTGCACCTCAAAACGAACATAAAGTCGCACACATTGATTGTGCGTGAGGACTGAAAATAAGTGAAATGGGTCAACCTAGCCGAACTTGAGTTTTTCATATTTTCTGAAAGAGCTAATCTTCTTTTACATTATGCTAAAATGTGGTATCATAAAACGGGCAGGAAAGTGTGTTTTTTTAGCACTTTATCTCGAACATTTTTGGTAGAATAGTGTGATTAGGTGTGTTTTTAGAGTTCCCTTTTTCATTTCTGAAAAACCTTGTCCACACTCTTCACTTTCAACTCTAATAACTTTTGAAAGAATAGTGCTAATGCTTTGAAAGTTATAATTACTTATGGACAGAATGTGTTAATGAGGCATGCTTAATTTCAGTCTAATCTGATAATCTCTTCATTATTGTTACTCTGGTGGTTTACTTCCTGTTTTTTGTCCCATTCATCGCACAGCCAGCACTGTTTGGTATTGATTAAGCGCTTGAATAGACACTGTACCTCAGAGCCTCTTTTCTCAGTTCACACTTTTCCTGAGTTTGTGCTTTCTTTCCAATATTTAGATAGGTTAGGAGAGTCCATTTGATTTGAGTTATACATCATTTTAAAGCTTAAAGTCTGCTCTTTTAGAATATGGTCTTAACTAAAAATTCATGTCTGGCGACTTTTTGTTTGTTTTGAGGTGCAGTGTCACAAATACAGTGCTAATAAGACATGTTTGTTGTTGCATTATTGCAGTCTTTGGCGAGAACGAGAATGATTACAGTGTGAACTACGGTTTCCCAAAATGTACACGATGCAAGACCATATTTTTCAACGGCACCCAAATCCAGCTCATCCCGAAGCTAAACAATCCGATGGAGACAGTGTGCACTAAGAATTGCTATGGAAATCCAGAGGGGCGCATTAAACTTGAACACTGGACTTGCCGCATTCCAGGTAAGTGTGTCAAGTTCTTTTTTTTCTTTTCCTTTAAAGCACCGAGTCACTGTTTTTTCTGTTGTTTTTTTTTTCTTTACCAAATGTCTTTGGTATATAGCGCCAAGGGATTTATGTGAAAGTTTATTGGTTTTATATTATATTCGCATATCATATAAGATAGGACCTCATCCACGTCAAGCTGCGCTTATGATGGTGGTCAGCTGTTATTGATTTCTCTTTTGTTCATAAATACAGTATACCTTAATATGTTGCTTTGATTCATGTGTTATTGCAGACTAATGTTGCTTTGAAATTGACATTGCTTATATTGATTTTATATGTTTGATATACTCTCCTGGAACTTTGCATACTCATAACGGGTGCATAAAAAGAAACCAAAGGGTTGTACTGGCATTAGGGTTTTAATTATTTGTTTGTTTGTTTTTGTTGTTGTTGTTTTTTTATTCCGAAGTTTTGTGTTTTGACATTATTTTGTAAAAGATTCGTCTGTCCCACGGTTGTGAATCAGAAAAAAAAAATAGATTCATTATTCTAGTAAACCGTTGTTCTTATTCTGAATTAACGGAGTGTATTTCTTTTTGGAAAGAAATGTGACCCGCTACAACAAAAGGATCCTAAAGTCGCTGACGGCTAAGCTGAGAAAATCGAGTTTAAAGTCACATCATCATAATTGGTCAAAACAATCGGATTTCTGTCTTTGGCATAATTTTGTCTATCATCTGCCGAAATTTCGAAGCTTAATGATCAAAGGAAAGGCAAGAAATCAGCGTTTTTTCTGGGCCATGATTTTCCGACTTTCAACGTAACAGAAACGTGTCCGAAGATTTGGATTTAGCGCCGCAGGTAGACTCCGCCCCTAGCAACAAGGGGGTGATCTTATTGGTCAGTGCTTGGTATCCTGATTACGGATTGGTCGTGCGTAGACCGCTGGCGCTAAGCTTGAGTGAACATCGCGGAGGTCGCTAGGAGCATGCCTTCTATTGTCAAGCTGTGAAAACTGTCTCGCCTCCCCTTGATCATGATAGCGTCGGAAGGAAAACTTTGAAGGCGTTTTTCTCGAAACTCTGATTAAATCCTCAACCACTTGACATGCGCTAATAAAATCATTGATATGTCCGCAACCGAGTACCAATTTATGACTTGTGCTATATATGAAATTAAAGTAGAAGAGTAGGGAATAATATCATGCCATTTTCAGAAAATTGTCCTCCCCCGACTTTCGGATCCTTTTGTTGTAGCGGGTCACAAATATAAGGAAATTGCCCCCCCCCCCCCCAAAAAAAAAAAAAAAAAAATCCAGCATTATTATACGCATTCACAAATACCAATATACATTATGCAAATCGGAAAAATGAAATAAAGCGATGCCATATTAAGGGTACACTAGCCAATGATACATATCATTGTGATGTTTGATCCGTGTTGTGGCATAGTATAGCCTCAAATCTATTGTTTATCGAAAGATGATGATTTTTCTGCTACAACGCTACTCTGTTTGAGATTTGCAAGCATAGATTTGAAGTACAATCATAAATTTGACGTCCAATTACGTCACAAAAAGAGCTTGTCATTTCATTTTCTCTACAACTTTGCTCATTACTTGGCCAGAGTAACAAAATTCTGTAAAAATTTTCAAACGATTAAAAACTCCCCCCCCCCCCAAAAAAAAAAAAAAAAAAAAAAAACGGGAATATCTTGCTGTCTCAGAATAATGTGGCACACATGGGGTTTACACCATGGCACATAAAGAGCTGAGAAACATGAACAAGTACCTCATTCTCAAGCATTATATCAGCTTCGTTCATTCTGGTCACTTGGGAGGAGGGTTTCCAAAGATATCTGAAATTCAGTGCCTTGGGTACTGCAAGGGGTCCTGAAAGTGGTGCTTAATGAGCATTTATGCAAACTGTATTACCTGCCGTAATGTCATCCAAGTTTGATGATCATTTGGTTAATAAGTTTGCAAAGAAATGAAAATAAAAATGAAAATTGAAAAAGAAACTCATATGAATGATAATGTATCATATTTTGTCTATGTTACTTACCTCGGGCTTGTTCTTTCTATGGATTTATGTGTTTATGTTATACCAAAACAGACTGCTTGAGAGGTTCGTGCAAAAGTGGCACATGTGAGGAAACCATGACCAGCTTCCATTGCAACTGTACTGAAGGGTTCACGGGTGCTTTTTGTGACCTCCGTAAGAAGAAATAATTGATCTCATTCCTCTTTCAGCAATGATAATAAACTGAGTGGCTGTTTTGTATGCGCCTGAACATTTTCAGGTATAGATATCATCATTGTCGTAAATGTGCTTTCTTTGTCTTAGGGCTGCAACAAATTGCATGTATGAAATGAAATTTGCGACAGATAGCATAACCTTTCTGTCACTACTCCAAGGCGACGAATCATGTTTTTTTTTTTCTCCTCCTAATCAAATGTATTTATGTTACAAACACGTATATTATATACAACTTGTCATGACTTCCTACATAACTTTGTTTCAAACCGGTGAGGACACACCCGTATACAGTAAGTCATTACTCTATACCCGTAGACATGCAAAGTCAATCTATTGGTGAATGAGCTTTAAAAGTATATGCAACCATGGGCCACGATCTTTCAAAAAAATATTTCCCATCAAGGTACATCGAGAAAGGCCGTGACAGAGTCTACAAGTGATGGGTCACCTAGGGTCACTGATGAAAGAAGCACCTCGTCTCCAGCACAGACTTCTGCAGCGCAGACAGATGCTCTTCGTGTTTCGTCTACTGCGCTTGGCGGTGTGGATGTCGACAAGTCAGCCAACCACTCAACAGCCATATACCTCTGATATGGGGACCACTGACGCAGTTGCCACTGACAAGACAACTCAAGTCCCAACAGGTACGAATGATCAACTCTCGGGATTTTCTTTTTCTTCTTTTCCAAAGCACAGTTGCACTCTTTGGCAGAGTAGAGTCAATTCGATATTTTGTTCAGTCACTACTGTATACCATACTTCCATCTGTATACATAAACATAATACATAGAGTATTTGAAAGAGCATGTTACATTTTTTCTCGTGTTTGAATGTATACTTGTTAAAGCTGCACAATGCTCTGTATCTATTTCTCTCTACATGAGCCTATATAGATATTTTGATGAGAGATGAAGAGGATAAAAAATGGATCCAAATTACTTTACTACGCAAAGAATCATTTATGTAGTAAAAAACACATTTGTGATTAAAGTGTGTAGTATTGACCATAATGCGTTCATACAAGAGCATGTGTTTTGAAGAGTATGTCTTCGCAATGTCGTAGCACTGACCTGATGTTCCGAACACTTAATATTTTCATTTATTACAAAGCGGTCTGCGAGACAGTATTTTTAAGATGCAAACATATCCATGACAGTAACTCACGCTTGTTTTCCATCAGGAAAGATGACTTATCTTCTGTATGATGGCATTGTAAATCATAAGATGTAAATATTATATATTATATATATATATATATATATATATGTATATATATGAAGAGTTTGTCTGCAAAAACCGATAAATCCATACTTGCCAAATGGAGATATTTGTGATTAAAGGTCAAGAAAAATACAGATAATAATAAGAAAATTTTTGCTTCTTTTGACCATAACTTCAAAAATGTACCTTTATATGTAGTGACCAATATATCATTGAAAAAGTGTTATTAATCAATACTTTATGACAGACACCGTACTTTAAAATCTTCAAAAATGGGCTTATCGGTTTTTGCGAACAAACACTTCATATATATATATATATATATATATATGCGTGTGTACACTCAGCAAAAAGAAGAAAGTAAACACTTTTTCGAGTTTGGAATCTATATAGCAGATTTTGATGCAAATTAATGTATTGTATACCATATCAAAGGTAATTTAATTGGCTATCAACCTAGTAGATCAATATAAAGGGAAACTGCACGCATTACTGAACACATCTATTTTCTCTCATTTCATTTAGATTTGACAGAATATTCTTAATTTTCCTCCATTATTGTTCAGCCTTTATTGATCGTTTGGGCTTCAATGATATCATAGACATCAGAGGTATATTTTTGCAACTGAATCCATGTTCTCTATTGTGTAAAATTTGTCTTTTGTTCTCATTGAAGAGCATTGACGCATGAATGACAACTTGATCTTATTTTTTTTTTACAATTTTTAATATAATAACAAAGGTGTTAATTCATAATCAAAGTTTCCAATTTTATTGACTAAACCAGGTTGATAGCGAATTAAATTACCCTCTATAGTTAGTATATAATATGTTAACATTTCTTCAAAAAATTCTATGACAAAAATAAACTTGAAAAGGTGTTTACTTTCCTTTTTGTGTGTGTATATATGAAAGTATATCAAGAGCTTTCAACAAAAAAAGCGCTATTGAAATCCATTGCAAAATGATAGATAAATACCTTCTGTAAACTAGCTCCTCATATCGAAATTGCAATCATTAATATATCTTGAATATCCAGGACGTAAATGGACTCTCTATCAACAAGTTCACAACAAATTGGTATTAAGCAATTGATAATGAGGACGACATATTGGTGTATCTGTCATGTTTGTTTCAAAAATCAATGAAACCGGTAGCTGCTGATCAGTAGCTCTTGAAATATTTCCCGCCAAATGAAAAGGTACACCGACGAAGACATTGACAGATTCTGCAAGCACTAGGTCTCGTGACGTCACAGATGTGAGGACTATTGTTATGACAATGGAGTTGGTGTCGACTGATCAGCGAACAACTTAGTAGCCTGATGCCACTGGTATGGGGAGCACTGATAACGCTGCTGTCTCCGGGCAAACATCACCTATCCCAACAGGATTTATTTTGTGAGTGCTTCTCAATCAATCCCTAACTTGTGAATGAATTTAAGCCTGAGCAAGAATTAAATCTATACATCATAATTCTACCTTTTTTTCTGATTGACCATTGAATTTTACCCGATATATATTTAGACAATGTGATAAACTTCGAATAGTGGAAAGAGCGTTTCGGAATGTAATTCATCTTCTTTTTTTACATATTGCTAAGGAGCTGGAAGATAATCGTATTTCCATCATAAAATAATGGAAAATAGATATCACTACACGAAGACCTAAGTGCCTTGGATTTCCAAAAGAATGAATAAAATGATTTAATTTTGCTGGTTCATCTGAGAGCATTGGGATCGGAAAACATGTCTTTGCTTGGCTGGTAATAATGTGAACGAAAATTTCTCTGTGTATTTAGTTACCAAAACTTTGCGCGATGACATTGATTTGAAATGATCATGGTACTCATTTATTTCATTTTTTTTTCCTAGGGGATCGAAGGATAATAGATTACAATAATACCAAGACAATTTAGTCTCTGAAGATACATTTATTTGTTTTTGTTGTTGCTACTAAACATTATCACAAGAAAACAAATCCGGCGTTACCAGGTCCTAAACAAGTACTACACTGTTAGAACGCTGTGTAAAATTTCGTTGTTTAAAATATTGTTGTTTAAAATTCTAAACAATGTTGTTTAAATATAGAAAATTGGAGCTTGATTGCCTTAAACAGCGGTTGTTTAAAAACAATTCGGAATGATTGTCCAAACAATTAAACATCGTTGTTTAGAAATTGATGGGCAAAAGTCATGTGATAGTAATGAACCAATCAGCGGGCCTGCATGTATCCTTCGTCGCAAATGATCGCCGCCGGGCGGCCACCGCGCCTCACACACACACGTACATCATCACACGTTTATGTACGTATGCTATACAGTAGCGCGGCTATTCATCATGATGGACGGCGGTGACGATGATTGCAATGCAGCTATATGGAGTCACGAACATTCTCAGCAAATGGGGTCTAGCTGTAGAAAAACTTTGCCAGTCATTCCAAGGTATTTATTTATTTAACTGATATAGTTAAATCGCTTCATGCCCATCTGTAATGTGCATGATGTATGAAGCTAGTCACGGCTCACGCTTTGGGTTCTTGGCCAGGCTGCGCTACGCCTCGCCTAAGCTTCATGCATGTAACGTTAGATCTAACAAACTGTTAACGTTAAGTTAGGTCGTCTGTACCGGTACATTATGTTTTTCAACCAACTCGTGCTTGTATATAAACACTTGCATAATTCAATCCTTACATACATTTTCAAAACTTCACATAAAATACGAATTTCTTTTACAAAAACTAATCATCTAAATCAGCGTACGGAATATTCCCATTGTTGACACGGTACCGGTACAGTAGCCTATTCGTTGTAACCTTTGTTACAGTATTCTAAGTTTAACAGGCACCGTATCACATCATGCACAATTATAGGCGCAGTGTCCGAGTTCGATGATGTAGAAATCTAACAAGTTAGTTAGGCATAGGGTCTAACGTGACGGTTAGGGCCTATAGCTAGGCAATGCTAGGGCCTAGTCAAGGGCTAGGGCCTATATTTTAGACTGCTAGTGCTAACTAAAGTTCAATTACACAATGACCAGCTGTCTCGATCATTTCCTACCTCATAATTTAGAACTTATGGTCGGCTGTATGATACTAGTAGCCCTACTACATCGACCACCCTCTTGTAATAAACCAACCGTGTATTAATTGGCGCACGTACTGAACGCTTAGTACGCACTTCACTGCACGCAAAGCACATAAAAAATGGATTGGCTTTGACTGTTGATGAGGATGGTGTGGGAAAACGCAAAAATTCACCTTTCATTAACAAAGTTAATGGTTTTAATCAAGGACAAAATTTCGAATGAATATTTTCACCGAATCGTAATGTAATGTCTATGGAAGTTTCTAAAAAGCTTCGTACAACACGGTGTTCAATACAACTCAGTTTGCGTGCATTGTCAATGCAAAAACAGCGGTCGATCTCAATAAGGAGCGTTACCGCGGGGAGCTGAAACGAGGCCATGCAAGTTCGACGGCGATATTTTTGCACTGAAACTTCGAATCGAAAAGGGAACAAAGGCATTTGATAGCCTAGCTCTGGGTTTTCTCAATCACGTAGGTCAAGTTTTTTGCATGAATTTCAGTGTTAAATATTCTTATCAAGCAAATAAACATTAGGCGATCGATGAGTATATAGGTCCAACCGTACAACCAAAATCTACTGTAAGCATAACAAACCCCCTAAAATCCAATACTAAAGTGCAAGTTAAGTTCTGCTACTTTTGCTGGAGCAATTCATTCTTTACTGAGCATCATTGCCATCAGTGATGCTCGATGAATTAAGGTCTACGTAAGCTTCCAGTAGAAAAAAAAGGCCTAGAACCCCTAGAAAATGAAGATAAAAACAGAAAACAGATTGTGGTGTTTTTAACGCACAATATAGTCTATGCACCACACGTAAACTTAATGCCTGTAGTAATAATATACCACCTTAGTAGAGTTCTATTTGTTTCGTGTAGGTAGGTGGTTTGGAACCAATTTTTGGCACTTTTGTCACTTTCAAATAAGTTTCTATGCAAAGATTAGGAGCTTTCTTCTCAGTCTGTCAAGATTTCCATGCCAAACGAAGCACATTGTGCAAATTCACACAAACTTGTGAGAAAAAATGTTTATAGAATGAACATTTTTGCAGAAGCTAATGATCATGCATAATTCACTCCATCATTTATGTTTTTGTTATTAACTTATTATTTTTTTTTCCATTTGGTTTATAGCATTCTTTCTGGGCCACCCTTAATATGATTGCAAATGCAATCTTGTTCCCTAATTTGTACAGATCAAGCAAGACTTCAGCCAGGAGATCATGGCTGAAGACAGGATGTTTGCAGCATGGCCATGTATGCTGACAAAGTACTCTAGTATGGGGAATCAAGATGTCCATCGTAGCAAACGCTGCTTATTCGTCACACGGGTCACACCGATGGCCTTTCCCAAGGTACATTTTAAATAGTATTGCTCTGTGTAGAGATTCTAATCTACAGCCCCAGTACCACCCTTTCCATTTTTGCATTTGAGTTGAGGTGAATTTATTAACAACATTAACAAAATACTTACAGTATGTACATGACTATAAAAAAAAATTGTTAGACCGAGAAATTCATTCAATGCTTGTTAATTAATTTCTAAGACTTTCAGAAGTGGATCTGTAATTTCAAAGCCAATATCAAAGAGATCATCCGGGCTCTTGATGACTCTGCTTTGTCCATCATTCAACTTGCATGTCACGTTCCCGTATTTGGTTTTGTTGCCGATTCGACATCATGAGCTTCCTTGGCATTTATCATGCACTGATCGAGTGACACATTGCATGCCTTTAGATCTTCATTGATGTACACACTTTTCATGTCCTCTTTTCCTTTCAGACTAGAATACCCAGAATACAGTTTGTTCCTTTTGTTTGCAATAAAGTGGACTTTGATCTGCCTGCTCTTTCCTTCTTGCCTTTTCCCCAAGATGATGACAAGATCATGAAGATGAGATGTCCTCTTTCCAAATGTCTAAGCCAACTTCCTTGGCAACATTTGACTCGCCCTTAGTTAGCTCTTCCTCTGTCTCCTCAGCCCCCTCTGGCAGGCCAGTCAGGCAGAGATTGTCCCTCCTTAGCTCATGTTGGACCTCGTCCTGCTGGAACTGAATCCTCAAGAGATGACATGTGGATTCAGAACATCTTTAATTGTGCTCATACAAGCTTCTTTCGCTCCTTGTATCACATGCGGTAGTGCAGCTTTAATGACTGTAACTACAGCTTGGACAATTACTTGGGAGAGGCTGTCTCCTGCCCCTCTCTCACATTATAGCACCCCACGGCCACACAGTTCATGTACACTGAAACTTCTGGACGGTTTGTCCTTGCCTCCTTCATCTACCATTCCCCTTTTCTTCTCCACTGCCTGATCAACTCACATGATAATCAAGCTTTTGTCATTATAGGATAACATTAACAGAGAAGTCTTTTATGAACTATTAAAGTTTTTGTATTCTTTTTCCTACTACTTGGAATAAAAATCACTGGACCTTGAACATCGCTTGCTCTTGCTAATCTAATTAAGATATACATTATGCATATTAACTGATCTTGCTTTATGCAATGCCAGAATATGACATGAACCTCCTGCAAAAGCCCAAATGTCATTCATATTGCAATTCTTTGTTAAGCACTTAACAATAGTGCAAGATTATTCTTATTAAGGCACTGGCTGTCAACAACATTCAACTTTCTTTCATCCAAGTTCATGGTAACTCTGATTGCTGCTTTGTAGAATAGCATGATGATTATTACAGCATTATAATTCTAATGCTTGGCCTTACAAGTTTGGCTCTACTCATCCACAATTACTTGCCCGTCTTGGTAGTAAATGCCGTTGCCAGAATCAGTCCCTCATTCAAAATGTGTAGTATTTTCTAAAATACCCTCCAAACAACTTTAAAACAGCCCCCACCCCCCACAGTTAATAATCCTGGTTGCAATCAAGTACAATATAAGTACATAAGCTAGCATCTGAATATGAGCTGATACTTGTCAGCATTTCTCTGTATCAGCCTTGATTGTGTTAATATTTTTAAAGGGTATATTTGTACTTATCATTCAAAATACTCCCCCTGTGTCATACATTTTGCTCCACAGAGGAAAAAGAGACGCTTGCATTCAGCATGCTGCCGCTAGTTTGCCGAGGCTGGACTGCCAGGGTGTGGGGCAAGTGCTCCTTTCAGGAGTCGTTGGAGTTATTCTACGACTTTCAACCTGTAAGTACCTAACTGTTCGGAGGCTAATCTTCTATTAAAAACAAGTGATGTGTTGCCCTCTTCTTAAAATGATGAGATGGACTTTGACATTGCAATACAAAATATAGAAATCATGAAGCTGTGGTCCATAATTACAGAAATTCCCAGTTTATGCTGTTTCATTTGTTTTTTTAATGAAAAAAAATCTTATATTACATAGTCAACATACATATTTACTTTATTTTGTGCCTGACTGCTCAATCACACACTTGTCCATATCAATATGTCCTTTTCATTTTGATAAAAAGGGAGAAAAATTCGCATGAAATGCAAAATTGGTCCCAAATGTCGCCAATAAGGAATATTCCATTCATCAATAAATATTGCACTTGACCTATGGTATCATTATATTTAGCAAGATGCTGGAAATATATCACATACCACTCATATACATCCAATGTGATACAGGGTGTCTCCCCTCCCCCCCCCCCATACCAAAAAGAAAAAAGACCTCGCATACTCCTTAATGTTCCTACATTGTAAGTGGACAAAATTGTTATACTACTATTATTGGAAAGAGTAACTTACCCAAAATAATGAAATACAATTCAGAAGTAGTTTTTGTTTGATAATACTTTTTGCCTGGACTTGCCAGCAATAAAAGTTATTAATTGCCTTTCACAAGTTCCCATAGGCCACACAGTTGAAAATTCATTCAGCCAGGTCATGGTTAGCCCTTGCAAGAATAGAAAATGTAATACATGGATGTTATATACTACATAAAATACCCAATTTAGGGTATATGTTTGCAAATGAAATGTTGCAGAATTTGGCCAGGCACTTTATTATGAACTCTACCTTGAACATTGGAGAGGTGTGGGAAATATATCTGTTCTGATGGACTTCATTATACCAATGCCTCAACCCAACACTTCTGCGTAGATTATTTCAAGATTTTATCAATATGTATATGCATGTTTCTTTTCCACTTCCATTTCATATTACAGGAGGGCACAGACCTGGCTTTCTACATTGGACAAATTGACAGGAAGCAGAGACCACAGCCCTTCATCTTGCTGATGGGAGGATCCTGGAAGAAGCCACTGCAAACCTTTGTCATTAGGAAGTTTTCGCTACACGACGCGAAGACCGAGAATACGAGGAAGCGATCACTTGTGACAGTCCCCGTACTCTGACTCCCGTCCCCATATCTATGCAGTTTCGCTTTCCTGTACAGGACGGAGGCGTGGGGACAAGATCGCTGATTGGTTGGCTGACTGGCTTGCTCACTCCTGCCCAGCATCGGGACCAAACGCTATTTTGGCCAAGTACCGTACTCGTTTTCCCCCGGACGGGACGTTCCTTGGATTTGATCATGTGCAGAAGCAAATTTCGCACACGACACGCTTAACTCCCGGCCGCGTTGTGCTTGCGAAAACTCCCTATTGTAGAGAGGCAGGGATTCTTGTTTCCAACTTTGACAAAGGCTGTGGACTGTGCATTCAAAGTGCATTATGTCCTAGATGTAGAGTACCAGGCTCAATGTTTAGCTGCCTGGCAGTTCTTGGAGACAGTTGTGTACAAAATGCCTGGTAAAGTGACGTCCAATTCTGTGAGAGAGATCAGGACATACCTGAACTCTTCAAATCAGGAAGATTAGATGCGTAGAATGAGATTTTCATGGTCATCAGAAGTTTAATTGACAAAGTTGACTTTTAGGTCATTCGCCAAAGCAAAGGTTTGGTATCTATGTTTTATTTGTTTATAACTCAATAAGTAATGGATACATGTCACATGGAAAGCTCAAAGGTCATGAGAAGATTGTTCTATTAGTGGGTAATGTTGGCCCTTGAAAACTTGTGATAAAGACGGGCTAGAAATGAATTAAAAAGGGTATTTTGCATAGTAGTGACTTAATGAAATATTGGGCAAGATCTTCACAGGTTTATACTGAAGCATGACAGTCAATTTTCAGAAATATAGCAATTGTGAAATTAAAACCTCATATCTGTTGAGCATAATGGAGATGACACTCTGTACTGAATGTGGCCTTCATAAAATTCAAGATGAACTGTTTCGTAGAATGTATATTTCCATTATGAATTTATTTCATTGTATATAGAGTAATCTTCATTACTGCCATCTCTATCACAGGAGTGACAGAGAGGATCTTTGCTGGACAGATGTGCTGTAGTTGGCTCATCCCAGTTATGAAAAAAAACAACTGTATGTGTTAGTAGCAAGTATGACTTCTCAAATTACACCAGTAAACAGGAGTAAGTTTCATTATAATTACAATGTACTGTATATGTTATTTGATCTGTTCAGATATGTACTGTATATGTTATTTGATCTGTTCAGATATGTACTGTATATGTTATTTGATCTGTTCAGATTTATGCTGAATATAGGTATGGAGTAGAATTTTCACAAGAGATAAAACTTATTTCTTAATGTGAATTGTTTCTCCATCTGCAGTATATTTACAGTCATCATTGTACTGTCAAGGAAATATAATCAAATAACCCCTGACTTACTATTGCAGATGTTCCCCATAGCGTTGCAACTGAAATGATTCAAAATGTTGTTACATCAAATTTAACATTGTTAAAAATGATCTAGTTAATAGAGAAGCTGTGTTGTGCAATACCTTCAGTAATATTTTCTTAGTGGGGCAACAAAGTACAATGTACAGTATTGGGACAGAAAAGCAAATCCTTAGAGGGCCATTCCCCTATGCTTCGCTTATGAGATTTCCAAGCGCATGTAATAGTGACAAACACTTCAAGAACAAAGTCAGTGGTTCTAAGAAAATCAGATAATTATTCCAGGAAATAAGACTCATTCAAGATTTATCTTGTCTTGTCAGGGTATGATCACTATAAAACTGGATAATGTGTCTGTAAGGTGTGCATTGGACTGTAAAAGCATTCTGAAAAATTACATTCTCTGTGTACTGTTCATTCAGTTAGCCCTTTTGGACCCATCTGAGGGCAACTGATGGTCCCCATGCACCCACACAATATGAGAAAGGAAGCAACAAAATATTCAATGTGGCACAGGTATAGATAATCTCAAGCTGAACACATCCATGTTATGCATAATAATTAATTCTATTGCATGTTTCAAATTCAATTTGCCATTGCAGTTTAGTTGAAATATTGTGAAATGTGATTTTTACGGCATTAAGCGCCCCATTTGTATGTAAGTGGAATCAAAATGTACATTTGACAATACACTAAGCTTTAGATGAGTCGAGGTCAATTCAGCTGGGAAATCCCTTAACTCAAGCATAACAAAAGCTCGTGATTTTTCCTCTGCAGTCAAACTGCATATTTTCACTAAATCCGCACAAGTCGACACATTTTTCTCGGTTCTCGAGAACTTCGACTTATCAAAGAATTGTTACACTGTATATATTCTGAAATGGATGAGACAATTCTTGATTGGCTCAATTTGTTATTTGTAATAAGTTTGCACATCGATGGACAGATTGACCGATTGAAGGTTTTCTAATGATAGGCTGTCAGTGATATAGACAGTGAAAATGTGCTGAAATATATAATTGGCCAAAAAAATAAACATTTGTGTTACTGTGCTTATATATAAGTGAGTTGTACAGTAATATGGGATTAAGAACTGTTTAAATTCTAAACATGAATATTTAATATTTGCTTTAAACAACCCAGTTGTATAAAATTACTTTTAAACAACCCGGTTGTATAAAATGACTTTTAAACAACAGTTGTTTAGAGTTTTAAACAACTTTTTTTAAACAACTCAGTTGTATAAAATTACATTTAAACAACAGTTGTTTAGACTTTTAAACAACTTTTTTTAAACAACCCAGTTGTATAAAATGACTTTTAAACAACAGTTGTTTAAATTTTTAAACAACATTTTTAAACAACCCAGTTGTTTAAATTTCTTTAAAACAACAGTTGTTTAGAATTTTTAAACAACAAAGGGTTAAAAGTTTAAACAACTACGTGTTGTTTAATTTTTAAACAACAGTTGAGCGATTCACCGGTTAACTTGTGGTTGTTTAAAATTTTAAACAACCTTGTTGATTTTTTTCTAACAGTGTATAAATAGCAAAGGAATAGATATTTCTGCAAAATCGATCTAAGGCTCGATTACTTGTCTCTTCTTTTTAATCGTATGTGTATTGATGAGCAGCTGATTCATAAATTCAATAGAATGCATTGGGCATTTATTTTAGAATTTTGTCACATTCTATTCTATTTTGAAAAGTATATTGTAAATGAATCTTATAGAGCAAAAGTAGAGTGAATATTTACAGATAATAGATTCATACACAGGGATTGTCTGTAACAACCGTTCCTGATTTTTTGATGAAGGAATTATTATTTCCTATCAAATAGTGTATGATTTAACCTTGCTTATATTATAAACTGATAGGATCTTTCATGTGACAATGCACTACTTATCATTTTTATGAAGTGATCATCTATTTTCATCATTTTTTTTCTTTGTTTTAGTCCATAGAAAATGTAAATAAAGCATACAATATTCACTTCTTTTTATAGAAGCATGACTCTACCGCACCTCTTGACATCAACTGATAATCCTATCTCGTGGATCAGGTCAAGATTCGTCTTCTTTGAAGTTCTTTCTATATTAACAAGTGTAGGTATAACATATTTTAAAAACATGCGTCTTTTATTTAGATAGGTACGGATGAGTGTGATTTTATGTAAGTTTCAACTTTCTTCAATTTTTATCTTCAATTTCCGCTGACTTCAGATAGTTAAACTTAGGTTTGATGGTTTAAAAAAGTGAAGCTATGTTGCAGCATGCCCCCCCCCCCAAAAAAAAAATAAAAGAAAGAAAAAGAAGACAAACTAGTATCTGTCACATTTTAGACACTTGTTCCACAACAAGACACGAGTGCAGGACACGAATGAACTGTAGTTAGATTGAAGTTTAAATAAAGTAAATGTTATGTGAATCTTTGTAAAAAAAAAAAAAAAAATTGAATTGCAAAAATATTCATTTCAAACTTCCCGGTAGTATGAGCCATGGATTTGTCAGGAAAAGAAAAGAAATGGAGACGGGAATTACCTAATTAACGCGATCTGTCACCTAAACATTTGATGGTGCGTACAGCACAGAAAAGTCTTTTGAAGAGGTTACTACGTGTTCGATTTACAATTTACTCAATTATATTTTGGAGAAACAGCATATTTCAATAATCAAATGTGCATTTCCCTCTTTATTGTAGAGTTAGAGTTCAATCTTATGCAACATATTGTATTTCTCGTAAACGTATCACCGCATTTCTTTACTTGATATTCGAATTAATATTCTGGCTTGTGATTGCTGTGACTTGTGTGAAATCGATAAATTGATGTACTATTTACAATTCAGAAATGCCCTCTGCCGTCTGCCTTAGTGTTTAAATATAGAAGAATTTTGAACTTCAAAACATTACAATTCAAAGTTCTCGGTAATACGAGGCATGGATTTGCCGAGAAACAAAAAGAAATGGTGACGGGTATTGCCTAATCAATGCGTTTTGTCACATGAACATTTCACAGTGCGAATACAGCACAGAAAAGTCTTTAGAAAAGTCTAATACCTGTTCGATTTACAATTTACTCAATTATATTTTGAAGAAAAAGCATATTTGAATAATCACATTTAAATTCAACTCTGTATTGTAAAGCTAGAATTCAATTTTGTGCAATATATTTTTCTAATTGGCATTCGAATTAATATTCTGGCTTAGGATTGCTGTGACTTGTGTTAAAGCGATAAATAGACACTTCAGAAATGCCCTCCGCTTTCTGCCTTTATGTTAAAAAAAAACAAACAAGATAATTGGAATACGTAAGGGGAAGTATCGCGGTGTCATGGGCAAGTAACGACTATCTATAAGCGCCAGAACTGTGTTTAGTGAAATCGATTGATGTTATTGACGCTTGTCACTGTAGTGAATGACAAATTTCGTAGTAAATATTGGTGCAGTGGTGTTCATAAAATTTCTCCTGATTTGAATTTCATGTATTATAAATAAGTACGTTTCACACCTTTACACGTGTTCATATTGGCAGTCGTTCGTGTGCGTTTTGTTAAAATTGTGATGTCGTTTGTGTGTGTGTGTGCGTGTGTACATATATATATATATACATATATATATATATTATATATATATATATATATATATATGTGTGTGTGTGTGTGTGTGTGTGTGACCGTGCACCTCAAAACGAACATAAAGTCGCACACACTGATTTTGCGTGAGGACTGAAAATAAGTGAAATGGGTCAACCTAGCCGAACTTGACTTTTTCATATTTTCTAAAAGAGGGGGTCTTCCTTTACATTATGCTAAAATTTGGTATCATAAACCGGGCAGGAAAGTGTTTTTTTTTACCAGTTTATCTCGAACATTTTTGGTAGAATAGTGTCATTAGGTGTGTCTTTAGAATCCCTTTTTCATTTCTGAAAAACCTTGTCCACACTCTTCATTTTCAACTCGAATAATGCACACGGTCACATATACAAGCCTTCGTTGGTTGTGTTGGCCCTTTTTCCTTTCTTAAAAAGTCTACTGCATTTTCCTCGTTAAATTGATTGCACAAAGTAAGAACTTGATTGCCTAAAAATGAAATTGAACGCTCTAAACAAGCTCATTGGGACTATCACATGACTATCGCATGAATTCGAATGAACGAGTAGGAAAGTCGCTGCTCGCATTTTGAAATTGAATGCCCAATCGTGAATTTGATTTCACGAAAACGAAATAGAACGCCCATAAATGAAGTTGATCGCTCGGATTCTGAATTTGAATGCCCGAATATTTTCGCGTGCGTGCGCTGTGTGAATTTGAATGCACATTAATTTTGAATTACAAAAGTATGACATTGACCTGGAAAACCTATATTATTGTTATTTGTGAGTGTGTGTGTGAGTGTGTATATATATATGTGACCGTGCACCTCAAAACGAACATAAAGTCGCACACACTGATTTTGCGTGAGGACTGAAAATAAATGAAATGGGTCAACCTAGCCGAACTTGACTTTTTCATATTTTCTGAAAGAGCGGGTCTTCTTTTACATTATGCTAAAATTTGGTATCATAAAACGGGCAAGCAATAGTACAAAGTGGTTTTTTTTAGCAGTTTATCTCGAACACTTTTGGTAGAATAGTGTGATTAGGTGTGTCTTTAGAATCTTTTTTTCATTTCTGAAAAACCTTGTCCACACTCTTCACTTTCAACTCTAATAACTTTTGAAAGGATAATGCTGCTGCTTTGAAAGTTGGCATTGATTATGGACAGAATGTGTTTATAAGGCATACCTAATTTCAGTTTAATTTGATAATTCCTTCACTGTTGTTACTCTGGCGGTTTACTTCCTGTTTTTTTGTCCCATTCATCGCACAGCTAGCACGGTTTGGTAATAAAAAGATTAAGCGCTTGAATAGACACTGTACTTCACAGCTTCTTTTCTCAGTTCACACTTTTCCCGAGTTTGTGCTTTCTTTCCAATATTTAGATAGGTTAGGAAAGTCCATTTGATTTGAGTTATACATCATTTTAAAGCTTAAAGTCTGCTCTTTCAGAATGTGGTCTTACCTAAAAATTCATGTCTGGCGACTTTTTGTTTGTTTTGAGGTGCAGGGTCATATATATATATATATATATATATATATATATATACATACATACATACATACATATATGTGATATTATTATTATTATTATTATCATTACTACTACTACTACTACTACTACTACTACTGCTACTACTACTACTATCTGTTAGTGTGTGAGTGTGTAGGTGAGACCGTGCATTACGATTCAAAAAAAAGTCGCACTTGCTCATCAAGGAGTACATAATTTTTTGAAACAGGCCAACCTATACTCAATCGTTCGCTCCCCTTTCTCTCCCTCTCTCTCCCTCTCTCTGTCTCTCTTTCTTCTTGTACATAATATTTAAAGGTTGGAATTTTGGGATCGAAACATGGGAGGTTGTGCTCTTGCAGTGCTTTTCTACAGCACTTTTTTTTTTGCAAAATTTTGTAATTAGATATGTCTTCAAGGCCTCAAAAGCCCTTTCCACACACTTCACTTTCAACTATGGTTACACTTTAGATACGGATACAGCTTTAAAAGCTAGCATTGGTCATGCAAGAGAAGTGTGCAGAATTTAAGCTTAAAGGGATGGTACAGTACAGAAGCGGATCTAGAGGGTTGTTGTTGTTTTTTTTTGGGGGGGGGGTGCAACCCCCCCCCCAAAAAAAAACAAAACAAAACAAAACAAAACAAAAAACGGGGACCATTTTCTTTTTTATCTTATCTTCTTCTTTTTTTTACTTGTTATTTTTTTTCCATTTATGTATTGCACATGGCAATGACCTCTATGCCAAAAATAGTGGTGTTTTAGATGCAAGAAAACGCCATTTTCACACACAGATTTTCAAAAATTCTCCCTACTGTGGGAGGGGGGACACCCCCTCCAGCAATACTGCAGGGGCGGATCTAGCTTTTTATAAAGGGGGGGGGGGGGGAGGTGTGGGGGGACACCCCCTCCCCCCCCCCCCCCCCCATTTATAAAAAGCTAGATCCGCCCCTGCAGTATTGCTGGAGATGAAAATTGGGCTTTAACTTTTTTTGTGAGATACCAATAAAACACTTATGAAATAGTACAGAGCATACCATTTTAAGAGGAATTCAAAGTTTGTTTGATACAAATTTGGTTTGTAATAGCTAAAACATCCAGAAACAAAGTAAAACAAAACGATCGTAATGAAAATGTGCGTCCCACACTTTATCAAGATCGCTGTATGTTGGATATCTCGGCAATTTCAAAAACAATTTTCATCAAATGTGACCGTGCATCACAAAAAGAACAAAAAAAGCACACACTGATTTTTCGTGAGGACTGAAAGTAGGTGAAATGGGTCAACCTAGCCGGTCTTGACTTTTTCATATTTTCTGAAAGGGCAAGTCTCCTTTTACATTATGCTAAAATTTGGGGTCATAAAACGGGCGGGAAAGTATGTTTTTTAGCAGTTTATCTCGACCATTTTGGTGGAAAAGTGTGATTAGGTGTATCTTTGGAGTCCCTTTTTCATTTCTGAAAAAAAAAAACCTTGTACACACTCTTCACTTTCAACTCTAATAACTTTTGAATGGATGATGCTACTGCTTTAAAAGTTGGCAGTAATCAAAACAGAATGTGTGAATGAGGCACGCTTAATTTTAATTTAATTTGATAATTCCTTCATTGTTGTTACTTGGGTGGTTTACTTCCTGTTTTTTGTCCCATTCACCGCACAGCCAGCTCGGTTTGGTAAAGATTAAAAGCTTGAATAGACACTGTACTTCAGAGCCTCTTTTCTCAGTTCACACTTTTCCTGAGTTTGTGCTTTCTTTCCAATATTTTGAAAGGCTAGGAGAGTCCATTTGATTTGAGTTATACATCATTTTAAAGCTTGAAGTCTGCTCTTTCAGAATATGGTCTTAACTAAAAATTCATGTCTGGCGATTTTTTGTTTGTTTTGTGGTGCAGGGTCACAAATAAACATTGAATTCCTCTTGGAATTACATGCTCTTTCATATTTCAGAAGAGATTTCTCACTATCTCACAAAAAAAAATGATAAAAACCTGAAGTTAATTCTCAACCAAACCTATACGATCCCTTTAAATCATTTTATTGAGGGTGGTTGTTGTAGATTTTCCTTAATTAGTCTGATGAATGTATTTTATGTACAAAAAATGAAACATTTCACAGCTAGTAATCATGCAATATGTGGGTCATATGTAAAACCACACAGCTAGGAACGCTAAATTGCATGGCGCTACTTAAGGGTCAAAGTTGGATCAATCATACACACAGGTTATCTGATTGGATCCTGCTCGATTAAATACCTTTTTCGAACAAAAAAAAAATGTTCTTTCATATCCTGATTATCTTGAAGAAGAATTTCTATACTTGAAGGATTGAACTTTGGGACACTGTCTTAAAATTAATTCATTTATGTAACGAAGACCTTTTTGACGAAAAAAGACTAAGACATTCTACATAGAGCTGTCTTTAATGTATTATACTGAGAGGATGAACACCTGTCTCAAACGAAATTTCTTCCATAATTCACTTTACAACGAGACATCTCTTTCACGTCGGGACCGATTTGTCACACTATACTTCTCAACCTATAATGTCAATACCCACACAACGACCGCAACGCAACGACCTACTACAACGATTTCCACCACGCACTCCTTCAGAAACGCGTACACACGAAATACAGAAGACATCGATGGGGAAGCAGAAGTTTCAAGTAATGTCCACTGCCACTATACGTAGAAGGAGAAAAATATCTCAAGAAATGTCTCCGTCTCGACTAGAAATTATTCATGCTGCCACGTCCAATTGTATAATTTTTGTTCTCATTGTAGTATCTTGGAAAATCTTGATGAAAGTCATGACAGCCCAAAGACTTGGAAGGGAGCATTTGGGTGCAGCGTCCGTCTCCATGCAACCGAATTTCTTCAGCATCTCTTCGTTTACCCTTCACAATGATACACACGTACGTTCAAGTCGGGCAAGCATTCTCATATTTTGTATGGTGTCACAAAACCAGAAACATTTTCAATAGTAGGAGTGCTTGTAACATATTACTCCCAGACAACTTACGTCTGGTCTTCAATGTCTTTTTTGTACAATAACAGCCGTGTAATGTTTGCATTGAAACATGTGGTATAATTACGATAAATTCTATGTTTTAACATAAATTCTTAGAACGATAATAGTCTTCAGTCTCAAGTTGGCGTTGTTCATTTTATCATCCAATAAGAATATAACATTTTGCACGTACTCGGTGAATTTAACGAATCATTTTCGAAAGGTTTCCTATTAAACTCGCGAGCTATATGTGCATTTTCAGCCGAGGCCGAGTGACGCAGCTGGGACATAAATTTCTTATCCTGTTTCTTGTTTCTCGCCGATTGTGCAACCAAAACGGTAGCGACAAATCAGCGATCGCACTGCTTGCAAGGACGTAGCATCTACTGAATATGTATAAGTATGCGTGTCAGCGGCTTGCTCATCTTTATCCAGCCTGCGCTGCCTGCCTGAGAAGTAGCCGCCTGGATTATCTGCGTTGGCACGTCACCATTAGGGAGTTTTCGCTACACGACGGGAAGACCTAGAATACGCGAAAGCAATCAGCTGTGACAGTCCCCGTACTCGATCAAACTCCCGTCCGCATCTCTAAGTACTTTCGCTTTCCTGTTAGGACGGGGGCGTGGGGACAATATCGCTGATTGGCTGGCTGGCTGGCTGGCTGGCTGGCTGGCTGGCTCACTCATGCCCAGCATCGCGACCGAACGCTATTTTGGCCGAGTACCGTATTTGTTTTCCCCAGGACGGGGACGTTTCTCGGATTTGATCATGCGCAGAAGCAAATTTTGCACACGGCACGCTCAACCACCGGCTGCGTCGTGCTTGCGAAAACTCGCTAATACCAAGTGACGCGCGAACGTCGCGAAGTGGCGGAAAAATAAAAAGAACCCCCCAAAAAGTGAAAAAAAAGGGGGGGGGGCTCCTGGGTGCGCCATTCGGTCTCGTGTTCACGCGTTTCTCGCAATGCTCGGTGTGGGGAGTTTATAGTCTCATTCCTCAGCCACGAGGCCTTGTCAAAAGGCTAGCTGTACTACTACTACTACTACTACTACAACTTCACTGCAAATCGTACACTCCTGTTGGCTGGCAAAGTAGCAATACGGTTGTACAGACTCAGGTGCGACAAAGTTTGGAAGCTACATAAATATGTAAAATGGCTTGTCAAGCTGAACAAAATCATTTTATGAATCAACACACACGATCATAGGCCCTAACGATATACATGTACATATGTCCCCGTTTCTTGATGCGATGAACGCTGTCATTAACAAGGGCAGTAAGAATCCCACTGCCTTCGAGTTTAAAGATATACAGGTCGTAATTGTCGCCATTTATATTCTTTTTCTTATTAGAAGAGTAGCATGATGACAAGTACTGATAGTGACGTACACCGAGGTATAGTCGCTAGGTGATCGATGTTTTACAGCAATTAAAAACTAATCAATTAGCAGAATGCCCATTTCAGCACTTTATGATCGACACCAGCCATTTCCAGCTGCAAACAGAAAAAAAAAATAACTAGCTCACAAGGACAACATCAAATTAAAATGGGATGAAGGATAGGGAAATATGAAATTATGTCTTTTCACCAATTGTCAGTTCTGTATAAGCAGCCAATATTGGTGCACGACATGGCACCCATGAGTCATACAGCCCATGAGATATACAGCACACGAGTCATACAGTGCATTAGTTCTACACTAAGCTAACAAGACCCACGAGTTGTTGTATCTGTCGAACCCATGGGCTGTTTTTACCTAGTGTCGAGCTCATGGGCTTTATTTGCGAATACCCCGTTTACAGTGTGGGGCTGGGCCGAGCCGCGGCCGAGCCCCGCAATTTTGTCCGTTTACACTGCCGGGCTCGGCCGCGCTTTTAATTCAAACCTTTCAATATTTTGTCGTAGTGGCGCTCTGCTTTAAAAAAAAAAAACCGCAATTTGGTATAGTCTGGTTTTCAGACCCTTTGCCAACTGGATTCCGTGGCGACGAAGTCGCCGTTCGGGCAAAGGCCTTTGCCGAAGGAAAAATCCTTTGCAGGACAAAAACCACCTTAAACTATACTAGTTTTCGACGTTGAGGGGAATAATATCCTGAATAACGAAATAGTACGGGCAGAGGGTCTGGAGGCCAGACTAAAATTGGCCGCGCATTTGGCCCAGTTTGCGCTTACACTGAGAAAAGGCAGGGCTCGGCCTCGGCTCGGGCGCGGCCGAGACCACCTCCAGAGCGTGGCCAAATGCGCGACCAGTTTTGGCCCGGCATTTGGCCTTTTGCGCGTTTACACTGAAATGAAGGCGGGCTCGGCCGCGGCCGAGCCTCGCACTGTAAACGGGGTCCAAGTGTCGAACGCATGGGCTGTAATTTAATCTCTAAATTTCTTGGAATAAGCTAGGTTAATAAAATCAGAAATGTGTAACTCCCATATTCTTTATTCAACTTTGATCAATTTTCTGCTACTCGGTTTCGATTTTTCTCCTTCTTTTCAGAAGAGCTTTAATCTTGTCTGGAATTCCATTTTAGAGCTTATCGGAGTGTACAGGAAGTTGCAATATTGATATACATGTTCTATAGAATTTTCAATTTTCCCTTCTGGAAAGAGCACAATGTCGCAAAAGATTATCAGAAACACAGTGTGAAAAATGTTATTGACATATATAGTGAAAATCAACATCAACACAGTCATTATTTTCAGCATTATGTGGACACTGTGTGAAAAACCACACCTTACAGTGAAATCATCGTCACACTGTTTTGACATAGCCGACTATGTGAACACATTGCGAACACACTGCGAACAATGCTGTGAGACAGTGTGTTCTTTTCAGTAGGATGCGTCATTTCCTCGATACTTTGTGGATGAGAATTACGAGGGAGCTTCCTACTAATTTGATAGATTATGGGGGTTTTTTTCCCATTGAAATTAGTTACACTTCAATAAATGAAATATCTCTCACATTTCTCATCGGTCAAATTATTTTTACAAAAATATATGAACCTGTAGATATAGGGTTGTTCGATCGATTTCAATTAAAATCCTAGGCATATTTTTTTAATAGTGTCATTGAAATGTTCAAAAATTACCTTTGCCGTAATAATTCCTAATCAAGACGCAAAGTAAAAAGAATATTGTTGCAGAGGACGTGTGATACTATCATTAATTTCATGTAAAGAACTCTGTTTGCTTTTAAAATATCAAGTCACCTAAACCTTATCATTCTGTTACTATGAGAAAATAGTTTTAAAATGATGAGTGCAATAAACACAAGAACTAAACAATTGCACACCAAAGTGTAACAGCGTTAAAACTCTTCACTGCTTGTCGCGGGAAGGGAAGTTGAACAATCACCAGCAGGTATTCTTTGTAGATATATTATACTATTATGCTATCAATTAGACGAATGAGTTTTGAGGAATGCACCCATTAGAGCGTCATTTGTTGAAATATGATCTATTGTCATATTATTGTACGTATGCAAAACATCATCTCACTCAGCAGTCGCGTCAAGGACAATGTTTTCACTATCGGCTTTCAAGGTTGTGAATTGATCACGTGAAGCGGCAGATTCCCCAGTACATGAAAGAATACTCAATATTCACTGGTGTCATACAGAAAAGGGGAAGGGTCTACGCGCAATGACGGCAGTTTAGTTGACTTCAATTGAAAACTTCAAGATGAAATTCAAGAGAAAGGTGAAGTAAATGGCAAATACCTTCATTACCCAATATTTGTCAATGCTATGGATCAATGTTATGTTATGTTATGTTATGTTATGTTATGTTATGTTATGTTATGTTATGTTATGTTATGTTATGTTATATTGATATCACAGTCACTTTGGATTAGAAACTAAACATCACAACAAGGGAGGTCTCAGTTAATTAGGGATGATCACGGGTTGTTTGTGCGCTGCTATGTATTTGCTTCACAATTTTGGAAAAATGTTTTGCTGTTAGTTTCAATTTTCACTATTGGTTAATTATCGAGGCAAAAGTACTCAATTGTCTAAAATCGAGTCTCAACAGCTATATAATCCTGATAGAGTATTCACAGTTCTAGAATTACATTAGAACTACATATTGCAGACATCATTGCTCACGCATTCAATGATATTCATGAAGACTGGTTTCTATATAACGTGCACTCCGCACCACGCTTATTATAATGATGAACGAGTTTGGATTAGATGCACGTAATGCTTAAAGGTCTCATTGGTATCTGAGGTAAGATAAGACGGACATGGAATGCATATAGAATGGTAAAATAGAAAATGTCAATCCGTATAATTGATGTTAATTAGTGTTAGATAAACAGAAATAAAATGTGATCAATGGTTTAATCAAGAAAAAAAAATACGCTTCTTCAATAAACCGTCTACAGTTATGGTTTTTCGAGAAAATTCGTGATATCTCCTCAAAATTTCTTATTATTGCGATTTTTTGGCGGTATGGGTATTTGTGCGTGTGTGAAACAAGTGAACTATAATTATGCATCGAATGTCATTATTCGAACGACTTCTTTTGTTCAATAACTTTTCCCTATGTAAAATCGGAGTTAAGGATTGAATCCAGCAATGACATTTTGTTTTCCGAAAACACGCTTTAGCGTTTTATTGTCCACGTGAATGACAGACTTTCTGACAAGTCGATGTGATTGCAGTTTTCCAGGTGTGGGTCAAAACTTGGGATGGAGTCCTAGGTTGGCTGTCATCAATACGGAAGTAAGATAAGTGCACTGTGTGTGGTGGGAGATTGATTCCAGTGACAGGATAATGTCAGGATTACAAGCTCCATCAACACAAAGTCATTAAAAGAGGTGTTTCTCCATCTCGTTATTTCTTCCTCTCTCTCTCTCTCTCTCTCTCTCTCTCTCTCTCTTCCTCTATGTTTAAAATGATAGGGTGTATATGAAAGATGTTGGCATTGAAACATATTATTATTGCATTTCATCTGTACAAACTTTTTTGGCTTAAGTGCTGCGATTGTGATTGTCATTGTATTGTCAATAATTATGGAACATAGCGCTTTCAACTAGATGGGGAGGGGAAAGTAAAGGGATAAAGAATATGATCGGATAAAACATCAATGTTTCCTCAACCGAACAAAAGAGCATGGTGAGTTTGCAGCTAATTGATTTGCTCATTAATCGAAATTAGATTAAAGTAATTACTTTCCTTCCCAGGCGAGGTAAATAACTGTTTGCTCAGGGTTTTTTTTTTTCTATTTCTGGAAACGACATACATTACTTAGCCGATGTATGGTTCCACCGGCTTTCATGCTCTACCTCAGTCGCTACTTGTTAGGCTCATTGGCGGGACCCTAAAATTTTCACGTGACTTGTCGAGAATGAGTAGTGATTTGTTAGACTGACAAAACCAACAATAATGGTAAGTAGTAAATTTCCAATAGTTTTTCATCAAACCAACATCAGAATCAAGCGAGGGGTTCAAAGAATATGGGCATCAATCACAATTCTTAATTCTTTTCCATTTTTTGTGGTTTATGTTTTCAGCCTTTTGAATCCTGCCGAATATATATGTGACTGTGCATCGAAAACCAACAAAAGAATTCGCACGTCCTGATCTTACGTGAGGACTCAAACGGGTCAACCGGGTCAATCTTGAGATTTTCATAATATATTCTGAAAGACAGATTCTTATCACACATTAATGCAAACTGTGGATCTTTAAAACGAGTAGGAAAATTGTGATGATTAGCAGTTGTTTTTTTTTTTAGAACACTTACTTTGTATAAAGAATATTTTGATTAGGCATGTCTTAGAGTTCCCTTTATATTTCTTTAAAACCACTTCATTAGCTTTTTAATATCAACTCTGATAACTTTTGAAGGGATAATGCTAGTGATTTGAAAGTTGATATCAGTCATGAACAGAATGTCTTTATAAAACGTGTTCAATTTCAACGAAGTTTGACATTTCAATTTTTCATTTTGTTTTATTCGTTGGATTTTTTGTTTTGTTTGTTTGTTTTTAGCAGTGGAGTTCATATTCCTGTTTTGTTGTTGTTGTTGTTTTTGTCTCATTCATTGAACAGAGTACAGCTTGACAAGATGAAAGCGTATTAGTAGTCTTTATCTTCAGAATCCTTTTTGTTAGTTACACATCATTTTAAAGCGCAGACTCTGTTCACTCGACATCTACCCTAAATTTAAAATCCGTGCATGCATTTTCTTTTCAGGTTTTGTAATGCAGCGTCACATTAAGTGATACCTAATAATGGAGAGCACACATGTAGAATAATTGTTATTTGTGACCATTACACATTTTACCTGCAGCATGGAGTGAATGTGTGTCTTACATCATATGACATGAGACCCAATGTGATATATGTGACCGTGCACCACAAAACAAACAAAAAAGTCGCACACCTTGATTTTATGTAAGGACTCAAAACAGGTGAAGTAGGTCAACTAAGTCAATCTTGAGGTTTTCGTATTTTCTGAAAGAGCTATCTTTCTTCTACATCATTCTTTAGGTTGGGATCATAAAGAAAATGGGAAAGTGTGTTTTTCAGCAGTTTTTTAACAACCGCTTTTTTGGGGAGAGTAGAATGATCGGGTATACATTAGAGCTCCCTTTTCATTTAATGAAATCCTGTGTATACTCTTCACCTTAAAGTTTAATAACTTTTGAAAGAATAATGCTTCTGCTTTGTAATTTAGTATCAATCATGGAAAGAATGTGTTGACAGATTATGCTAAATTTCAGCTTAATCTGATAATCCTTTCACTGTTGTTTCTCCGGTGGTTGACATCCTGTGTTTTGTCCCTTTCATCGCATAGCTAGTCAGTGTGGTGTGGTGCAAGATTAAGCGCTTGAATAGACCCTGTACTTCAGAGCCTCTTTTCTCAATTCACACTTTTCCAGAGTGTGTGCTTTCTTTCCAGTATTTAGGTAGGTTAGGGGAGTATCTTTGAATTGAGTTATACATTATTTTAAAGCTTACAGTCTGCTGTTTCAGAATCAGCCCTTGACTAAAAATCCATGTCTGGCGACTTTTTGTTTGTTTTGTGGTGCAGGGTCACATATTATGCATGTTGTGTTTTCCAGTGTAGTATTTCATAATTATTCACTAGTTTACTTTGATAATGTCAAACTTTACTTAATATTTATCTTATTTCGTTCTCTATACTCTCGTACTCTCTCTCTCTCTCTCTCTCTCTCTCTCATTCTCTATAATTCCCTAATATAGGTTTTCCCGGTCAATTTCATACTTTTGTCACTCAAATTCATTAATGTGCATTCAAATTCACGCAGCGCACGCACGCGAAAATATTTGGGCATTAAAATTCAGAATCCGAGCGATCAATTTCATTTATGGGCGTTCTATTTCATTTTCGTGAAATCAAATTCACGATTGGGCTTTCAATTTCAAAATGCGAGCAGCGTATTTCCTACTCGTGCATTCAAATTCATGCGATAGTCACGTGATAGTTCCAATGAGCTTGTTTGGAGCGTTCAAATTCATTTTCAGGCGATCAAGTTCCTGCTTCGTGCAATCAATTTAACGAGAGAAATGGAGTAGACTTTTAGGAAAGGAAAAGGGGCCAACACAACCAATGAAGGCTTGCATGTAGTGTAATTATGATTCTTTACAGGTTCTACATTGTTATCTGTTCATGTATTCTTTGTTTTTCATCTCAATAAATTTCAAATTGTAATGTCCAATCAGCAGTGCGTACAAAAATACGACAATTTAATCATATTTCTTGATGATACTGCATGCTGACAATGCCCCAACACCAATCACATTGTGACAATTCATCTATTTAAAGACAAACTGACACGCAATGATCTCACATAGTCCCGCAAAAATAAATCAATAAGACAGCAATACAAAACAAACAAGACGTATAAAATGTTCATGTATCAGTTTCGTTATAGTCAAAATTGTTTGTTTTTTTCCTCGAAAGTGTCAACCAGCCCTCCCTATTATGCTCTTCTGTAGCCCTATACAGTGCCTAATGTTTGTTTGTTTCATTTTCCATCAAAGAAGATGGCTGAATAACGCATATCCATCAGCTGCAATAGCTGGTCTAATTATTGGGTCCAGTTGGATGTTCTGCTCTTTGCGATGAATAAATGAAATGGGATCTTTTACGTGCATGAATTGTGACGCTCTCAACACGGGACCTCCATTTTATGACCAATCCGAGGGACATGTGCCTGTACATTCCTTTTTGCTACGCGCGAGTTCATAATTGTCAATGAACAGGTGGACCTCTAATGCAAAATAAATAATCATCATAAATCCCAATATATTCAAAGCAAAATGAAAAACACATGCATACACGCCCCCAAACTAACTAAATTCATGATTTCTTTTAAATTGAATGCAGTTATTTGGAACATGGTTGCCTATTCACGAATTTGAATGACCGACGAGATTCCGTCACCAGCTTGACATGAATTTGAATGCTAATTGATGAAGTGCGTGCTCCTCTCTTAAATTTGAATGCTCCGATAGTGACTTTGAATGTTCCGATAGTGAATTTGAATGTTCCGATAGTGAATTTGAATGCTCCGACAGTGAATCTGAATGCTTGGATAGTGAATTCGAATGACCGGATTTTTAATTTGATTGCTGATCCAGTGCTGCGAGCGTGGAATGCGTGAAATCGAATGCTCGGAATAGGAACTTGAATGACAAAAGTATGAAATTGACCGGGAAAACCGTACAGTATGTATACCGTCTATTTTGATATTTTCAAACACTGAAAAAACAAATCTTTATGCTTCTGGACTGCCGACATATGTGCCAACTATGTTTTTTTTTTTTTCTCATTCAAGAGGATCATCCTAGCATTTGATCTTCTGTTTGTCTACGGAATGACAGGTAAATATGGATAGATTTCTTAATGTATTATCTTGATTTCAAATATTTCAAATGCCATAGTACACCAACGATGACCTTTTTCAGTATTTTTCTCTGTAGTCTTTTTTCTCTTTAATTAAAATAATTTGTCATCTTTAAGTACCGTGTTTATTCCTCACTTTGTCTTTTGCTTACTGTTTATTGTTAAGCTCAGAAAGTACACTGTTTTGTGAGGTATTTTCGTGTTCAAAGATATCCTTTTATAAGTAATTATGATAAGGAAATGTACAATATGTTACGACTCTGCGTAATTTGATTTAACCCGTTCCTTACGGGAACCTGGTATCAGGTTCCCGTGGGAGCAACTGATATACGGGAACCTGGTTTACCAGGTTCCCAAAATGAAGACAATTAAGGGTGTCTGCTTCAGTGGCCTAAATTCATGTTTCTTTGTGTTAAAATGCTCAGAAAAGTGTGTTTGATAAAAAGATCAGAGTTTATTCTATCAGGATTTGTTCTCCTGCTGTGTAAAACAGGGAGGTTTTACAGTATTATGTACCTTTTCCTGATTTAGTTTTTTGCTTGTTCTGCTGTAAACTCGTACGAACATGTACATAATGATCAAGGCTGAGATCAGTTAGAAATGCGGGTTCGCTGACCCCATCAGTCACCTCAGTCAGGTACCTGGTTTTTTGTAGAACAAAAGATTCTGAGAGCTCATCAGCGCACGCTCTATTCATACCTCGCACCCGATCGATATTTCCATTGTTCACGGGCACATGTAGTTGACCGTAGAAAGGAGGACACAATGAACCGCTTGACTGCCTTCACACAGCTAGATTACCAACCTGTGTGCCTCTCTGTCGACGGGCGAAAAGAATCTCGTTTCGGGGCAGTAAAGACACTCAGAGAATTGCGGAAGGAACGGGTTAAATGGGAAAATTATGCATTAGATTTGAATGACAATACAAGTGGTGAATAATCATTCTTAACAGCTTTCAAATACTTCAATTATCGACACCTGTTTTCCTATCGCTTATATAAATTGTTTCTTTGTTTCTATTTCTGCATTCAATCAGATACAATTTGAATACAAATTTCAAAAAGTACAAAGACAAAGAATAGCAAGTGCAGTAAAATAAATTGATAACAGTACACAAATAGATACAAATAGGTGATTGCATTAAGCAATATAGATACACAGAAACATAAAATAAAATATACAGTATTTTTCAGTAAACAACTGAGATCATTGAATGCAGGAGACCACCATCGTAAGCGATTAAGCTTGAAATGGATGGAGGCCTCATACAAAAAAAAAAAACAACAACAACTAACAGATAACAAAACATAAAACATTAACATAATATCAGACATTTTAAAAGTTATTGGAACGCTGGAGAAAAGAGCTGTTATATATATCAAAATTATTTGCGTTGTATGTGGTCAGTTACCTGTATAGAGATCATTGAAGCAATTATATTTGTTAGTAATTTTTACCTATAATTCCTAGTTTCTTCTTTGTTTAAGGTGCTCACTCAATCCAACTCAGAACGTCTTTAATGATGAAGCACATAAATGATTATACTTTTTTACCTTTTTTTTCAAACGGTTTACAAAACTTTCTCACAATTGTTCGTTTAAATTGGAATACATTATGGTTTATTCAGCAGAACTTTGATAATAGAATAACAATGAAAGATCCTACAAAGTGCAGATACTTTCATGTCGTGACCTTCCTGTCTTAAATGTGCATTAATACTGTATGTATCGATCCGTAATTTTGAGACATAGAATAATTGAAAAGAAATAAAGGAGCGATGTCCTTCACCCAAAATATATGAAGCTCTTCTGCAAGCAATAGCTAATGTTAAGGTATTTTCTTATTATAAATCATTGATAGTATTCCTAATTAACTTAGCAAAGATTGGGGATCTTCCAATGAATGCGCTTTATGTTACACGACTTATCATCAAATGCATAACATATGGAAATAAAACGATCCTTTTTCTACGTATTCACCCCGACATGAACGCATCAAATACGTCGTTGTATTGCAGCACATGTCTTGTGCAGGAACAAGTACCAAGTCAGTTACATTTTCCCCTTGCGAACAAGATGCGAGATAGTGACCGTAAACGACACTCCGGTTCAGCTCATTCCGAAGTTCACACCTCGTGCGTTCTCCCCCAAGAGTTGTTATGCGATTCGCTCTCAGCCGGGAAAGTGGGATTGTCGTGTTCCAGGTAAGGTGTGCGTTATGCTTCTATTCTTGCTTCTCCCTTCTTTTTTTATAACATTAGTTTAATGTGCTAACGTGCACCGCCAGAAAAGTTGACAGGCAATGATTTTACGGAATGGTAACGGCATATCATGAAGGAGCAGACTCCAAGCGTTACAATACCGTAAAATGCAACGAGACTAACCTACTTAAATAATGGGAGGACAATGTTTAATGTTGAAAAAGTGTTTCTTGATAAAAGGACCTTTGAAAAACTTCATAGCCATCAGGCCATCGCAAGAAATTTAAGCTGAAATTGTGAATTCTCTTTATCAAATCCTATTCATTACTAAAACCATCTTTCAAAACCAGGCGCATCATCCTATCTAAAGTTATTAGCGTTCAAGGGGTTTTTAAGGTATGATAAGAATGATCTTGAACAAACCGAATCACATTATCATACAAACAATGTCTGCGAAGAAGAAGAGGAAACGATTTGAAACGCTTTTCTTTTCCTTTTAATTATCTAACACACTAGATATAATCCTTCAGAAAATAAAAATAGAAAATCAGATTGACTGGGATGATACATTGATTCTATTCTATTCTTTATGCTTAATCAGGTCTTATGACTTTTTGTTGGTTTTGTGATATACAATTATCATAATTATGCCGATGAAATTGTGATGTCCGCTAGAGCTTTGCAGTTCCCGTGAGCGTCAAGGTAGCCAATTAAACAGAATTGTCAGATACACGACGGAATGACGGAGTGCGTTCCACTGCTACACCATCCCATTATTCTATTTTGGTGAACAGAAGCCTGCTTATAGCCCAAATTTTAAAAAAAGTAGCATTTGGCAGCTGTCATGATAATGAATTACAAGAAAATCACATTCTTTACGGAAAAGACGGAGATAATTATGCATCTTCCTTTGCTCAAGCTTGACCTTTTTATTGTACCCCTCCATTTTTCGCACTTTGCGCAATGTTTTTTATTTAATTCAACCACTTCTGTTTTATCTCAATGTATCATTATTATGAGTTCCCTCAATTATTGTATAGTCTTTTTCATTCTACATGTTATTATGTTCCGATTACACTATTCTCTGTTGCCAAAGGAAGTGAAATGTATGTTTTTTTTGTCGGAAAATGAAATAAACTTTGAAAATGAAAGGGAAAAATGCATATTTGATGGGAAATATAGCGATATCAAGTGATGAAATCACATTTTCTTTTTATGTCCTTTCAGTAGCCCAAAATAAAGTCTACAGAGGATGTTTATGTCATTTTAAATTCTTCAATATGAATTCATGATTGGGAGGTCATGGACAGTCCTCTATAAATAATCAAGAGGAGATTACATAATACATGTTGCCTCCATCGATTTTTCTGTGTGATATAGGATGAAAGCAATTCTTAATTTCGAGGGTCGTTGTTTGAAAGAGCAGTTGTATACAGAGAGATTCGAGAACAACAACAAAATAATAATATATAGATTACAATACTGACACCACATGCATTCTCCGTTCTTGCATCGCCCCTCTCGGTGACTCGCCATTTTCTATTCCGTGTCAGGGATACTAAGAGCTCATAATGACTCTGATCTGGGAAAATTAGCTTTTTAAACTTACGCTGTTAAAAGCATCCTGTGGACAAAATTTGGAAAAAATGCAAAATGGCACGTTGGCTCATTACTTTTTAGTCGACGATATATAATCCATAATATAGGCCTATGCCATTTTTTTAAGGTCATAAACATTGATATTTGTCTGATTTACGTGGGCTTGTGTACTATCTAGAAAACTCATTAAATTGGTTTTCAGTCCTCAATCATTGTGTCAGTACAGATGCATATATATATATATATATATATATATATATGACCTTGCATCACAAAACAAACAAAAAGTCGCCAGACATGGTTTTTTAGTTAAGGGCAGATTCTGAAAGAGCAGACCCGAAGCTTTAAAATGATATATAGCTTAATTGAAATGGACTCTCCTAACCTTTCTAAATATTGGAAAGAATGCACTCATTCGGGAAAAGTGTGAAGCGAGAAAAAAGGCTCTGGAGTATAGGGTCTATCTGTCTATTCAAGCACTTAATCTTTACCAAACCAAGCTAGCTGTGCGATGAATTTTTGTGTTTACTTTGATAACACATATAAAAAAAAATAATGATTTAGAATAGGTTTAAGGTTGCACTTTGATACGTTCGCTCTTCCAAAGATTTGTTATTCCGAAAATGAAAAAAAAAAATGTTAGTTGCTAATTCAGGAGGTTTCTTATTAAAATGTTCTTATTCCTAAAGTTTGTTGATCCGAAAATTAAATATTAAGGTTCACTATTTTTAGGTCCGTTCTTCTAAAAGCGGAATGGGCCTGATTTTCGTTTAGGTGAAAACGATTATCATGAGGTTTTGAAATCTGGAGGATTTGGTTGTTAATTTGTTTCTCCACATTTGGATAAACGAACCTGATTTTTCATATTCAAATTAATAAACATTTCGATTAACCTTCGGAGATTCCTATCATTTACCGAATAAAAAAAGCGTCATGATTATACGAACTCTATCAATTTTCAGATTGACAAACTGTATGAATAGCGAGCCTCCGAAATGACGCGCTACAAAATGTTTGTTATAACAAACCATATTGTATAATATCGAAGTCACAAACATCCATCCAAGTTATATGGACTTATTGTGTCTTGTTATGACGAAACTTCGCAGTATCGAACCTAATATCATTTCTGACTAATATATTAACACAAATTCTCCTCGGTAACAGTGTGTAACACAAGGAGCAAACGCAGAGGGATTTCTTCCTAACGTATTCGTTTGCCCTCCCAAGCTAAACCTCGTATTTCTATAACGGAGCACATTTCTTTTGTTTTTCTATGTCAATTCTTTGTCATATTTAGCTGTGACCATGTTCGTTATAAGCAAATTTTGCATTGTAGACTTTAGGTAACAAATTTAGGACGAGTGAATCTTTACTTCGTGATAACGAAATTTTGATAAATATATTCGTTCTCAAGGATGGACTACGTCACTGAGATAACACGTACGTTTGTACGTTCATTTACGAGAGACGGGAAAATTGTTTTCTTTGATTCCTCAGCATGGAAAGATAAACAAGCTTTTATAATTGAGAATTGGTAATATCTATTTAGGATTTTGCAGACGAATTTGTTCTCGACACGAAATCGCTGTTTGTTGTGAATAGAATGCGTTTCCAACTCAAGAGAGCTGCATTGTTCAATATCTTGTTTGTTCCGAACGTCCGTGAGCTATATGCGAACCTCCGTGATGAAAACTATTATATGTGACCGTGCACCTCAAAACGAACATAAAGTCGCACACACTGATTTTGCGTGAGGACTGAAAATAAGTGAAATGGCTTAACCTAGCCGAACTTGACTTTTTCATATTTTCTGAAAGAGCGGGTCTTCTTTTACGTTATGCTAAAATTTGGTATCATAAAACAGGCAGGAAAGTGTGTTTTTTTAGCAGTGTATCTCGAACATTTTTGGTAGAATAGTGTGATTAGGTGTGTCTTTAGAATCCCTTTTTCATTTCTGAAAAACCGTGTCCACACTCTTCACTTTCAATTCTAATAACTTTTGATAAGATAGCGCTACTGCTTTGAAAGTTGGCATTAATTATGGACAGAATGTGTTAATGAGGCATGCTTAATTTCTGTTTAATCTGATAATCCCTTCATTGTTGTTACTCTGGTGGTTTACTTCCTGTTTTTTTGTCCCATTCATCGCACAGCCAGCACGGTTTGGTAAAGATTAAGCGCTTGAATAGACACTGTACTTCAGAGCCTCTTTTCTCAGTTTACACTTTTCCTGAGTTTGCGCTTTCTTTCTAATATTTAGATAGGTTAGGAGAGTCCATTTGATTTGAGTTATACATCATTTTAAAGCTTAAAGTCTGCTCTTTCAGAATATGGTCTTAACTAAAAATTCATGTCTGGCGACGTTTTGTTTGTTTTGAGGTGCAGGGTCACATATGTTTGTTGGGTTATAGAGACTGCCTAGATCAGATACATCTTAAAAAGGTATGTTATTATTTGGGAGTAAGGATTAAAGTATGGGATAGTGAAATAAGAGGTCAAAATATTGAGTTTCTGTAAAATGCGCGTAAAGTGGAGAAAGTGTTTAGCGGAAGAGCAATATTTCAACAGAAATGAAGAACTTGGTTAAATCATCAGTTGTCTACCATTACGTACAGGTTAAGAGTACAAGCTTAATATTCTGCCAGCACATACACATGTCCCGCAAGATATTTCGTTACGATTTTGAACTGAATCAGATTGTTGCAAACTATGTTAAATGGTATTCAAATGTATGTGCAGTATTACTATTCCTCATGGACGTTCGCTGCTCTGGACTTGGTAAACTTCCGCAGTGAATAAAAACTTGTTCCTCTGGGAAAATCCTAGTATAATTGGGTTCATATTAAAGCTTGCGTTATACTCTTTCAGGTAAGATAAATAATTTGGAGAATGTCCTACTTTTTAAATTTTGCGTTGTTTTGGCTCAATTGTACATCATTCAAAATTCTGACACATATTTGGCTTGAAACTTCTGGGAATCTGGAAGCAAAGGGATTTCGTTTAAAAAATGAAAACAAAAATGAGAAAACGAATAACTCGGACGAACTTACTCCCAGAGTGTGTTAAAAGCTATGCCTTTTTTCTGTGTGTACATAATTTCAAATCAAACAGATTGCCTGGAACAGCCGTGTAATAATGGAACATGTGAGGAAACCAAGACTAGTTTCAAGTGTCACTGTACCGAGGGGTTTGCCGGGGACGTCTGTGAATTCGGTAAGCCTAACAAAATTCACCTTTTCCTTCTTGAGTAAGTGGTTAGCTATCTTACATCCACCAAAAAGGTTATAATTTTATGTTGGTATTGATTTGCTTGTTTATTCGTTTGTTTGTGTGTTGCAAATAACTCTTAACGTAACCAAAGAATTTGGAAGATTTTTTTTTTTTGAAAAATTAAAGACACGTGAAATATAATTACATTGTGTGTGTGATTGGGATCACAGCCCGGATAAAGTACAGTTCACAGAATTCTAAATAATTGGAAATAAGGCCACGAATTGGCAGCACATCTTTATGTCGATGTCAGTCCAAAACGCTTCGAGAGTTAAGAAATCCTACTATACAGATTATATGAATGTATAACTGTAAAATAGGATGAATAAACACAAGGTAGTTTAAGGAAAACCGTGTGGAGAGGTTTGTACTCTGTGGTTGTTGTAGTTTTTTTCCTCACATTTAATAAATGAATCAATATCTTTTGGACCTGTTTTATAACCGACATTGCTTTGCATCCCCATAGGACACCTGTAGTTGGCGTAAACGGATATCCATGTTGTGTGTGTGTGTGTGTGTGTGTGTGTTTGCGTGTTTCTCACTAAGTTCAGTTCAGTTACGCTTTCATTGGAATTAAACTAGTCTTCTCAGGAGATAAGGAGGAAAAAGATTCACCCGCACCTCCATTTTTTTTTCCTTCATAGTACAAACGAAAAAATGGAATGAAATCTGCCTTCATTTATGATAATCTCCATAGCGCCTAAATTAGTCACATCTTTTTCTATAGTTCACGGTGTGGAGATATGTAGAATATTGTAACTGTTATTTTAAGAGTGGATTAATGGAAGAGATGTGTATGCTCATCCCGTCTGCATTTATCAATTCATCGTCATGGTTTTCGTTGGGTTCATATTTCAGTTAAAGTTTACTACTCTTTGTACGTGCTTTGGTTTTTGGTCTAGAGAACATAATCGTAGATATATCATTAGACTTCAAGATTTACTGGCTTCCAGAATATCCTCTGGTCCAATTAAGAAATGCTTTAGACATATGGAATTCAATCCATCATAAATCTGATGATATATTATCATCTAATATATAAACGGAAATCTACGTTGATGCTGTTCACGCTGAGTAGCATGTGTTGAGTAATCTTAAGAATATTATTTTACAGTAGGTAAATCGAGAAAAAAAATAAAATTATCTATCACCAAGTGGTTCACTTCATTGCACAGACAACAGGAACTCATCTCGTTCAAAGCAGACTTCTGAGACACAGAAAGAGTCTGAAGTCACTCCCGACTGCAGTCAGCTGAGTACTCTATCCGGCTCGATGTCCACGGTTCAATCACCGACAAGGGAGACAAGCACCTCTGATATTGAGATTACAACAGCTGGCGGGGATATGGCACATATTGGTTCAGCAGGTTTGGACATAGTGTTCGTAGATATTTTTTTTCTCATCTGAAATTCAATCACCCGAATTGTATCTAAAGAGAAAACCTAGATGACAAATCAACTCCAATATTTTCAGTTAATTATTTTTATCAATAGGCGCGCATAATCAAAGTAATCATTACTAAACAACAAACGAGATTGTTTACAAGGACATATGATGCATTTTTACGTTATCATGATCTTGCCCATACATGTTTATGGGAATCGAAATGATGGCAATATACTGTATTAGGGTGGCATAATAGGTTGAGATGGCGCTTAAGGTTTCCAACGTATTTTTGTTGTTGTTGTTGATGATGATTTTTTTTTTCTAGATAACGAGATATACCTCTTATGAAATTTATAAAAATAAAACGTATAACTCTATGAGGAATTCAACGTTTATTTGATGAAAATTAGTTATGATATGACTGAGATATCCAAAACATTGTGATTGTGCAATGTTGTGGGACCCACTTTTTATCAGGATCAGGAGTGATCCAGTTCATGGGACCACATAATGGACGTGCTGATATATGTACGCTTCATTATGAGACTGCTGAAAAGAAAGGAGGCCTCTTGACATACCTAACCACACTACTCTACCCCCCCCCCAAAAAAAAAAAAAATGGGTTAGAAAAATGCTACTGATAACCCACTTCCCCACTGATGAAAATGTGGAAAAGTCAAAATTGACTTGGTTGACCCGTTCCTTTTTAGTCCTCATGTAAAATCAAGGAGTGCGACTTTTTGTTGGCTTTGTGATGCACGTTCACATATAAACTGAGTATATGTAATAATACATACTCATCTTATTTGAGGAGTTTACTTTCAGAAGGATCTAGATTATCTTAAGATTATTCTTAGTATTTTCCTAGATTTTTCATTTATCTAGTCCTTTTCTGCAAGAAAAGTCTTTAAGGGTAATGGCTATACACATTTTCAAAAGCTTTATAATGGAAAGTAAGACAGTCTCATCCCCTAATCTTCATTCGATCTGCTTAATACTCACACGACTGCAGTACAAACCTTGCCTGATAAAGTAACAACTTGTTATCCTTTCCAAATTTGACCTACAGTAACCACTCATAAATTAGTGGGTTTGATTATTGTCAGTACTTTATCCATATGCATCACCCTGTCCATTTTACCGGAACGCGGGCTTACTAAACAAAGCAGCAATAATTTCAACCAAGTAGAATGCATCAACGTGTTATCTCTTTTGATGTTGGCAACATCATCACCATCAACAGCATCAACTTTAATGTTTTCATTTCATAAGAAATATGGTCAAAACAAGTATGTCACAATACGCATGCAAACGCATACGCATACGCACAATCGCCAGTGACGATTCGCATTACACTATTCTCATGGGGGAGGGGGGGGGGTCGGAGAAATGGAAAATGCTCTATATTCTACGTCCTGTGTTTTATTGTTATCAGTATTGTTATCAGTATTGTTACTTTTATTTTTCACCTTTTGCTGCAGACTCCATGGAAATCACCTGCGCCCCTCAGAATTGGTTCGCCCTAAAATGCGGAGACGGGAAAAGATTGCCAGTCCCTGTCAACCAGACTTTCGTCCTCTACGTCCTGAATAAAGTCGAGGTTATGTGCGGTGATCACGACCTCGTCTGGTTGGACTGCACGTGTTGCTGGTCATCGGATCAGACATCATGGAAATTTGACAGAGAAGGTGACTGGCTATGCGAGTATCCCCCGAACGGCGACAGTGTTCTGTTGAAGAGTCTCAGCCTCTTTGCGGAACAGCCTCTTAGTAAGTGGGTAGAGGTAGTCTGTATGACTTATACTGCATTACTTTGGTCAAACGCGATTAGAAGGAGGAAAATACCCGCAGTTTTGAAACTGCGTACGATGTGACTTACTTTAAATTTGTCAGTGCTTGTAATGTCCATTGCATGATTAACATAATTATGGATGTCATTATGTTTCACTGGGCAATATCATCTCACCAGTTGTTTGTTTGTTGTTGTTTTTTATTCCAATCGTTGAATCGTATTTTTTATAAACTCTGTACTCTCTAAAAAAGAAAGAGTGAATTTTCACTCGATTTTCACTCCCCTTGGTAGTGACGTCAAGGATCACTAGAAGTGGAGTGAATTTCGAGTGAACAGAAATTTCACTCCAAAAGAGAGTGAAAAAAGACGGAAATGTTTTTGGTGGGATGTTCACTCCTTTCTCACTCTAAATTCACTCCTGACGTATTTCACTCTTTTGTCAGTCGTTTTTCACTCCTTTCTCACTCTCAATTCACTCCTATTTATTTCACTCTTCTTTAACTCCGGAGGTTTTTCACTCCTTTTTCAATCTTTTTTCAATCCTTTTTCAATCTTTTTTCAATCCCAAACGGAATTACACTCTACATGAGCACACATCTCTATCACAGCACTCAGTGCACTAGTTATTCAACCCTGGAAGTAAAAGTGACAATGGTGATGAATTTGGGAATAATCTAGGTGGTTTGGAGCCATTTCTGGAATAATGAATACCAATCAAACTAATACAAACAAAAACAGCAAGCAACGTTCATAATATAGATATTTGTTAATATTTATGCATGTATTTTGAAGCCAACGATCCACCACTGGTAGCCCAGTGCATTGCCAACTTTGTGTTCCAGTTTTGAAAGTCATTCCTACCCGAGCTGGATCAATACATGAAACTGAATAAATATAAGCTAGTAATCCAATTGGCTGTTGTTTCATTCTTTCTTATTAATTTATTCTTTTTTTAAGTAGCATTGAGGGGGATACAAGAAGATAATGTACTAAATGCTACGCATGATATGTTTTTTTTTTTATGAGCTGATTCTCTAACTATTAAATAAATGTGTGATGTCCACTGGATCACCTGAAATAAAAAAAAAGAAGAAATATACCTCTTTAAATATCTAAACTTCAACTACAGAGCAGTACACCATTACAAACAGTCTTCATGTGCTGAGTATCTGGTTTGCCATGAATTATGTGGCCAATAATAATTATACATATTTTTATCATTTAAGAACAACTGTCACCATAATCATCACAAGGAACTTGTAAATATGCTATTCTAGCTGTCATTCCCAAAGCTCTACAAATGAAGAGTTTGTTTGCAAAAACTGATAAGTCCATATGTGCCAAATGGAGATATTTGCGATTAAAGGTCAAGAAAAATACAGAGAATAAGAAAATGTTTGCTTCTTTTGACCATAACTTAAAAAATGTACCTTTATATGTAGTGACCAATATATAATTCAAAAGGTATTATTTTGTACTTTATGACAGAGACCGTACTTCAAAATCTTAAAAAATGGACATATCGGTTTTTGCGAACAAACTCTTCAAATATTAGCATCACACATTTCCCCGAAAATATGCCAAATTCATAAAGTTTGTGCAAAAGTGAAAAATTTTACAAGTACCCATCCTGAACATGTTTAATTTTCGACTACAAGTGAATATAATTATTGCAGGTGCAATGATAAGCTACAAAAGACTTGCAAAAGTATAGTCACCATTATCTATATTATAACACAAAAACAATTACACATGCACCAGGAATTGTGATTGCTTTGAAAAATTGACAAAAATACAGAAATTTTCAATACTGCATGATTAATCAAGTTTGGATCCTCTGTCATGTAACACAGTGATGCTCTACAAGTACATTGCACAAACACCTAAACATACTCGATCAGAGAAGCATGGTCTTGACTTTAAGTAGGCTTTAGGTGGGGTATTTATGTAGATGATAGAGCCAGAGGGGAGCCTCCCTGAAACCCCCCAAAATCCACACACAAATTGCCTGTGACATAATCTATAAAACGGTAATGTTGATTTTCAACAACAAAAAAAGTCACTTGGCTAAATTATGCTAATTTGAGCATGAAATCAGACCATTTGCCATAACTAAAGTTCCAAAAAGGCACATTTGTTTTTTGTGTAAATATTCTTTCTAGCGTCCATAGCAAATGAAAGAGAAAAAAACTGTGCCATCAAAAAATTCTGAAGTATCTATTTTTTTCTATTTACTCATGTATTTCTTTGTTTCTTACTTTTTGTTTTTCATTGCCTTTTCAATGAAATTTGTCAGCGACACGTCCAGCATGAAAATATTTATGTTATTGATTACAATCAATAACCCCCCCAAATAATCATGCCTTCATGAACTTTGGCATGGAATGTCAAAGGGGAGGAAGGCTCGTAGGCCCCCCCCCCCCCCCCCTCAACCGGGCCTACTATTTATGGAAAAAGAATTGCAATCAATACCGTTGACACAACATGTATCATATCATTGATCTTCTTCACCTAAATAAGGCATCATTGTACAATATTGAACACTTGTAATCCTTCCAAGTTTTGCCAGATGTAGCAACAACTAATGCATGCAAACTGAATTTCTTATAGAGTGATTTGACGTCATGTTGGCCACCATAATGGTGGCTTCCATAGCAAAGGCGATCAATATTCATTCATGCATGCCTCTCTAACAAAGGTGTTCTTTTGCCTTAGGTTTCCCTGAAGTAAACATTGCTGCAGCTTTTGTATGCAGTCTTGATTTCTAGTCAGTTTAGGCAATTGACTTCATTAGGCTGCGTTCACATAGAAGTATATGGTATACGGTATTCGCTATTCGGGCACCCAGTACACCATCACCCTCACCGTCAACTTGCCATCCCATGCAGTGAGGATTTCTTCCTCCTACATCCCAGCAAATCTTATTAACAATTTCTAAACTGCATCAGAATGTCAGTCTACATGCTTATTTTTGCTAAAGGGCAAATCCAGACCAAAATTGTCATTATTTCATAAACGTGAGACGGTATACGCTGCAGGAAAATCGAACAAGCTCGATTCCCACTTTACTACACTATTCTATGCTATTCGGTACATTCAAATAGTGCCCTCTTACGTGAACCGGTGTTAGGAAATCCTATCGTTCGATTTGCGTGCCCTCGAAAACGAGCCCCGAATACCCAAATAGTATACTTCTATGTGAACGCAGCCTTATGGTGGGCAATTGTGACATCACTGCTAACACTCTATAACAAAATATGATTGTCAGTTGCAGGTTATCTCAATAATTTGTTATGAGGTCAAGGGAAGAATTATCCATAAGTTTGACTTGGCACATTAGTGAACTAATCTATTTGGCTCCATCTACTCTAATGCCATGGATTTATCAATGATGGGCTGCAGATGTTTCGTGGAAAAAGAAGTTGAACCAATTGAGCTTCTACCCACAAGTTTTTCAAAGTACAGTACATCAATTACATAAAGGTGAAAATGTACAAAATAACTCTGGGTCCCGTAACCCTAGGGATCAATGATTCCCATCAATTTTGTTTCATTTGTTTTTAAAGATTTTTCCCTCTACTCCAAAGAAGATGGATGCAATAAATTTGAGCACATGCATATTGTACTGCATCACTGTTAATCAAAGGGGTGACAAATGTATGTGGTAACTTAATCACAACATCTACTCCAAAGAAGATGGATGCAATAAATTTGAGCACATGCATATTGTACTGCATCACTGTTAATCAAAGGGGTGACAAATGTATGTGGTAACTTAATCACAACATGGAGGCATGATCTTCATCCCAAGAGCATGGATGACCATTGGAAGATTCTACTATTTAGCTGCTATTTGTAGCATTCCCCCCCCCCAAAAAAAAAAAAAAAAAAAATGAGGGAAAGAAAAAAAAATACATACGAGTGTCTGTCAACAGTTTTCTCTCTTGAATATTAGACCATAAAAAGGTTTTATTAAAGAATTGCCTGGAGAGAAGGGGGTGCTTAATCATGAGCGCAGCCAGATTCGTATCATGCGGAATGCCAAGCTGTGTGTGGCCAAACATTCTTTCATATGCTTGGAACACCTTACAGATGAATGTATTGATTAACATGTGGCCATGAAGAGGAGATTTTTTCTTGACTATATAAGTCAAAACTATTTTCAGTTACTAGTATATACAACAATCAACAATTTAAAGCATTAACAATCACACATTCTATGCAACAAACTCTTTTCATCGGCGAGCCCTGTTCTACTTTTAATGTTGAAGTGCTGCAGTACATCCTGGTAACAGCTTCATGCTAACCTACCGCTGAGCCTGATGAGGCTGACTCTTCAACAAGAATGTAAGTTCCAACGTCAGAGGAGCATATACTGTATCTCACAAGAGGAAAAAGCAAGGGTATTTAGACCTATACACCGATGGTAGCTGTCTCTTCTCATTGGGCTTCTAATCTAACGATGGAATGGTGCTCGGTCAGGGGCTTGGTGGGAGCTGCAACTACTCTCTCTCTCTGCCTGAGGTTATGAGTGGTGTCATAGCTCCTCAAGGTCTTCAAACGATACTCAATGAATCCATGATCCTTGCCATACAGGTATACTCCTGAAATATAAGAATGCATTGTAAGTCAAAGCTTTTTCTTGAGTCTCAACAAATTTGACTTTGGCACAGAGTTGACTATAACTGATGAAGATCTGATAGCAGTAGAAATACATGTAGTGGCATTTTTATGGAAGAAAACGAGAATAGGTTTATTATAAATGAACGGCGCAACTGGCATGTTGGAACTTAAGTTACATTACGTTACGTTGAGGTTAACGTTTAGTATTGAACCTAAGTCATGGAATTAGGCCAATCTGCACACAACTTTATTAGACATCTATGAGAAGGTACATCAAAGATTATAAAAAGTCCCCACATTGCCTGTATATTTGCACAATAAGTTAATTAAGAAATAGATGCAATTTCCCTGTAAAGGCCTTTTTTTTTGGGGGGGGGGGGGGGGGGGTCATGCCCATAACCTGAAAAAGTTTGGGTCCTTGCCCCCTAACTAAACAAGGATGATCAACTCCTTGTTTGGTTGCTTAATTCTGTCCACTAGCTCTTGAGAAAAGTTGAAAATGTTGAAGTTTTTGCAAGCTAGATGAATAAGATACCATGTTACAAGGTATGTCACTTAAGCTTTCTGCTAAAGAGGGCTAAAAAAAGTTGTAGATCACATAAACTTACGAGTATAAACTTACATGTCCTTTTGCACCTTGTGTGGTGTCTCACAAAGTGGGGTACTGCATCGCAACAGCCTTGGCTACAACATCCTTTGCTCACTACTTGGTATCTGAATTTAAAAAGAAAGCAAGAAGAATGTTAATCATATTCTAGGACGCAAATATATAACATCAAAAATTTGGCCCTAATTTTAATCTTTTAAGGGGCTGAACTATTTTTGTTTTTTTTTCTTTTCTTGGCATTAATTTCTATTGCTATTCAGTACCACTGTTTCAAGTACATTTATTGCTACTTGAGCCAGATATCAGTTAATACATATGAAGTGTGAATGTGCACAGTTAGTAGAAAAAATTTATACAAGATGTGATTATCCATTGAACTTCATGGCACATCAACTCCCACTTTTTTATTAATCATTGTGATGATTAAATCATAAGTATTAGGACTATTATCAAATCAACATACATGTGGCCCGATGGGGCTACCAAGAAAATAAGTCAGCGTGGAGTCTTGTACGTACACTCTGTTTACATGTCTCATACAAGTATACCAGTCTTTATTTTTAAATCTATAACCATCACTTCATTAACAATGTTATACTTACCGGTCCCTTCTACTTTCTTTCTTCTTTTTTTTTTTTTTTTTTTGGGGGGGGGGGCAAATTTTAGTCTGCTTTTCTCTATACTACTCTATACTAAATGAACAGGCAAATTACATCGTTATATATTGGATGGAAATGTAGTACAAGACATGACAATGGGAAACTGGTATTCCAGACCAATTTTCAATAATTATGATAATATAATATATGAATAATGATAATAATATTTTAAACAATTGAACTTACGCTGTACAGTTTTCTGCTTCCATTTGCAACAACAAATATGCTGCAATGATCTGGGTGTGCAGATGTCTCCTCGGAATAGTCAGAACTCCTTCCCTCAGCTTTTGAAGTATCTCTTCCCCCTTGAAGTGATGTGTGTGTTGAATTCCTGGGCAAATAAGTAAAATTTAATGGCTTTATGAATAATACAAATGGCATGAGGATAGTAGGTTCCTCCAGTTTACATTATAAACTTGCAGAGCAAAATCATTTAACATACTTGTACATATTTGACATAAGCAACAGCTCTACTTACACAACTCAAGACTGACCATAACATGGTTTTCACTTCTGTCGATACAGCAAGTACACGGTACACATTTTTCTTAAATACAAGTACTAACCTGTCAAGACATTCATTTTCAGAGGGAAGGACAGCTCCAAAACTGCTCCATGAAGTATCTTGAAAATCATTTCTTCAAACAAAATAAAACCAACCAAGCATTCAGTCTCTTAATGTAGCCTCTTATGTAATTACTAAGACTCTAGAATGTAAAATAAATATAAATCAATTTCAAACTAGTCTCCCTTCATTAATCATAGTGGAAAACAACAGAATAGCTTACAGCAGGGTTAATGCAATGGAAGTCCATATCTCAGAGGCTCCTTCGCTGATGTTGGCCCGGTGTTTCCAGCATTCGTCAACCCTGAATTCAATGGCTAGTCGTTGACCACATCTGGTACTTTGCAATCTGGTGATCTGCACCCTCTTCGTGTGACAGAGACTGTACAGCTATCAATATCTGTCTTTGTTCTCCAAATGATGACCCCTACACCGAGTTCCTTTAAATCACCATCACTCCCAAAGAGCTGTCATGTCTACGTCTTTATCTGGAGGAAAGTATGAAAACACAAGGTTCAGAAATGGATTTAGAACTCATTTCCACAAGACAATAATTATGCAGTTGTTTTGTCCACACAAATACTAAGTGAGCACCAATACAAAAGCTAGTAGGCCTAATTACTTTTTTAGCTACATCAGCATATTTAATGTTAGAATTAAAGACCCAAAGATGATCTCTGCCAAATTTCAATACCGTACCTAAGGTCACCTGTAACTTTCATAAAAAAACAATGTTGAAAATAGTACCAGTCATCGTCTGCTACAAGGCGGATCAATCTCCATGATGTGTGAGCACGCTGATCTTCAGCTAGAAGTGTGATGTCACAGTGGACCAACACTTAACACGAACAGTAGTCAGTACACGCATCATACTTCTTACCTAGTACAGTAACGCTAGTAGATGATTACGACACATGACGTGGGAGATAGATAGTGTACATGGTATTCTCCCAGCTGTTTGGATGCTCGAATGTATAGTGGCAAATAAAAGTCCTTTTTACTACATACAGTGTATATAATGAACAAGAATCATAAATCACCAAATTTCACCATTCTTTATTACCGTACTGATCGAGATCACCATCTCATCTGGCAACACAGACCAGTGTCAGTGATTCGGCTGTCAACTCAACAATAGCAATGTAGAGTACGTGTCTGGCGCTAGGCGCTTCTAATCTATTGCTTTAATTAGCACAGCTTAGTAACAGTTAAAGTTCGATCTCTACACTCGACCACAGTAATCTCTGTGTGATGATAAACTATACACAGCCCAGTCGCTGTACATTAAGACGTACCTACGTACAGCGACTGGGCTGTGTATAGTTATGTGATATTATGCTTACGAATGTCAATTCGGCATAATGGCTAACGACCAACGTTTCATATTCATCACTCATTTTTTTTTTAATAGTTCAAGCCCTACATCCCAACGTGTATAATTAAACTAAAGTAAAGACTCAACGTATTATTAGATCCCAACACCTAGTGTGTACCAGTTGAGTTTCGGCCTCGGATTCTAGCTGTTCGTAAGGTGTTCTATGGTATGACCAGCCCCATATAGCTAACTGTGCCACGGGCGGCCCGGGGTTATTCGTATAGAACCCTAAAGGTAACTTACTTATGATGGTCGTTTACGGAGAGGTATAACGTTAGACTAGCCCGTAATGCTGAAAAAAAAAACTCAACAAGTTATAATTAGATCGATCTATGGTTTGCTTACCTTCAAAAATGTGAATAATATCTCCGCCCCACTCAATTTGAAGACAGACATTTTCTCACGTCCATCACGACATTCAGGTTCAGATTCTCACGATTGCACTTACACGCACGTAAATCTGTGATCCTATGCATAATACACGCACAGCTAGCACACAGCACGCAATTGCACACAGTCCACGCACGGACGACGCGTCGCTGCGTCAGGTAAACCTGCCCGCGCCCAAGCCAGGGGAAATTGCGGCTGGTGATTGGCTTAGAGTAAACACATGACAGGGGAATTCTCAATTTCTATTGGCCTAGCCAAATGCGTTTAATTATGTATTCACTCGGAATTCACTCGGCGAATGGGTTTCACACAAATTTCACTCGTTACAAGAGTGAAATTCACTCGACAACGAGTGAAAGTCACTCTTAATTGAGTGAAATTTTATTCACTCCTTCCGAGGAGTGAATTATTCACTCGAAATTTTTTAGAGAGTATTCTTCCGCAATGTGTTTCATATTGCATATGTTTACAGTGATTATTCAGGAAATCAGTTTGGCCTTAGATGTGATATCAACTTTTTTTCACACGATCTTCCTGATAGCAGTCCATTTCTTTCTCTTTTTATGTAGACGTTACTAAAACATATTGTTGTTGTTGTTGTTGTTGTAGTTGTCGTTGTTGTTCTTGTCCATGTTTCTGTGTGTGTCCTCTTTGGTGGCATAATCATTTGTTCTCACATTCCTACTTCTAAAGGAATTTCTATTATGTTATCATCCCCCAGGTCTGCATTATGACAGTCAAGATCTCGAGAGATGCCTGGCCGTAAGAATGGTTGGTGGCGCCCTACAGTTCTCGGCTCTCAGTTGTCATAGTAAACATGTGTCTGAAAGAGCTCGCAAGGTTTGCCTGTAATTCTGGTGTACCGCGATATGCTGCTTATAGTCTAGAGATCAGACAGAGTCTTGCTAGGCAAACAGGCCGTGAAAATCGCATTGTGATCATAATGATTATTGTATATACATTTCATTGTCATACGCCGACATCTTTCAAATACATTCAATCAGCATTGATCAGGCAAACGCAAAAGAAAAAAAAAATACATACATAAATAATGCTCATTACACAAATGACTTTTTTTTTCTTCGTGGGGCTGACGTATAGATCAGCTAGATATCTCTAAGAGGAAGAACTTTGACATTACTGACTACGTAAAATCATCTCTCACTTAATTGTTACAGTAGACATGTGTCTGAAAGAGCTCGCAAGGTTTGCCTGTAATTCTGGTGAACTGCGATATGATGCTTATGGTCTAGAGATCAGACAGAATCTTGCTAGGCAAACAGGCCGTGAAAATCGCATTGTGATTATAATGATTATTGTATATACATTTCATTGTCATATGCCGACATCTTTAGAATACCGCCAATCAGGCAAACGCAAAAAAAAAAAAATACATACATAAATAATCCTCATTGCACAAATGACCTTTTTTTTTTCTTTGTGGGGCTGACATATAGATCAGCTGGATATCTCTACGAGGAAGAACTTTGACATTACTGACTACGTAAAATCATACCAGTGTGATATAGATTCCATTACACAGTCGCGTAGTGGCAGATCATTATTTAACAAGTATGCTGTGAGTGTCTTGGAAACCTTACAACTGTGTTGTTAAGCGAATCATTCAGAACACTAAATGGTGACAAGTGATTTATGCTTAGATTATGCTCCGAAAGATGTGTAATAGTCAAATACACTGTGTACAGTGTCTGCTTTAGCTTATGAAAGGAAATGAAGAGTTTGTTCGCAAAAACCGATAAGTCCATATTTACAAATGGAGATATTTGCGATGAAAGGTCAAGAAAAATAAACAGAATAATAAGAAAATTTTTGCATCTTTTGACCATAACTTCAAAAATGTACCTTTATATGTAGTGACCAATTAAAAGATATTATTTTGTATTTTATGACAGAGAGCGTACTTCAAAATCTCCAAAAATGGACTTATCGGTTTTTGCGAACAAACTCTTCAAATATTCCTAGCTATGAAACGTGCGTGTAGTGGTTGTATAGTGTAGCGTCATACAACGTAAAAAAGCATAAATAATTTCAAATACAGTAAACCCTCGTTTCATCACGCCATAAAGCTTTCTATGTGCACTTAGCGATTCATTTTGACAACGTATGCATCTACAGAACTATAAAAGAAAGGTTCTTTAAAAATAGCAATAATACTTCGGGTTTGGTTTTTCTTTTATCACAGCCAATTGTTTTCTCTCTTTCTTTTTACATATTTAATACTATTGTGAGCACTATATGAAGAGATCATTTCCGAAAGGTGCTTAATCCAATTTTCGTCAGAGTAGACTTTTGCACAGAAATGTATTCATCTTTACGTGTCCCACGAAGTAACTTTTTCAAATAATTGGAATTCTCTTGAGAAATAGGCAAATAAAGGGCAATGACAAGTGCATTTGATAAAAACGATCGTTAAATTCAATTCTTGTTTGTTTCAAAATGACTAGTCAAACCCAGCAAGATCCAATCAGAAACCAGAGTCCATGCTTGACCGCACTTTGAACCAATAGTAAGACAAAGCTGGCTAACTCTCCTGCCTATGTAGCTTACCATTAGATGGCTTAATTATAACTTAATTACATGCTGTGAGATTTCATTACTTTGAGAAATGATTCTCTGGAGAGAAGGAGGAAACAGGAGAAGAAATTTTAGAGACTTATATTAGAAACTACACAAAGTGACGTAATAATGACTTGCAGAAACAACATTTATTCGCTGTACATAATCGTTCTTAAAGTGTTTCTTTGGCCAAAAAAAAAAAAAAAATATATATATATATATATATATATGTGACACTGCACCTCAAAACAAACAAAAAGTCGCCGACATGAATCTTAAGTTAAGGCCATATTCTGAAAGAGCAGACTTTAAGCTTTAAAATGATGTATAACTCAAATCAAATGGACTCTCCTAACCTATCTAAATATTGGAAAGAAAGCACAAACTCAGGAAATATGTGAACCGAAAAAAGAGGCTCTGAAGTACAGTGTCTATTCAAGCGCATAATCTTTACCAAACCGTGCTGGCTGTGCAATGAATGGGACAAAAAACAGGAAATAAACCACCAGATTAACAACAATGAAGGGATTATCAGATTAAACTGAAATTAAGCATGCCTCATTAACACATTCTGTCCATAAATAATGCCAACTTTCAAAGCAGTAGCACTGTCCTTTCAAAGTTATTAGAGTCGAAGGTGAAGAGTGTGGACAAGGTTTTTCAGAAATGAAAAAGGGATTCTAAAGACACACCTAATCAGACTATTCTACCAAAAATGTTCGAGATAAACTGCTTAAAAAACACACTTTCCTGCCCGTTTTATGATACCAAATTTTAGCATAATGTAAAAGAAGACCCGCTCTTTCAGAAAATATGAAAAAGTCAAGTTCGGCTAGGTTTACCCATTTCACTTGTTTTCAGTCCTCACGCAAAATCAGTGTGTGCGACTTTATGTTCGTTTTGAGGTGCACGGTCACATATATATTTATATGTAAGAGCTACATTTCAGTAACCTATTACACCAAGAATCAGAAGAAGAAAAAAAAATGTTCAATAAAATTAGCAAAGAAAAATACATTTCAAGTTATAAATATACCACTAAGGCCAATGGCTCTGAAAAGAAGACTATAACTTTCCTATTGTTCCCAGGCTGCCTAAACTCTTGCTGGTTCCTGAGAACAAAAGAAAGTTGATAGAGTTTCCTTTCAGACTCACTGATTAAGTTCTTATTTTCTATATCAAAATATACTTTTTCCTCACTTATATGTAACACTTTTTTGTTGGTGCAACAGATTACTAAAATACATCTCTTTCACATATCAAAAAATATTTTTTGACCAAAGATACACTTTAAATTTTGTTCTAAAGGCGCTACCACCTATATAGTTAGCATTGTGATATACAGCGGGCAAAGTTTGTTTTAGTCATTATTTTTTGTCCCTTCGTGTATTTTTCTCATGTGAATCTCTACACATTTTCTTCCTCTTTCATCCTTCTCTCTGTGTGTTTCCAGGTATGTCGTAATATCTTAAACACACTTTAATTACACTTTCCTCTTAAAATCTAATAAAACTTGACAAATGAGGGCTTTGTTAAAGTGTGGCCATCTCGCATACCATGTTTACGAAAAAGCAATCAATGTTCTTGCTGCACTACAATAAAGTTGGTATGACAGTAAAATCCGCAATGATTTTTTTTTGTGTGTGTGTTGTTGTTGTTCAGTCGTGACTTCGAACATGTGCATTACAAGGTCATTTCAAATACATCTCCCTGTCATGAAGCCAGTTAGCAGGGAAATATGAAACGGGCAGCTTGAAGGTGAAAACTCACTGACATGCAAAGCCACTGCCATTAGTCTCATCTGCACTCTATAGAAAATATGTAACATAGATAGGAGAGAAAAGGGAATGAGAGAGAAAATGAAAACAGAGACAGTTGTATCTCAGAATTATATGCGTGCGTTCTTCGGTTTGCTAATTTGGATGAACATACACACACACACACACATACACACACACACACACACACACACGCAATGTTCATGCGCCATACGTTTACATTATATATTTCATACTATATATGCAGTACACGTGCATACATGTGTCCATATAATTCATATGAAGAGCTTTTAGCCAAAAGACGCTAAATCCATTGAAAATAATGGATGAAGCGCCATTTGGAAGAAAGTTTTTCACGTGCATGTATATATATATATATAATATATATATATATATTATATATATATATATATATATATACATATATATATATATATATATATATATTCAGTCTGTGTGTGTCATTCTCAGTGTGTGTGTGTGTGTTTGTATGTGTATGGAATTTTTAACATATCACTGAAAGAAGGTTTGCAATAAATCAATTAGTCTCAACTTGAAGCAACAATCAATCAATTTGCATATATATCTTCATATATAACTAAGATTATGTATGTGACTGTGCATCACAAAACGAACAAAAAGTCGCACCCAAAAAAAGACTCAAAAAACATGAAATGGGTCAACTGAGTCAATTTCTGAAAAAGCTATCCTTCTACATTTTTCTTTAGTTTGGGATCACAGCATGAATGGGAAAGTTATGAATGGGAATTGAGGGAGTCCATTTGAATTGAGTTATACATCATTTTAAAGCTTAGAGACTGCTCTTTAAGAATCTGCCCTGAAATAAAAATCCATGTTTAGTGGCGAATTTTTGTTGGTTTTGTGATGCAGGATATATATATATATATATATATATATATATATATATATATGACCCTGCACCTCAAAGCAAACAAAAAGTAGCCAGACATGAATTTTTAGCTAAGACCATATTCTGAAAGAACGAGGCTTTAAGCTTTCAAATGATGTATAACTCGAATCAAATGGACTCTCCTAACCTATCTAAATATTGGAAAGAAAGCACACACTCAGGAAAAGTGTGAACTGAGAAAAGAGGCTCTGAAGTACAGTGTCTATTCAAGCGCTTAATCTTAATACCAAACCGTGCTGGCTGTGCGATGAATGGGACAAAAAACACGAAGTAAACCATCAGAGTAACAACAATGAAGGGATTATCAAATTAAACTGAAATTAAGCGTACCTCATGAACACATTCTGTCCATAATTAATGCCAACTTTCAAAGCAGTAGCACTATATTTTCAAAAGTTATTAGAGTTGAAAGTGAAGAGTGTGGACAAGGTTTTTCTGAAATGAAAAAGGGATTCTAAAGACACACCTAATCACACTATTCTCCTAAAAATGTTCGAGATAAACTGCTAAAAAAACACACTTTCCTGCCCGTTTTATGATACCAAATTTTAGCATAATGTAAAAGAATACCCGCTCTTTCAGAAAATATGAAAAAGTCAAGTTCGGCTAGGTTGACCCATTTCACTTATTTTCAGTCCTCACGCAAGATCAGTGTGTGCGACTTTATTTAGTTTTGAGGTGCACGGTCACATAATAATATTATATATATATATATATATATATATATTATACAGATATTGACTGGTACGGGGTGGAATATAACATTCTTTGGACCGCCAGGGAGTTATATTTTCCCCAAGGGATTATATTTTCCCGAAGCGCGCAGCGCTGAGGGAAAATATGATCACGAGGGAAAATATAACTCCCTGGCGGTCCAAAGATTGTTACATTCCACCCCCTACCAGTCGATATCTGTTATATTAGATGGCCTTGCCCTCGATTGTGCTTTACTGAAGAGCCTACACTAACGACGTATAGCCTAACCGTTTATACGCTGATGTTAGCCCGACCAGACGCTGTGTGCGCGCTGTCGCGATTTTGTAATTGTAACGTTAAAGCGGCGACTGGACTGTGTAGTTGCTAGGCTCATGTCCTCTATAAACGACAGGAGGCCCTACGGTCTACTAACGTTAACGTTAGGCTCAAATCAAGTAAACGACGCTTGGGCCCTACAGTTAAATTAGGCTCAGGTCCAAAAGATGTTTTAGCTAGGGTCTACTCACAAAACAAATCTAGATAAATCTAACTTTAGGCCTTAAACGTTATGGCCTACTGGGCAATTTTTATCATTTGACATTTTGTTTCTACAGGTAGGCCCTAACCGTTAGTACGTTAGAAGTATAGATCTAGATTCTATGTCTACATTCTAATTAGCTCTGAGTCTAACACATAGAACCTTCTAACGGTTACATGTTTGCTAAATGTTATAGAGTCTAGGGCTAGATAGACTCTATTATAACTGTAATAGACGTAGGCCTAACGTTACCTTCTGTCATCAGGAATCTGCAGCAATTTCAAAATCATTCTTTTTTCCCCTCTGTTGCAGAGATGAACATTGTAGAAACACAGTGATTTGCAAACCAGTCTGCTCGGTGTCGTACAGTTAGTCCTCCACAACCGTGGTTTGTTCGATGTAACGTTAGGCCTGGATCTAACGTTAGTCTAACTCGTCGTTAAGTTACGTCAATACAAAGATGCATGAATTGCCCTCGTTCTAAGAACTGAACTGAACAAAATGTCTCTAGACTATTAACTTGCTTGGTTTAGGCCATGTTTTCCTTATCCTCCAAAATCTTATCGAGCTCGTCGTCGTTTATTATAGACAAAACGGGGCTCCATTTTGAAGTGTGAATCCAAACTTCGCGGGCCGAATGATACGTGCATCCGTAAACGGTACGTACGTGTACATTGGGTAGCCTATATGTAGCATGTATATTTATACACTGTACTGTGATGTGTACGTAACGTTTAGCTTCCCGAATTCCATCCACACGTACCAGGCAGCAGACCTAGCGCATGACGCTACTCCGCGCCGCGCCGTGCCGTCTACTCTCTCGCGATCTCACGTATCGTGTGTGTGTGTGTGTGTGTGTGTGTGTGGTGGGGTGAGTGGAAACAGATTATATCGATCCAGACTGCAGTTATCGAAAGTAATCGTTTGCTCCTCCCAGTTACCGACGTGGTCCCACACCCTTATATTGGTGTAATTGTTTGTTTTTCAACCGTAAGAGGGCGACACACATGGAAAAAATATATTCAGTTGACCAGCTGGTCAATATAACGAGCTGGGAAAATATACCACTTGCGATCCTCGCAAACAGCATCACGTGATGAGCTCTCGACCAATCACATACCAGAAACTGTCTAAGCCATCTAATATATATATATATAATAAATAGACATATGAATAGGATATATATGTATAATGACTCTGTTTGTGATCATCATGCTAAGACAATATGATTATTATATGGCAGCATTATGATATAAGAATTTATTTATATATATTTTTGGACATATGATATTATTCTGATGATGATTTGAGGTTAGATTGGATATTTGTATTGAATTGAATGATTGATTTGTGTATATAAAGGAAATGATTTAAAAGATTGGTAATATGTGAAATTGCATTATATATTATATGACACATCAGGTTATTCATATAATAATCGTTCTGTTGGTAGGTCCTGACGAAGGCCCAATGACGGGCCGAAAGCTTGACAAATAAAAGGGAGACTAAGACCGAGAGCAACGTCCCGCCTCAGTCCAATTTCTTTCAACTATATGTATATATATATATATATATATATATATCCCTTCATTCATAAATAAAGTGGATGTTAAGACATTCATTTGGATCAACCAAATCCACATCATACCTTTCCTTATTAACATTTTCTCCTTTTTTATTCGAATCTTTTTATATTTTCTTATTCATCACTCATATCAGAAGAATAAGGTGACACATTCCTTTTTTACCCTAGAGGGGATAAATTACTGTCTCCATGTGAGATTGCAAAATTGGTTAACTGTTTTAGTTGGACTATGGTTTGCTGTAACTTTACCTAAGTGAGATTTTCACTTCCCTGACAATAAAACCGGAAGTTCCGACATTTTTGTCTTTATTTGCTATTCATAGTCTTGTGACTTCTATCTAGGTTATCTTTAGACAGGTTTTGAAGATCAATATAAAGATGAACTAATATGATTAGCATAGACTGCAGCAAGAATAATAATAACAACTTGAACAAAAAAAAAAGAAAATAAAACGAAAAACATAGTTTTCCTATTCCCTACAGATAATGATCAGGAGACGATACTGGTTTATGTTATCTAAAAGAGGATTTCTGCTTTGACTGTAAGCATGATTCTCTATAGTTTTGTTAAGTAAATGGAGTAACGACAACAGTTAAAGCGCGAACTTAAACATGGCTAATGAACGTCTAAACTTGGTCGAATGAGCTGACCAGCGTAATCACAACTTTGTTTTTGTTTAAACCCCGGTCCGTGCATATTTGGATATTTATAGCAGTACTACCATTAACGTCGCCGCGCTGCTTCTCATTTGTTTAGTTATATTGGCTACGATTTCCTTTGAGTTTGATATCGTGACGTGCCATTTAGAATCAATCCCCCGTATTCTCTGGTGGTAGCGCCCTTCCTTGTTAAGTCTTGACACTTTTATAGACAGCGTGAACTTGGGGTTTGTTTTTATACGCTCTACGAGCCTTCTTCTGCGAATAAATTTGACAAAAACCATCAAAAAGTCGCACCTTTTGATTTTACGTGAGGGTTCAATACAAGTGAACTGACTCAACCAATTCAATCTTCAGATGTTACGTTTTATATTTTCGGAAAGAGCTATTCCTCGTCCTCTACAGTATTCCGAAGTTCGGGATAACAAAATGAATAGGATACATATTCCGTCGCAAGTATTGATATTCAGCAAATAATTATATTAACCCTGGCAAACACACAGGGTTTGTATGTGTCGACTCACCGAAGCTTATCTGACTCTCACAGGCCTAAGGGTAGCAGAGGAATGATCAACCTTATCAGTGTTAGGGACACATGTAATCATTGTTTCAAATCAGGCAAACAGGAGCCCGCCATCTTGGCATTATATCATCACGTCACTGATCTCTCTTTATTTTAATGACACGGGCACAACGACGCCAGCAACTAATGGGGACGACGGAGGGGTATAATTTGTTTATTCATCAAAATGAAAAGACCGATATCCCTATCACTTCGGTTAATGCGTGTTGTTGTTTTTTTTATTATTATTACCTTATAATGGATCAGAAGATTAAAAGTGAAAGAAAAAAATATATATATATTGGCGGATGGTGGTAACAATTTCGAGGATTACCTGTTGTCAGAAATCGTAAAAATTTTCTATTTGATATGATTGTATGATATAAACATGTCAACGTTTGGAAAAAAAGAAATCGCGCCGAAGCAAAATGAATGCCCACAGACTGGCCCTAGTTAAAACACCGCTCTCAGATTTGGATTGACTGTAAACTACATTCTTTTTGAGAGAAAATTTTAAGTCAATAAATGATTCACTGTTGATTGTGATATTTTACGATACAAGAATTTGTGAATATAAGAGAATACCATGAATATTTGATAAGCTTTTCCCGTAGGGCTCAGAGGGCGTACAAAATACCAAAAAAAAAAAAATGTTACGACAGAAAACGGAATGGTTTATGAAAAAAACAACAACATTAGATCCATTATCTAAAGGGCATACAATAAGCAACCACAGGCATATACATGATAAGTACACAGTTCATATACTCATATCTATATCATGACATACTATTATTTCGTCAGAGAATATCTACCAGTACCCGTAACCGTGGTCTGTTAATATATCGCACCGAGATCATGGTCTGTTTATAACACATTGCACCGAGATAATTATCTTTTATTGTAAGTTTACCCAGACTGTTTGAGGGCATGTGCAACTGGTGGTTGATTAAATAGGTAAAAATATGTCAAAAAATGTTTAACTTTCAGTGTTTTCATTCAGAATATTGAGGAAGGGCGACTGCTCATACACATGCTTGTTTGGTGTTTTTTTTTTCACATTCACCAATGACAACCTTACTAACAAGAGATTGCAGGATGATCAGTAGGTAGGCCTACCTAATATTGAGTAGTTGGTATGAAGAATAGAAAACAGCATCACGAAGGATGAGAAATATGCATCGACTTTATATTTTAGATGAATTTGCCGTTCTAACATTTGAAAAAAAATCGCACTGTATGTTTTGAATTTGATAGACTGTGGTTAACCTTTTATCTTGTAAATTGACATTAATGATTGAAATCTACTTATAGATTTTCTTACGCTGCTTTTTGCAGACAAAGATTATATAAATGATTAAAGAGTAAAACGTAAGGTGACATAATTTTTCCTTATTGTTCTTTTTCTGCTCTCTTCAAACTCTCCTTGTCAATATGTGTCATTCTTCAATGTCCTTAATTTTGCTCGTGTAGGTTGCGTAACAAAACGATTGTCGTTTTTGCTTACATAAACCGGTGAAATACGGTATTCTATAGTTACTGGTTAAAGCAAGCTGTTTGGTTCCTATATTTTAGGCAAGCAGTACGAGCCTTGCTTAATCTGCCGTCACAGGGTAGAGATAGTAGCTTGGCCCCTTCTGCTCCGGCGAGGACGGCAAGACAGCCACGACGCTCTGTGTCCCTGGTGCTTTGCCAGTCTGGTCATTTACAAAATCCAATTAAAAACAAAGGATATTACTCGTGTTTTTAGTTCATTTTTTGATAAGAACCTTACACCACAACATTTTAACATAATGTCAGGCTAAAGTCTAGACGAGAGCCTAGCAATTAAACTTAACCTGATCTTGAGTCAGGTATACCACCTGTTGATTATCTAACAATACTATATCACAATCTCTTAATGGAGTACTCCCCCCTCCCCCCCCCCCCCCCCCAACTTCAACACGTCGATAATAATTTAGATAAGTCGGAGCGGGGGAGATACCCCGATGGATATGAACATGGCCTCATTGTTTTGCGTAAGTCGAGATGCTCTGAAGTTGAGGAGTTGTCTTCAATTCGTGTGGATTAGACAGGGGCGAGATTGACTATCTACTCTTGATTAAAGTCTTATCACAGATTTCACTGATAGACGTATTCTGAATATAGTATAAGATGTATTGTCACCTCCTTTGTAGATTTCTTCGAGAGGAATTGGATCAGATCGAGCGCTAGTCTTGCATTCCCAGTCGCCGTTTTTTTCCTTCTTACATTGCAACCACATAGAGGCGTGGTCCTGACACGAGGAGCGAACGGCTTCCGTCAGCTCTGCAACGAAACGCTCGCTGAAAGGGACTACAAGAGCTCTACCCACGGACTCGCATCAGAGACGGGCATCAGACCACGAAATCTCATCGCAGCGAATTCGAAACTTTTCTGGAAACAAACAACGAACGAACAAAGAAACAAACAAACAAATTCATTGATTTGAAAGATTGGCTTTGCGTGTAAGATCTTCATCGAAAGATGTTTTGACTTTATTCCATTCTTTTTCACATAGCGATAATGATAATACATTCATTTCATATCATCTTATTTTATTTCATTTCATTTATTTCTACTTTCATAATTGATTTACAGAATTTGTATTAAATACATACAAACACGAATACATGGTATCAAATATGATAGTAGCGGAATCATGAGAAGCACAAAGTAGCCTTATTGAAAATGATCCCCTAATGATGTAAATATGTGCAATCATTTATACTCGTTTGTCATTGCATTAAACAAACATGAATACAAAATGTGTTAAGATTTATTAGTAGTATCATTGTCATCATTTAGAAAGTGCCTATTGCAAAGTTTGCTTAATGACACATCATCGACTTAGTGTGAAATACCATATTAACACAGTGTGAAATCTCTTCGCACTGTTGAATTCGAACATTTTTATCATTGTACTCATCAATTCACAGTCTGACACGGAACATCGTTATGTGGACACTGTGTGAAAAACAACACCTTACAGTGAAATCATCTTCATATTGTTTTCACATACCCGACCATGTGAACACATTGTGAACACATTGTGGGACGGTGTGTTCTTTTCAGCGAGTCATTTCCTCATTTCTTTGCCGATGAGAATTACGAGGCAGGTTCCTACTAATTTGGTAGACTATATTCTTTTTACCGCAGCCATTGAAATTAATTACATTTCAATGAATAGCATATATTTCAGTTCAGTGAAATCATAAAAATCGATTTCAGTTCAAATCCTAATCATATTTTGTAATAGCGAGATTGAAATATTAAAAAAATTACCTATAATTTCTAATCAAAAACAAACATAACAAGTGGACAGTCAGAGGGGACGTGTGTTACTATCTATAATTTCAGGTAAAATCTGCAATTGCTTTTAAAATATCAAGGCACCTAAAGCTTCTGTTGCTATGAGAAAAAAATGTGAAGGGGATGCGTGTCATGCACAAAAGTACTTAACAATTGGACACTGAACTGTAATAGCGTGATAATGATGACACTTTCCACTGCTTGTCACGGGAAGAGAACAATCACGTCATGTATTCTTGTAGATATTTTATACTATTACACTATCAGACGAATGAGTTTTGAGGTCGATTGAGGTCGATACAATAGAAATGCCATACTACGGAATGGATCCATTACAGCGTCATTTGTTGAAGTATAATCTATTATCATATTATTTTACGTATTGAAAATATCATCTTGCTCAGCAGACTGGTCAAGGACAATGTTTTCGCTATCGGCTTTTAAGGTTATTGATTGATCATGTGAAGCAGCAGATTCCCCAGTAAATGAAAGAATACTTAGTATTCACTGGTGCCATACAGAAAAGGGGGAGGGTCTACGAGCAATGATGGCAGTTTAGTTGACATTTATTGAAAACTATTAAAAGAAATTCAAGAAAAAGGCAAAGAAAATGACAAATGCCTTCATTACCAATTATCTGCCAATGCTATGGATCAATATTGTGATATGTTATGTTATGTTTTGTTATGTTATGTTATGTTATGTTATGTTATGTTATATTATATTGATATCACAGTCACTTTGGGTTAGAGACTAACAATCACAACAAGAGAGGTCTCAGTTAATTAGGGATGATCACAGGTTGTTTGCGCGCTACTATAAAATGCATTGCTTCACATGTTTGCGTAATTTTTCTATGTTAGTTTCAAGATTCTCTATTGCTTAATTATTGAGGCAAAAGTACTGAATTATGTAAAATTTATTCTTAACAGCCGTGTATTACTGTTAGAATATCCAAAGTTCTAGAAAGTTCATATCGCATACATCATTGCTCACGCATTCAATGATATTCATGAAGACTAGTTTCTATCTAACGTGCACTCCGCACCACGCTTAAAGGGGAAGGCTAGTAACTGATCAGTGGGAATCAGTGCGAATGCTGGGGGATGATTGTTCCAATTCTTGTGGGATTCATGTAAGAGTACATTATATATCTATTGCTGTGTGAAAATAATTTGCTTCAGAATGGTCTCATATTCAAATAATGTGCAGCTTAATGCCCCGTCACTGACCAGGCATGCTAACCTGGAAACATCAAACTGCACATTACTTGAATATGAGCCAATTCCGAAGCAAATAATTTTCACACAACAATAGATATTATAATGTACTCTTAAATGTATCCCACAAGGATTGGAACAATCATCTCCCAGCTTTCCCACTGATTCCCACTGATCAGTTACTAGCCTTCCCCTTTAAGCCAGTAACGATAAACGAGTTGGAATCAGATGCACATAATGGTTAAAGGTCTCATTGGTATCTGATGTAAAATACATGGAATGTATACAGAATATTAATATTGGTCCAAAACCTGTACAAAAAATTGTAACTATTTTTTCACAGCACAACCCTCCCACAGATTTGTGACAAGGTTCTATAATTATGCCCACTTTGAGTGGATTGTGTATGTGACGGGTAAGGCAGCAGGCTAACTTCTGCATGTGAAAAAAAGAAGCCTTTGTGCTTCAAGTGTATAATTCGAAAAATACCGATAAAAATAAACAACATGAAAATGTCAATCAGTATAATTGATTTCAACCATTGGTAGATATACACAATGTGTACAATTGTTTAATCTAGAAAAAAAAATCGCTTCTTCAATAAACTGACTACAGTTCTGGTTTATCGAGAAAATTAGTGATATCTCCTCATATTTGCCTGTTTATTGCGTGTTTTTTTTTTCTTTTTGCAGTATGATAAAAACTTTTTTTTTTCAATCACTCTTCCCAATGTTAAATGGAGGCTTTGAGGTTTGAATCCAGGAATGACATTTTGTTTTCCGAAAACATGCTTAAACTCCTAAATGTTTCATTGTCCACGTGAATGACAGACTTTCTGACAAGTTGAACGTTAATGTGATTGCACTTTTCCAGGTGTGGGCCAAAACTGGGGATGGCGTCCTAGGTTGGCTGTCGCCAATAAGAAATTAATATAAGTGCATTGTATGCGGTGGCAGATTAATTCCAGTGGCAGGTTACTGCTAGGATTTCAAGCGCTACCAACACAAAGTTATTAAAAGGCGTTTCTCTCCGGCTCTTTATTTCTTCTCTCTTTCTCTCTCTCTTTCTTTCTCTCTCTCTCTCTCTCTCTCTCTCTCTCTCTCTCTCTCTCTCTATGTGTGTGTATAATAACATTTTGTATCTGAAAGATGTTGGCATTGAATCATATTATTATTGCATTTCATCTCTACAAACATTTTTGGCTTAAGTGCTGCGATTGTAATTGTCATTGTATTGTCAATAATTATGGAGCATAGTGCTTTCAACTAGATGGGGAGGGGTAAAGTGAAAGGGTAAATAATATGATCGGATAAAGCATCAATGCTCCATCAACCGAACAATATGGGTATTAAAGAGCATGATGAGTTTGCAGCTAATTGATTTGCTCATTAATCGGAATTAGATTAAAGTAATTACTTTCCTCCCCAGGCGAGGTGAAACACTGTTTGCTCGGTTTTTTTTTTTTTTTTTTTTTGTTTTGTTTCAATTTCTGGAAACGACATTACATGACTTAGCCGATGTATGGTTCCATCGGCTTTCATGCTCCACCTCAGTCGCTACTTGACAGGCTCATTGGCGGGACACAACAACTTTGAAGTGACTTATCGAGAATGAGTAGTGATTTCTTCGACTGACAAAACCAACAATAATGGTAAGTAATTACATTCCAATATTTTATCATCAAACCAATATCAGAATCAAGCACTGAGTTTAAAGAATAGGGGCATCAATCACATTTCCTAATTCTTTTCCAGCTTTCTCAGTTTACGTTTTTAGCCTTTTGAATCCTGCCGAATATAATATTGTGACTGTGCATACAAAACCAACAAAAAACCTGCACGTCCTGGTATTACGTGAGGACTCAAAAGGGTCAATCGTGTCAATCTCGAGGTTTTCATATTCTATGAAAGACAGATTCTTTTTCTACATTCTTCCAAACTGTTGATGTTTAAAACGAATAGGAAAATTAAGATGATGAGCAGTTTTTCTTTTAGAACACTTACTTTGCAAAAAGAATATTGTGATTAGGCATGTCTCAAACACTTTCAATTCCTTCAAAACTACTTACGCGCTTTTCAAATTCAACTCTAATAGCTTTTGAAGGGATAATGTTACTGCCCTCAAAGTTGGTATTAGTCATAGACAGAATATCTTTGAAAAACGTGTTCAATTTCAGCTTAATTTGATCGCTCCTTATTTTGTATTTTTGTATTTTGTTGTTGTTGTGGAGTTCTTAATACTGTATTTGTGCTGTTGGTGTTGTTGTTTTTTGTCTCATTCACTGAACAGAGTACAGCTTGACAAGTTGAAAGCGTTTAAATAGTCTCTACACTTCAGAGTCCTTTTGTCAGAACACGTCTTTGCAGAGTGTGTGCTTTCTTTTTAACATTTATAGATTCATTTATAGATTTCATTGAATTGATTTATACATCATTTTAAAGCACAGAGTCGGTTCTTCCAAAATCTACCCTAAATTTAAGATCCGTGCATGCATTTTTTGCAGGTTTTGTGATGCAGCGTCACACATAGTTGCTTCCTCTATAGAGAGCCCAAGTGTTGAATAATTGTCATTTGTGACCATTGCACATTTTACCTGCAGCACGGAGTGAATGTGTTGATATATTATGCATGTTGTGTTTTCCAGTGTAGCATTTCATATTTACTAGTTTACTTTATTAGGATCAAACTTCACTTAATGAATAATCTTATTTCATTCGCTAGTCACGTATTTCCTTACTATATACCATCTATGTTTATATTTCTGTGAAACTCTAAAAAAAAAAAAACTTTCCATGCTTCTGGACTTTTGACATATATATACCGACTATGTTTTTCTCCTTCAAGCGGACCATCATAGCATTTGGTCTTTTGTTTGTCTACGGAATGACAGGTAAATATGGATAGATTTCCTAATGTATTATCTTGATTTCATATACTTCAAATGCTACAGTACACCAACGATGACATTTTTTTAAGTATTTGTCTTGATAGTCTTTTTTTTTCTCTTTAAAATAACTTGTGAAATTGAATTACCGTGTTTATTCCACACTTTGTCTTTGTTTACTCTTTGTTTTGCTCAGAACGTACACATTATTCTGCGGTATTTTCGTATTCAAAGATATTACGCTTTCATAAGTAAAGTGTAATAAGGAACTGTACAATATGTTACGACTCTGTGTAATTTGATATAAATGGGAAAATTATGTGTCATGTTTTTATTTACAATATAAGTTTTCAAATGCTTCAATTATCGACACCTGTTGTCTTATCGCATATATAAATATCAAAACAACTAACAGATAACAAAACATGAAACATTAACATGAAAGCAGACATTTTAAAAGTTATTGGAAGCAGGGGACAAGAGCCGTTAGATAAAACTTATTTGTATTGGATGTGCACGGTCAGTTACGTGTATAGAGATCATTGAAGGCAATTATATTTCTTAGTCATTCTTTACCTACAATTCCTACTTCCTTTCTTTGTTTAAAGTGCTCACTCAATCTACTAATCAAAAACCTCTACGTTTTTAATGGCGAAAAGCTTTATTTACTCAACATTTTTAACGGGTTTATTGAACTTTTATCACTGTTGTTTGTAAAATTGAAATATATCATGGTTTATTTAGCAGGACTTTGATACTAAGATAACATTGAAACATCCTACACAGTGCAGCTATATCCATGTCGTGACCTTTCTGTATATGCATTAATGCTGTAATGATCGATCCATGATTTTGAGATAAAAAACAATTGAAAAGAAATAAAGGAGTGATGTCCTTCAGCCAGAATATAAGAAGCTCTTCTGCAAGCAATAGATAATGCTTAGGTATTTTCATATAAAATTATTGATAGTATTCCGAACTGTCTGAGCAAAGATTAGGGATCTTCCAACGAATGCGCTTTATGTTACACGACTTACATAAAATGCATAACATGTGGAAATATATCGCATACTGTGTCCGGCAGCTTAACCTCAATCCATTTCTACGTATTCACCCTAACATGAATGCATTAAACACGTCGTTGTCACCGCAGCCCATGGCCTGTGCAGGAACAAATACAACATCAGTTACATTTTCCCCTTGCGAACAAGATGCGAGATAGTGAACGTAAATGGCACTCCGGTTCAGTTCATTCCGAAGTTCACACCGCGTGTTTTCTTCCCCAAGCGTTGCTATGCGATTCGCTCTCAGCCTGGGAAGTGGGATTGTCGTATTCCAGGTAAGGTGTACATTAATAAATTTGCAGTTGCCGTGAGTTTATAGATAGCCAATCAAACAAAACAGTCAGCATGTCGAAATGACGGGGATGTATTCCACTGCTCCATGAACCACCCATCATTTTTATTATGGTGAACAGAAACCTGCTTGTTACCGAATTTGATATATTCATTATTTGGCCGCTGTCATGGTAATGAATCACAAGAAAATCACCCTTTTAAGCAAAGACGGAAATATGGGTCTACCTCTGCAACATTATACATATTTGATGGAAAATATAGCAATATTAAGCGATGGAATCATATTTTCTTTTCATTTCCTTTCAATATCCCAAAATAGAATCTACAGAGGATATTTAGGTCATTTTAAATTCTTTGATATGAATTCAGGATTGGTAAGTCATGGACAGTCCTCTATAGGAGATTGCATAATACAGGTTGCCTAATTTGATTTTTCTGTGCAAACTTAAGGAAAAGAAGCAATTCTTAAGTTCGAGGGTCGTTGTTTGAAAGAACAACAGAATTCGGAGAGACTCCAGAGAATTAGATTACAATACTAAAACCTCATGCATTCTCCGTCCTTCCATCATCCATCTCAGTGACTCGCCATTTTCTATTCCGTGTCAGGGATACTTAAGAAGAGGTTACTACCGGCTCTGAGCTGGGAAAATTAGCTTTGATAGCTCACGCTGTTATAAAAGCATCCTGTGGACAAAATTTGGGGGGAGGGGGAATGCCAAATGGCACGTTGGCTTGTAAGTTTCTAGTCGACGATTAGAATAAAAGATAAGATAAAAATGAAATAGACGTGTATCACTTCGTGTTCACAAGCATTGTCTGATTTACGTAGGCTTGTGTTGTATTTACAGAATTCACTGGATATCAGTCGATACCATTTGTGTCAGTGAAGATCTGTATCATATACATTGGCTTGAAACTTCTACGTGTAGGTCTGAACTGTAGATAGGGAGTCTGTACGCAGAGAGATTTCGTTACATCAATTTCTGTAATGATGCTGAGATACTCTTAAAGTGATGATTCAGTCACATATTTTCCATGCATTTCTTAATCTAAAATATGTTTATCGTTTCATGGTAAACAATAACGTGCATTTGAATATCATTTGGATATGCGAAAGTTACATTGTACTTTACTTTGCTTATAATGCAATTGCCATATTGTATCCTTCGGCGCGAAATGAAATGAAATGTAATGAAGATGAATACTCGCACAAACCCAGTCCCATAATATGTGTTAATGAATATGCTGGTTTTCGTGTTTGTGATAAGTAATCAATTTCAAATTAAAACAGATTGCTTGGAAGAGCCTTGCAATAATGGGACTTGTGAGGAAACGAAGACTAGTTTCAAGTGTCACTGTACTGAGGGATTTACCGGGGACGTCTGTGAATTTGGTAAGAATGAACAAAATTCACATTTTCCTCCTTGAATTAGTGGTTAGTAATTACATCCAACAAGATGGCGATGGCTTTTATGTTGGTATTGATTTGTTTGTTTGCTTTTGTGTTGCAAATAACTCATATCGTAACGAACAGATTTGGAAGAAGTTTTTTGGAAAAATTAAAGACACGTGAAACACTATAATTATATTTTGTCTGTGATTCGGATCAAATTCCTGATAAAGTACATTTCAAAAAAATTCTAAATCATTGGAAATTAGGACATTGGCAGCACATCGTATGTCGATGTCAGTCCAAAATGCTCAGGGTATGGTTCGAAGGTTAAGGAATCATATTTTACAGATTATATGAATGTATAACTGTAAAATAAGGTCAGTAACTTGTCCTGCATACTGGTTACACTTCATAGTCAGGGTCAATGTCCTAATTCTTATCAGTATTCTCCCACACATATATCTTGTACAGATTGAATATCCTTTGTCCTAGAGTCATAAACTAGAGGGCTTAGTTAGCCCCTATGTGTTAATTGAACCAAGACACACACGTATGAGCTTGGTGTTGGTGCCTAGAATAAAGCAGTAATTGCAGCCCTTTTCTCATCTACTATACTGACCATGCAAGAACCTATCGTTTGTCCTCCCCTAGTAGCTAGACGTTTGATGTCCCTCCTTTGTAATAGTCTCAATTTTATGTCTCTTTGTCCTATTGTTGTAGTCATGCCTCCCTCCAATTACCACCCTATTGCCCGATTGTACCTGTACTAGTTTCTCATTGAATCTCTTCTATGACTGTGGAAGTAGCCAACTAGTTAATTGTTTGTTTAATTGGCTGTGAACGATGACAAGCTAAAACTCCTGTTTGGTAGTTAGTCTGAATTTGGTCCTCCTGAAGTCAAGACGCCAATAAATGTTCTCTCTGTAACTGCAATGATTTTATGTTGGTGTGATTGATTCATTGACTCTTGTTTGAAACTTAACAATAGGATGAATAAACGCAATATAGTTTAAGAAAAGCTACTTGGCGAGGTCTGTACTCCCTCGTTGCTGTTGTTGTTGTTGTTTAACGTTTTGTGAATCAATCAATATCTTTTTGACCTGTTTTACAATCGACATTGCTTTGTATCCCTATAGGACACCTATAGGTATATATAACGGATATTCATGGTGAGTGTGTGTGTGTGTGTGTGTGTGTGTGTGTGTGTGTTTGTCACTATAAAGTACAGTTCAGTTATGCTTTCATTGGAATTAAATTGGTCTCTTAACGTGTTCAGGAGGAAAAATATTCACCCGCACCTCTTCTTTTTTTTTTCATATTACAAACGAAAAATGAAATGAAATCTGCCTTCCTTCACATCTCCATATAGCATCTAATTACTCATATATATCGTGCATGGTGTGGAAATGATCCAGACTATTGTATTTGTAATTTTAAGGGTGGAATAATGGCAGAGATGTGTTTGAAAAGCTGCCCATCCCCTCTGCAATAATCAATTTATCATCATCATTTTCGTTTGGTTCATTTTAATCAATTAACCTCATTTCAGCTAATGATGTCTATTTATTTGTTTTGTTTGATATATCATTAAACTTATAAAGGCTTATCTGTTTCCAGAGTGTCCTACGGTACATATCAGGAAATCAATATATTAGATACATGTAATTCAATCCGTAACAATCTTATAATATATTATCATCTATAGTAAAGATATAAACAAAAAACATACGTTGATGCTGTTCAAACTGAGTAGCTTGTGTTGAGTGATCTTTAGAATATTTTCAGTAGGTAGACCGAGAAACAAATTCAGATCATCTATGACCTGTGGTTCACTTTGTTACACAGACAACAGGAACTTCTCTCGTTCAAAGCAGACGTCTGAGACACAGAAAGAGGCTGAAGTCACTCCCAACTGCAGGCAACTGAGTACTCTACCCGGCTCGATGTCCACGGTTCAGTCACCGACAAGGGAGACAACCACCTCTGATATTGAGATTACCACAGCTGGCGGGAATGTGACATCAAATGGCTCGGCAGGTTTGGATACAGAGCTCTTAGGGTTTTTTTTTTCTCTCCTCTGAATGTCACTTTTCCGATTCGTATCTAAATTCTGTCGAAAAGAAAAGCACTATGTCATGGGGATGGGAATCGAAAGGATGGTACTGTATTAAAGGGGTTGTATAGATTAGGTTGAGATTGGGCTTCAGGTTCCCAATGTTTTTTTTTTTTCTTTTCTTTTTTATGCTTTTTTTTAAAGATAATGAGATATCTCTTATGAAATATAGAAAAAAATATGTATAACTCTACTAGGAATTCAAAGTTTATTTGATGAAAATTGGTTATGAAATGGCTGAAATATCCAAAACATTGTAATTATGGGACCCACGTTTTATTTGGATCACAAGGAGTGATCCAATTCACGGGACCAGATAAAGGACGTGCTGATGTAGTCTATACGCTGTTAATATTACCTGTGGAATCTGCCATAATCTGCTCAACATAATAATTGGCAGAAAGGTGGCGGCTGTTATAATACGGCCTTGTATCAAACACTCTATACCTGAACTGACCCAAAGTTCACGTTTCTAAACCTGCGTTCTATTTCCTGGGCTGATTACTCAACATTCAATGCTACCGGGTCTTTAATTTTCTAAGATGACAAAGAAAGTTGTAATTTAGGCAACAGGCATAACAGGAAACAATATTTTTTTTCTTTCTTCAAACTACGTTGGACTTTTCTCTTTTTTCAAGTGATTCCATGCTGGGCTCTTTTTTGTTGTTGTTTACTTTTTTTAGGTCTATCTTTATTTTTTGTCCTTGACCTATATGCTTTCATTTCGTTGTCGTGCTTATGGTATCAACACTTCTCAATTAGCAATGGCCGATATCCGCCTTGTCGGAGGAAGCTCGTCGTACGAGGGTCGGGTGGAGCTCTATTACGGTGGAGACTGGGGCACGGTGTGCGATGATGGCTGGGATGACAAAGATGCACAGGTTGTCTGCAGGCAGCTCGGATACTCCCCCACCAATGCACAGGCTCTGACTTGGGCGACTTACGGGAAAGGAACGGGACCAATCCTCCTAGACAACGTTCGCTGCTATGGTTGGGAATCGAGCCTTGCGAACTGTTCTTCGCTAGGGTGGAACACACATGATTGTAGGCATATTGAAGATGCAGGTGTGAGATGTGGTAAGAATACATTGGGTCTGCATTTTTTTTTTATATGAGCCTTAGTCATGTAAAAGACATATCAGGCAAGAATCATTGATGATTTCCTGCATCACAAGACCAGAAAATATTGCATAACTCAAAGCAAGCTGAATTTTCTAGCCTTTGTATATAATTGATAATAAGCATACACTCTGGAAAGTGTGTACTGAGAAAAGATGTTTCAAAGTATAAAGTCTGTTAAAGAACTGAATCTCACCAAAATGCTATCTGTGCAATAAACAAATGTACCCCCCCCCCCCTCAAAAAAAAAAGGATGTAGAACCACATGAGAAATACTACACAATGAAGGGATTACGATTTAATCTCGGACTTTGCACTCATTGGAAAGTGTATGTCAACTACTAACTTTCGAAAGAATATGAGTGTGAAAAAGTTTTGTTGTGCTCTGTTTTGTTTGATTTTGTTTTTAAAAAATGGAAACTCGGGCATACTTAATCACTTTATTCTACAAAGGTGTTTCCACACACACACACACACACACACACACACACACACACACAAAATCCAACGAGCACAATAACCATTATCCAATTCCTTGATGATCCCAATCCATAGAACTGCCGGGAATGGGTGTTCCTGTAATGAATACAAAAAAAAAATAAAAACAAGATCGATTAAGTTGACCCATTTCAGCTATGTTCAGTGCTCAGATGTGTAACTTTTGCTGGCTTTGTGATACAAGGTTTAAAAAAAAAATAAGCCAGTTTGACCACCCCCCATCCCCAAAAAAGGAGAAAATCTACACACACAAAAAAAAAAGAAAATGTGAGTTTGAAACTGCTCAGTTAAAGATTTCGTTGTCTTCAGTGGATCATGTTTGGGAGCATAATAGTTTTTCAGATACTGTTTGATTGTTTTTGTTTTAACACAGAGTCAAAGAGGCTTTTGCAATTGCCTTAATATAAAAGAAGCTGCACATAATTACTTTCTGAAAGAAGTCATTACAAAACCAATCAAAACAGAGAGAGAACCGCAACTGCGTCTCAAAATTAGACAACAAGGAAATTACCACTTGTGCATAATCTAGTGTGAATTTTGATTTTCTTTCTACATTTCAACAATTGTAATAGGAAAATAATGTCACGCTCGCAGCTTCAACAAACTGCCAACTCTGGCAAAAGGCAGTTGCCGAACATTCGATAAGATATTCTTCGACAGTTTTCACCGATTGCAACCCTCTCCGAAACATGACCAACAACCAAACCCCTAAGATAATCTTATTGGAAGTTTCAGATTTTTGGAAAAGGGAAAGCAAGATTTCTGTTAATTCTTAAATCGTTTTCTGAAGCTTCAAGTCATATCTTTACCCTCTCCCATGTGGTACGACCTTAGGATCATCGTTCATTCGTCATAATAAAAATCTAAGCCCATGATCACCTAACACGAAGAGTATTATAGACAATTTCTTCACAAGCTGAATATGCGTGAGTTTGTTTAACTCTTGTATGAATCGTCTTGGTACTCCCTTACCAATAGTCAACATCCGTCTTGTTGGAGGGAATTCTTCGAACGAAGGTCGGGTGGAGATGTTTTACAATGGAACCTGGGGCACAGTGTGCGATGATAACTGGGATGACGTAGACGCACAGGTCGTCTGCAGACAACTCGGATACTCCCCAACCAATGCGGAGGCTGTGTCTGGAGGGATATACGGGGAAGGATCGGGACCAATTCTCCTTGACAACCTTGCTTGCTGTGGTTTTGAATCGACTCTTCCTCGCTGTTTCTCCAATGGGTGGCACAACCATGACTGTTTGCACAATGAAGATGCTGGTGTGCGATGCGGTAAGACTTTAACATTTCTTTTATGTCAAAATGTGAATTTAAGATCCTTTATAATTATTGAGAAATAGGCAAACACATGAAAACCTAATTAAAAAAAAAAAACATCAGTGCATGTCTTCATAGAAAAAAGTAATCATAACAGATGTTAGGGGACAACAACAAAAACACATTTCACACTTTTTAACCAATGGTTGCAAGATGTTTCATTTATTCACATAAAACCGTATATGAAATGTGTATTGTTTTAATAGTTGGCCCTATCGGAAGCTATAGCATGTAATACTGGCGTATGATTGGGTTACAGCTCGTTATTCCGAAGGTCCGTTATTCCGAAGGCTCTTTATTCCTAAGATTCGTTATTCCGAAGTTTCATTGTTCCGAATTTCATTTTCTGATTAACCAATCTTCGGAATAACGAACCTTCGGAATAACGTCAGACATTTTCGGATTAACGAAGCCGTTTCGTTTTCGGATTAACAAAACTCTAGGCTATAGGGAATTTGCGTGTTTCGGATTAACGACCCTTCGGAATAACGAACCTTCGGAATGACGAACCTTCGGAATAACGAACAGCACCCGTATGATTGTGTTTCATGTTGCTTTCGTTCTGAACCGGCTGGTTCAATGTTCTCCGTATTTCTATATTTCTCTATTTCGTTGCATTCAGTTGAATAGTTCACATGGCTGATATTTTTTTTTTCAAATCATTATTTGTTGTTTAGATCTGTCAATATAAAGAATATCCGTCTTGTACTTCTCGCTTGGAAGATGAAAATGTAATATTTTTATATATATATATATATATATATATATATATGAACATTGCTTATCGTTCAACACAACTTTGGCCACTACCAACACAGGATCAACTTGAGGGTTGTTTGTTTTTTCTTTCAGAGTAAATCATTGCCACTTTATTCTGCACAAAGCAGAGTACATGACCAAGTTGAAAAGATTGTACATCCAAAGTCTGGTATAACAACATCTTTTCTGATTGTGCCTTTTGATAAACAGTTATACTCATTTTGAACTTGATTTGAACGCATCCGGCACTAGCCACCTGTCCTTCATCTAAAAGTCTATTATTTTTCGTTATTTGGAAATGAAAGACCAGTCGTCTACCTGTGTAGGAAATAAAAAAAGAAGTAAATTGTATACATTGTACGGAACTGGATTCCTTCCAACAGTTGTTGCTGTTCTGTCAAGGTCAGATTTATCTCCTGTCCTTTTGTTTTTAATCTTATTGGGCCGGAAATACCGGTTTAAATACAGCGTATCATGTGGCAGACGCGGCAGACTACTCTACCAAAAAAAAAAAAAATGGGGTTGGAGAAAACTACTGAAAACCCACTTCCCCATTGATTAAGATTCCGAAAAGTCAAAATTGACTTGGTTGACCCGTTCCTTTTCAGTCCTCCTGTAAAATAAAGGAGAGTGACTTTTTGTTGGCTTTGTGATGCACGGTCACATATAAACTAAGCATATGTGACCGTGCACCTCAAAACGAACATAAAGTCGCACACATTGATTTTGCGTGAGGACTGAAAATAAGTGAAATGGGTCAACCTAGCCGAACTTGACTTTTTCATATTTTCTGAAGGAGCGGGTCTTCTTTTACATTATGCTAAAATTTGGTATCATAAAACGGGCAGGAAAGTTTATTTGTTTTAGCAGTTTATCTTGAACATTTTTGGTAGAATAGTGTGCTTAGATGTGTCTTTAGAATCACTTTTTCATTTCTGAAAAAAACCTTGTCCACACTCTTCACTTTCAACTCCTCAACTCTTTTTCAAAGGATAGGGCTACTGCTTTGAAAGTTGGCATTAATTATGGACAGAATGTGTTAATGAGGCATGCTTAATTTCAGTTTAATTTGATAATCCTTTATTGTTGTTACTCTGGTGGTGTACTTCCTGTTTTTTGTCCCATTCATCACACAGCCAGCGCGGTTTGGTATAGCCTTTTGTCAAAGCCCTCTCGCTGTAATGGGCGAGCGAAGCGAACCCCACTCAGCTGGGCTCTCTTCATCATACAGCGAGAGGGCCTTGACAAAAGGCTAGGTTTGGTAAAGATTAAGCGCTTGAATAGACACTGTACTTCAGAGCCTCTTTTCTCAGTTCACACTTTTCCTGAGTTTGTGCTTTCTTTCCAATATTTAGATAGGTTAGGAGAGTCCATTTGATTTGAGTTATACATCATTTTAAAGCTTAAAGACTGCTCTTTCAGAATATGGTCTTAACTTATAATTCATGTCCGGTGACTTTTTGTTTGTTTTGAGGTGCAGGGTCACATATGTAATAATACATATTCATCTTATTTGAGGAGTTTTCTTTCAGCAGGGTCTATAAATATCTTTAGATTATTTCTAGTGTTTTCCTAGATTTGTCATACTTACTTTTTTATTTAGTCCTTTTTGCGAGAGAAATCTTCAAGGGTAATGGCTATACACATTTTCGTAAGCTTTATAATGGAAAGCAAGACAAGCTCATTCCCTTACTTTTATTAGATCTGATTAATAGTCACGTGACTGCTACAAACATTGCCTGATAAAGTAGCAACTTGGAATCTCATCTAAATATGACCTACAATAGCCACTCATGAATTGGTGGGTTTGATTACTGTCAGTACTTTATCCACATTCAACACCTTGCCCATTTTACCAGAAAGCGGGCTTACTAAACAAAGCAGCAATAATTTCATGCAAGTAGAATGCATCAACGTTTTATCTCCTTTGATGTTGACATCATCATCACCATCAACATCATCAACTTTGATGCTTTTATTTCATAAGAAATTTGATCAAAACAAGTATGTCACAATACGCATGTATACGCATACGCACAATCGCCAGTGATGATTCGCAGCACACTATTCTCATGGGGGAGGGGGGGGGGGATCGGAGAAATGGAAAATGCTCTATCTTCTACGTCCTGTGTTTTATTGTTATCAGTATTGTTATCAATATTGTTACTTTTACTTTTCACCTTTTGCTGCAGACTCCATGGAAATCACCTGCGCCCCTCAGAATTGGTTCGCCCAAGGAGCTTTTGAAGCTCCTTGGTTCGCCCAAAAATGCAACGGAGACGGGAAAAGATTGCCAGTCCCTGTCAACCAGACTTTCGTCCTCGACGTCCTGAATAAAGCCAAGGTTATGTGCGGTGATCACGACCTCATCTGGTTGGACTGCACGTGTTGCTGGTCATCAGATCAGAGATCATGGGGCAGACAAGGTGACTGGCGATGTGGGTTTCCTCCTAACGGCGACAGTGTTCTGTTAAGCAGTCTCAGCCTCTTTGCGGAACAGCCTCTGAGTAAGTAGGCAGAGGTAGTCTGTATGAATTATACTGCATTATTTTGGTCAAACGCGATTAGGAGGAGTACCCGCAGTTTTGAAACTACGTACGATGTAATTTACTTTAAATTTGTCAGTGGCTGTAGTGTCCATTACATGGTTAACATTATTATGGATGTCATTATGTTTCACTGGGCAATATCATCTCAACAGATTTTTTTTTTTTTCATTCCAATCGTTAAATCGTGCTTTCTATAAATTCTGTATTCTTCCCCAATGCATTTCATACTGCATATCTGTTTTCAGTGATTATAATAATAATTAATAATAATTGCATTTATATGGCGCTTCATACTGACGTTTCTAAGCGCACTTTGCTACTCATACAAATAGACTAGAAAACACAATAACATTAACAAAATTAACGTTAACAGTAACAAAAGAAGAAGAAAGAAAAGAAAAGAAAAGAAAAATACATGTGATACAATGGTACAATAATTGATAACTGTGTGCGCCTCCAGAAAAAAAAAAAAATTACAGCTGATTAAACAGGTGAGTTTTAAGAAGAATTTTAAATGATTCGACAGATGAGGGATTCTGAATATAAAGAGGGAGTTTATTCCAAAGAGTGGGAGCAATGGAAGAGAAGGCTCGGTCACCATAACGGGTTTTTGTACGTGGGCCATGAAGTAATTGGAGAGAGGAAGATGAACGGAGGGGTCTGGCAGAAGAGGAGGAGCGGAGAGAGACTAGGTTTTGAAGATATATGGGTGCAAGATTATACGTGTGATTTTGTACGTCAGAAGTAGGATCTTGAAAGTAATACGGGAATGGACTGGAAGCCAATGGAGTGAGCGGAGAACAGGAGATATATGGTCATGTCTCCTACTAAGGGAGACTAATCTAGCGGCTGAATTTTGGATACGTTGGAGAGGGGATATGTGAGAAAGAGGGAGGCCGGCAAGGAGGGAGTTGCAGTAGTCCAGATAGGAGGAGACGAAGGCATGGACAAGCCGCTCAGCTGATGATTGATCAAGCAGACGCCTGATCTTCCCTATTTTGAAAATACCCCATGATGCAGACTTACAAATGTTTGTGATATGGTGTTTAAGAGTTAAGTGTTTGTCCAAAGTAAAGCCAAGGTCTCTAACACAGTCAGAGACCTTAATAATCCCATCCCGAGTAGTTAGATCTGGTAGAGGAACTGTGCTCCTAAACTGTGATGAGAAATGGATGAGTTCAGACTTGTCTTCATTCAGACGGAGTCTGTTGGCAGTGGACCAGGCTTTGATGTCGTTGAGACATTCTCTCAGTGAATTAACAGCAGCAATCCTATCGCCAGGTGACATAGTTATGTAAATTTGAGTGTCGTCAGCATACATAGCGTAGTTGACTCCATGATGACAATTGATGATTCTGGTGAGTGGACCTGTATAGAGGAGAAAAAGAAGGGGGCCGGCAACGGATCCTTGCGGAACTCCGCAGCTGATAGGACTAGGACATGACCAGGTCCCATTGATTATCACCCTCTGTGTGCGATCTTGAAGACAGAGGGGAAACAAGAGATGTCTTGAAAGGTATTGGAACTATACCCGATGACAATGATGTGTTAATGATGTTTTTTTAGAACCGGAAGCAGCTCATCAAGGCACTCTTTGAGCAGCCAAGTTGGAAGAGGGTCCAGACTGCAAGATTTTGGTGGAGATAGCATGATGAGACGTCGAAGCTGTTCATCAGTGACTAGATTAAACTCGCTCAGGTTGCAGTTCAAAGAGTTCTCAGGAGCCTGGACGGATAACTCCAAATGGTTCACGTCAGATACAAAGGAAGATACAATATCATCGATTTTCTTCATGAAGAATATACTGAACCTGTGCGCCAGTTCTGAATCAGATGAGTGTTCAGGATAGATAGAAGAGTCAGAAGGGGTGGACAGTTTCTTCACGAAGTTGAATAGTCGTTTCGAGTCAGCATTGGCGATCTCTTTTCTCAGGTACTGGGACTTTGCATCAGTAATCAGACTGTAGTACAGCTCACATTCTTGACGATACAGGTCCATGTCAGTCTGCATGCCGGACTTCAACATGCGACGTTCAGCACGACGCCGACGCCTCCTGGCCTCCCTAATCTCATCAGAGAACCAAGGGGCATTGGGTCTAATTGTCACAGTCACGGTTTTAACAGGGGCATGCTTGTCCAACAGATTACTCAGCATGTCATTATACATTGAAATTGCTTCTGTAGGACAAGACGTACACTGGGAAGTCAACAAAGCCTGTTTAATATCCTGGCGGAAAGAGTTGGTGTCAATATTGCGAAGCTTTCTAAAGCTTACTTTCCTTCTAGGATTTGGTGGGCCTTTAAGATTAATGGCGGAAAGAATGGCGGAGTGATCAGATGGCAAAGATGGCAATACAGTGATATGGGAAATAATATCTTCAGATTTCCTACTAAAGACTAAATGTGACCCTGCACCTCAAAACAAACAAAAAGTCGCCAGACATGAATTTTTAGTTAAGGCCATATTCTGAAAGAACAGACTTTAAGCTTTAAAATGATATATAACTCAAATAAAATGGACTCTCCTAACCTATCTAAATATTGGAAAGAAAGCACAAACTCACGAAAAGTGTGAACTGAGAAAAGAGGCTCTGAAGTACAGTGTCTATTCAAGCGCTTAATCTTTACCAAACCATGCTGGCTGTGCTATGAATGGGACAAAAAACAGGAAGTAAACCACCAGAGTGACAACAATGAAGGGATTATCAAATTAAATTGAAATTTAAGATGCCTCATTAACACATTCTGTCCATAATTGATGCCAACTTTCAAAGCAGTAGCACTATCCTTTCAAAAGTTATTAGAGTTGAAAGTGAAGGCTGTGGGCAAGGTTTTTCAGAAATGAAAAAGGGATTCTAAGGAAACACCTAATCATACTATTCTACCAAAAATGCTCGAGATAAACTGCTAAAAAAACACACTTTCCTGCCCGTTTTATGATACCAAATTTTAGAATAATGTAAAAGAAGACCCGCTCTTTCAGAAAATATGAAAAAGTCAAGTTCGGCTAGGTTGACCCATTTCACTTATTTTCAGTCCTCACGCAAAATCAGTGTACGCGACTTTATGTTCGTTTTGAGGTGCACGGTCACAAATCAAGTGTGTGGCCTGCTTGGTGAGTGGCACCCTTAACATGTTGATGAAACCCAAAGGCTTCAACGGCATTGAGAAAAGACTGAGCGAAACTATCAGCAGAATCATCTACATGTATATTAAAGTCACCAAGAAGAATAGTTGGATGAGCATCAACAGCAGCACTCTCAAGGAGAGTTAAAAACTCATCAAGAAAGTCGTTGCTGGTAAAGGTGTGACGAGAGGAATGGGGTGGGCGATAAATGCAATGAACCCGAACAGTAGATGAAGAAGTGAGATGAATCGTGAAATCTAGCAGTTCAAAAGACATAAATTTGTGTGTGTCATTGACAACACAACGCGCAGCAGACCTATACAGGACGCAGATACCACCTCCTCTAGATGTCTTTCTGGGATGATTGATAATATTGAAATTTGGAAGGGATAATTTCAATTCAGCAAGGGTAGGCTCATCCCTCTGGTCACCTGAAAGCCATGACTCAGTGATGACTAACACATCAATATCATTATCTATGATCAGATCTATGATCAGAGTTGATCAGGAAATCTGTTCCCTTAGATGTGATATCAAGTTGTTATTTTTTTCACACGAGCTTCCTGGTAGGAGTCCATTCCTTTCTATTTTTAGGTAAAAGTTATTAAAAAACAACAACATATTGTTGCTGTTTTGGTTGTCGTTGTTGTTGTTGTTGTTGTATTAGTAGTAGTTGTTGTTGTATTAGTAGTAGTAGTAGTTGTTGTTGTTGTTGTTGTTCATGCTTCTGTGTGTGTCCTGCTTGGAGACATAATCATTTGTTCTCACATTCCTACTTCTAAAGTCACAAGGAATTTATAATATGTTCTGCTCCCCAGGTCTGCATTATGAGAGTCAAGGTTACCGGAGATGCCTGGCCGTAAGAATGGTTGGTGGTGCCCTACACTTCTCGGCTCTCGCTTGTTACTATGGACATGTGTCTGAAAGGGCTCGCAAGGTTTGCGTGTAATCCTGGTGTACTGCGATATGTAGCTTATAGTCTAGAGATCAGACAGAGTCTTGCTAGACAAACAGGCCGTAAAAATCGCATTATTATAATACTATTTGTTACATTTCATTGTCACACGCCAACACCTACTTTTAATCAGGCAAACGCAAAAAAATAATTATATATATATATATGTATATATGAAGAGTTTGTTTGCAAAAACCGATAAGTCCATTTTGGAAGATTTTGAAGTACGATATCTGTCATAAAGTACATAATAATACCTTTTAGATGATATATTGGTTACTACATATGAAGGTACATTTTTGAAGTTATGGTCAAAAGAAGCAAACATTTTCTTATCATTCTCTTTATTTTTCTTGACCTTTAATCGCAAATATCTCCATTTGGCAAATATGGACTTATCGGTTTTTGCAAACAAACTCTTCATATATATATATATATATATATATATATATATATATATATGTATATGTGACCGTGCACCTCAAAACGAACATAAAGTCGCACATACTGATTTTGCGTGAGGACTGAAAATAAGTGAAATGGGTCAACCTAGCCGAACTTGACTTTTTCATATTTTCAGAAAGAGCGCGTCTTCTTTTACATTATGCTTAAATTTGGTATCATAAAACGGGCAGGAAAGTGTGTTTTTTAGCAGTTTATTTTGAACATTTTTGTGATTAGGTGTGTCTTTAGAATCCCTTTTTTCATTTCTGAAAAACCTTGTCCACACTCTTCACTTTCAACTCTAATAACTTTTGAAAGGAGAGTGCTACTGCTTTGAAAGTTGTCATTAATTATGGACAGAAAGTGTTAATGAGGCATGCTAAATTTCAGTTTAATTTGATAATCCCTTCATTGTTGTTACTCTGGTGGTTTACTTCCTGTTTTTTGTCCCATTCATCGCACAGCCAGCACGGTTTGGTAAAGATTTAGCGCTTGAGTAGACACTGTACTTCAGAGCCTCTTTTCTCAGTTCACACTTTTCCTGAGTTTGTGTTTTCTTTCCAATATTTAGATAGGTTAGGAGAGTCCATTTGATTTGAGTTATACATCATTTTAAAGCTTAAAGTCTGTTCTTTCAGAACATGGTCTTAACTAAAAATTCATGTCTGGCGACTTTTTGTTTGTTTTGAGGTGCAGGGTCACATATATATATATATATATATATATAAACATGAAAAGATCTTCATTACACAAATTACTTTTTTTTTTCTTCCTGGGGCTGACATATAGATTAGCCCGATATCTCTAACAGGAAGAACTTTGACATTTGATGCTGACTGCGTAAAATCCATACCAGTCTGCGATTTAGATTACATTACACAGTGGCCACGTAATGCCAGATCATTATGTAGCAAGTATGCTAGTATATAGGAAACCTTATAACTGTGTTGTTAGCGTAACATTCGGAGCAATAAATGGTGACAGGTTATTTATGCTTACATTATGCTGGAAAAGAGAAAAGATGTGTGTAATTATAGTCGTATACACTCTGCACAGTGTCTGCTTTAGCTTAATGAAGGAAATATTCCTAGCTATTAAACATGCGTGTAGTGGTTGTGTAGTATAGCGTCACACAACGTGAAGAGCATGAAGTAGTTTCAAATACAGCAGACCCTATATTATCAATCAAATGAACTTTCTATGTGCACTAAGCTGTTAAATGCATCTGCAAAACAAAAAAGGCTCTGAAAAAATAGTAATAATATTTTGGGTGATTTAGTTTTTTCTTTTGTCATAGTCAACTGTTTTCTGATGATTGTACATATATATATATATATATATATATATATATATATATGGGTCAGAATTTTGAACGATGTACAATTGAGCCAAAACAAGGCAAAATTCAAAAAGTAGGAAATTCATCTAATCATTCATCTTACCTGAAAGAGTATAACTCAAGCTTTAATATGAACCCAATTATACTGGGATTTTCCCAGAGGAACAAGTTTTTATTCACCGCTGAAGTTTACCATGTCCAGAGCAGCGAACGTCCGTGAGGAATAGTACTGCACATACATTTGAATACCATTTAACATAGTTTCCAAAGATCTGATTCAGTTCAAAATCCTAACGAAATATCTGAAGGGACATGTGTACGTGATTGCAGAATATTAAGCTTGTACTCTTAACCTGTACGTAATGGTAGACAACTGATGATTTAACTAAATTCGTCATTTCTGTGGAAATATTGCTCTTCCGCTAAACACTTTCTTAACTTTACGCGCATTTTACAAAAACTCAATATTTTCACCTCTTATTTCACTATCCCATACTTCAATCCTCACTCCCAAATAATAATATACCTTTTTAAGATGTATCTCATCTGGGCAGTCTCTATAACCCAACAAACATAGCATAGTTTTCATCACGGAGGTTCGCATGTAGCTCACGGACGTTCGGAACAAACAACATATTGAACAATGCAGCTCTCTTGAGTTGGAAACGCATTCTACTCACAACAAACAGCAATTTCATGTCGAGAACAAACTCCTCTGCAAAATCCTGAATAGATATTACCAATTCTCAATTATATAAGCTTGTTTATCTTCTCATACTGAGGAATCAAAGAAAACAATTTTTCCATCTCTCGTAAATGAACATGCAAACGTACGTGTAATCTCAGTGACGTAGTCCATCCTTGAGAACGAATATATTTATCAAAATTTCGTTATCATGAAAATAAATATTCAGGTCCTAAACTTTTTATATAAAGTCTACAATGCAAAATTTGCTTTATATATAACGAACATGATCACAGCTAAAATCATGACAAAGAATTAATATAGAGAAACAACAGAAATGTGTTCCGTTATAGAAATACGAAGTTTAGCTGGGGAGGGCAAGCGAATACGTTAGGAAGAAATCCCTCTGTGTTTGCTCCTTGTGTTACACACTGTTACCGAGGAGAATTTGTGTTATTATATTAGTCAGAAATGATAATAGGTTCGATACTGCGAAGTTTCGTCATAACAAGACACAATAATTCCATATAACTTGGATGGATGTTTGTGACTTCGATATTATACAATACGGTTTGTTATAACAAACCTTTTGTAGCGCGTCATTTCGGAGGCTCGTTATTCATACAGTTTGTCAATACGAAAATTGATAGAGTTCGTATAATTATGAAGCTTTTTTATTCGGTAAATGATAGGAATCTCCGAAGGTTAACCGAAAGGCTTATTTTATTGGAACATGAAAAATTATGTTCGCTTATCCAAATGTGGAGAAACAAGTTAACTAAAATCCTCCAATTTCAAAACCTCATAATAACTGTTTTCACCTAAACGAATATCAGGCCCATTCCACTTTTAGAAGAACGGACCTAAAAATAATGATCCTTAATATCTATTTTTCGAAGAACATTTCTAATAACAAACCTCCTAAATTAACTACAATTTTTTTTTTCCATTTTGGAATAACAAACCTTTGGACATCGGAGTAACGAATCTTTGGAAGAGCGAACGTATCAAAGTGCAACCTTAAACCTATTCTTAATCATTACTTTTTTAACATGTGTTTTCAAAGTAAGCACAAAAGCACAAACAAATTGACGATCTCTCTGTCTCTTAAATGTAAAATGAAAAAAAAAATCTTGGAAAAAATTACAAATGAATATTGCTTTTCATTGATGAGTATAAAACAACACCATGTGATGATAAGCGGAGGATTTGTGTGTTTTCATCAGACAATAATTGTATACTGCATGATTTTTGTTCGCTTGTGACGGCATTTCGATGAATAAAAAACATAAACAAACAAACAAAAATTTCTCCAGAGGAATTTGGTATAAGGGGAGTGCACTGGCAATTCTTTTCTCTGTGTGTTGGAGCTCGATCCCTTCTCTATTTCTCAGTCGTTTTCATTCAACTGCTTCCACGTCCTTTTGAAACTTTTCCGTTTCTTATTCAACACATGCTCATTACAGACTTCTTCCGTCATTATCCTGAATGTGATTGCGTAGCACTTTTAAAATTTGTTTTGGTTTGTTTTATTTTGTTTTTGTTTTCTGTTTGGTCGCAGCATGTTCAGGCTACTGAGGGAATGAGAGAAAATCGTCATGAAGAGAAAAATAAGAATGAATTAAGGCATTTAATATTATGACAATTACAGCGAACGTCCGTTATGGAGACCAAAACTGGATGTGTTCTGTTTGAGACGGCAGCTACCATACTCAAAAGATAAACACTTAGAGCACCTGTCACTAAAAAGTGGCACTGATCCTCTTTCTCCTACTATGTAATCCACTGACTTATTCAACCAACGAACATCCGTGAAAAAAACGTTTTCCGTTTGTTATTACAGGTAAATTGAGTGCTGAACGCTATTCACTTTCGGGTATGAGCGGCTCGGTGATTTGGTAATATTTTCAAGTAACATTAATCTTATGTGCAGTGATATATTTGTAATTGTCAGAAATTTCCTTTCTCGGACAGAACTTCCGTGAGCGAAACTTTCAAAACCTGTAACAGTACAAATTGTCTCCAGAACCTCATTAGAAAGAAATTTAAACGCACAGAAATTACAGATTACGCAAAATTCCATTTTCCTATAACTTAGTTTTAAGTGTTTAGCTGTTTTTTGTATAATTAGAGGGAAAACAAGCGTAAAATTGCGAGTAAATTTTCAATTGTTTGTTCATCATGATCACATAACGCCTTAAAAATTCTGAAACTACTGCTCTAAACTCATTTTCTACTTTGTAAAACTTTATTTGTCGCTATTCGAGCCAAAAGTTTTAAAGAATACAGGACACTTTCGGGACAAGTTATCCCTATCGGAGGGATTGCATACGTCACGGACGTTCTCTGGAATTATCAAGGACGTTCGTTCTACTACTAGGGTCATGTTCCAGGACGGATAACTAATCGGCAGAGAGTACCTAGCCTTCCTAACTCTTTCAAAAATTTGAAAATGTATTGTCAATGCAAATTATAAGAAATTTGACATCCTTACAACATATGTATTGCTCAGAAGGGGATCAGGAGGTGAATTTTCAGAGAAAATATTAATTATTTGCTTGGTTTTTGATGAATTGCATGGTCCAAAAACTGCGGACGAAACTCAGTCCGCTCCTAACATGACATGCAGCTCCTCGGCTAGAGAGCCAAAGGTAAAATGCACCTTCGCCATCAAAGCAAGATGGTGTCCCACTCGAAAACGTTTTAATCATCACGGACGTTCTTTTTTTCTTGGAGGTTCGTTTAAAAATATAATTTCGGTTCCTATTTGGCAAAGGATGGACAGAAACTCAAAACAAACATATTATCGTGTTGCCAGATCTTAGTTGATTACGACTCAGAACAATATCACCAATAACGTTTCATGGGCTACGATCTTTATTAGAAAATAGCGGAGGCACGTCCGTGACGAAAACTGAGTATAATTTTGCATAAAAGAATATTACGTCCCATGTACAGCCAGCAGACGTACAATTTTTGCAGGATATGTTCATTAGGTGGAACACCAAATTTTCGTATACGTTACAGTTGGGACAACAAAGTAGAATTTGCAGCAGCGATAGAAATAAAAGCATCACGGACGTTCGTCTGTTTAGGACTTTGATATTTTAATTGTTCTCTGTAGTTTTATTCGTGCTCATAAAGTTCTTATAATTTTGTGGTACATACCCATGATATGTCAGATCCAGAACATGGTCAGATATTAGATGCCATGTACCATTAAAAATGCACATCATTAGTTTGAAAAACAACAATTATTGTGAAAACAGCGTTTTTATCGTATTTTTACGCTTTAAGTCCTTGTGAAATGAAAAATATCAGGCAAAAGTCAACCAAACCATATATTTCCTGAAAGGAAATTTACCAATCTTTGAGACGACATGAAAAAATCTGGTTTCTTAGATCATCCTGGCGTGTTCTAAGGGAAAGAATGTCATAAGGTACGAAAATTGACAATTGTACATCGTTCAAAATTCTCACCCATATATATATATATATATATATATATACATATCGCCAGAGTCAAACCTGTCTATAGCGGCCACCCAAGGGAAACGGAAAAAGTGGCCGGTATAGACAGGTGGTCGCTATAGACAGGTAGGACCTACTTCAACCTTGTGTGCATTGCTTACATGTACATGTATCATCGTTGTATCCTTACATGTAAATGTAAATGTGTATGTGTGTACGTATGGACACACCGTGTGTTTCATGACTTTAACGATGCCGGTGTATATGAATTGTTGCACAGTAGTATGTGTATTGTCGTGAAGAAATTATAACACTAGTGCATTATTATGACTGAATGAGGGATGAATGCAGTGGTGGCGATCATTGAACGTTGCCCGCACGGCTACAAAGCAGAGAAACACGCTGAATTATCGGCTCGGCTACGGCTCCATTGGGTTTTTGGCCGCTATAGACAGGGAAAAAAATATTGTGGCCGCTGGCCGCGTTAGACAGGTGGTCGCTATACATAGGGTCTTTAACAGGGCTTTTCTCTCGGGGTGATTTTCAGTGGCCGCTATAGACAGGTGGTCGCTATAGACAGGTGGCCGCTAAGGCAGGTTTAACTGTATAATTATATATTTGATACAACTGTGAGCACTATATGAAGAGATCCTTTCCGCGTCAGAGTGGACTTTTGCACAGAAATGTATTTATCTTTACGTGTCCCACGAAGTAACTTCTTCAAATCAAAGGAATTCTTGTGAAAAAAAAGGAAAAAATAAAAGGCAATGACCAGTGAGTTTGTTCCAAAAATCACTAAATTCAGTTCTTGTTTGTTATAAAAAGGGCTAGTCAAATACAGCAGAATCAAATCAAAACCCGAGTGCATCCTTGACCGCATTTTAAGACAAAGCTGGCTAGCTTTACAGCCACTGAGTTTTCCATCAGATGGCTTAATTATTACTTAATTACATGCTATGAGATTTCATTACTTTGCAAAATCAGAAACAGGAAACAGAAGGATGATGTGTAGAGATTCATATTAATGAAATTGACAGGTCATGGTTTTGTGAAGAGTGGCTATATGAGGAGTTTGTTCGCAAAAACCGATAAGTCCATTTGGGAAGATTTTGAAGTACGGTCTTAAAATGATACCTTTTAAATGATATATTGGTCACTACAATAAAGGTACATTTTTGAAGTTATGGTCAAAAGAAGCACAAATTTTCTTATCATTCTCTTTATTTTTCTTGACCTTTAATCGCAAATATCTCCATTTGGCTTATATGGACTTATCGGTTTTTACGAAAAAAACTCTTCATATATTTATGACAGTATGTGTATAAAAAAGCATTCAATTTTCTTGCTGCACTTCAATTATTTAGATCCGTAATGTGTGTTTTGATAAATCATGACTTTCAACATGTGCATCACGAGGGTCATTTTAAATACATCTCCCTTTCTTGTAGCGAGTAAGCAGGAAAATTAGATAAGGACAGCTGCATGCTTAAATCTCATTGATATGCAAATCCACTGCCGTAATCCTCATCTGCACTGTATAGAAATACTATAACATAGATAGGAGGGAGCAAAGAGAGAGGGAGAGAGAAAATGAAAGGAGAGGCAGTTGTATTTCATGGGAATTATGTCCGTGCGTTCTTCAGATTGTAAATGTGGGTCTACATTCTCACACACACACGCAATGTAACTGCGTCATAATTATGTTTTCATTATACATTATAATAATATGCATGCATACATGTATACGTATTATGTGTGTACAATTTATGTCTGCGTGTGTCATTCTCCGTGAATGTGTATGTATGGAAATGTCATCACATCATTGAAACAAGGTTTGCCAATTAACTATTCAAACTGTCAATCAGTCTCAACTTGAAGCAACAACCAACTAATTTGCATATATATCTTCACTATATACTCAAAAATTAAATGGATATAAAGATATTCATTTGGTATTATACATTAATCAATGGATACCTCTAGCGATTCACTATGATTGTCCACATACTATTGCTTGACAGATGGAAGACATTATATTTTCCTCGCATTTAACACATACACACATGCACATTATAGCTCCATGTATACACGCATATATGCACACACAAACACACACACACACACACAAACATGATGATTTAGTGCAGTGCTATGGGAGACAACGACATTTTTGTAGGCCATTTGGACTAAAAGCTAAAAAGAAGTAACAAACCTCTCTCATCTATTCCCTTTACCATATCATTAACATAGTAGCCTATCCTGTAGCATGATTCAAAGGACGACCAAAGTCCATATATGATTTTAAAAAAGACCCAAGTAAATCAAACAAAATTACTTCTCCACATTTACTTTGAATGTTGATTATGATGATAGTATAATTAATGTATGTATTAAATTGTTTTACAGTGTTGCCTTCCCACCATAGTTAGATAGAAGATTATTGGACAAATAAAAAAGATATGAAGGCTGTTGTTTTTAAAGTTTACTCTTATTTTAATCACCTCCCAATGGACTCAGATACTCAGTTCCTTATTAACATTTTCCTCTTTTTTTTTGTTCGAATCTATTGTATTTTCGGGTTCATCATCATATCAGAAGAATAAGGTGACTTATTCCTTCTTTACCCTAGAGGGAATAATATTACAGTCTTCATCTCAGAATGCAAAAACTGTTTTGGTTTGACCTTAAATGGTTTGCTGTAACTTTACCTACGTGAGATTTTCACTTCCGTGACAGTGAAACCGGGAATTCAGACATTTTTGTCTTTATTTTTCATAGTCTCGTGACTTCTGTCCAAGTCATCTTAAGACAGGTTTTGAAGATCAATATAAAGAAGAACTAAATATGATTAGTATAGACTGCAGCAAAAATAATAACAACTTGAAACCAAAAAAAAAAAAAAAACCAAACCAGAAAATAGCACTTCAAACACGTTATCACTTACGGACAATGATCAAGAGATAATACAGGTTTATGTTATTTAGGAGAAGATTTTACTTTGAATGTAAACATTTGTATCCTTGTTAAATAAAGGGATTAATGCAACAGTAATAAGGATTGAACAAGAACTTAAACATGACTCATGAACGTCTCAGCTTGTTTAAATAAGTTGTCGTCTTTTTGGCAACAACATATGGCAATGCAATCACAATTTTTTTTGTTAAACCCCTTGACCATGTATACTGGAGGATACTTTGTATATTTAGTCGCCGCGCAGCTTCCTATTTGTTTATCAAATACTGGCCACGTTTCTGAATGGATTTCCTTTGAATTTGATATTGTGGTGAGCCATGTAAAATCGATCAGCCTATATCCTCTCGTGGCATCGCCCTCCCTTGTGTAGTCTTGACACGTTCATAGAAAGCTTGAATTTCTAGGGTTTGTTTGTGTGAAATCTAAGAGCCATATTCCGTGAACACACACACACACACACACACACACTCACACACACACACATATATATATATATATATATATATATATATATATAGCGCCTTTTGGTTGAAGGCACTTCATAATCATATACATAATATTTATGTTATATAGATGTTTATCCGAGTCACATTAGATTTTACTATAAGTAGAGATTTCGCAACAACCCTTGGATACAGTTTGATTTGATTTGATTTGATTTATTGGTTTCTGTATCATCATTGTACATATACACATTCATGTACAAACACAAATATCACAATATATATAAGTATTTTCTTGTTCATTGCCTGTGTACAATGTACAGCAAAAGTACAACAAAACATACTACAATGAATAATACAGAGGGGCTACAGCATAAGCGTAGCTTGATTTGCGTGCAGCCCCCGTAGCATAACATAATATATAATGTACATCGGAAGGAGAATAGGAGGGAGGGATGACTTGCATAGAGATAGGATAGTTGAAAGGAGAAAGGGAAGGGAGAGGCTTGTCTGCTTTCACTAAAGGTTTATACAAAATAAAATCACCTGTATCACTGATTAGCAAGACATGACAAAATATTTCTTCAACGAGGTACAGGTGGACAGTTGATACAGGTCATGGTCGGTTACATAATCATTATTACATAATAGATTAATTATGTCGATATTTGTACGAAAGAATTTCGTGTATATAACAATGACAATGGAATTACTGATATTCAGATAACAACATCGTTTTTACAGCCTTCCTAAAAGAATACGTGGACTTTAAACTTCGAATTTCAGAAGGAAGAGAATTCCAAACATCGGGTCCGGTGTGTCTGACAGATTTCAGAACCATCACTGTTTTGGGATTGTGCAAGTGAAACTTATCAGATTGTCTTGTTGGATAAGAATGTATTTCCTTATTTAATTGAAATAATGAGTAAAAAGAAGATGGCAACTGACCATTATGTAAGCGAAACATAAAGAGTGAGTTTTGCAAAAAATTAATGTCATTTACCTTAAGTGTTCTTAATTCTGCGAATAAAGGATCTGAATGGTCTCGATAACCTGAGTTGGTGCATATACGTATTGCTTTCTTTTGCAAAAGTAATATACTATCAATGTGGCTTTTTGATGTTGCCCATACAATGTTGCAATAAGAAATGTGCGATAATATCAATGAATTATATAACATAAATAAAATATTCTGAGGGACATAATACTTTAACTTTTGAAGTATACCAACATTACGAGATACTTTATCAGATATATATTGTACATGAACATTCCATTTCATATTTTCATTTATATATATTCCGAGGAATTTAATACTCTGTTTTTGTTCCAATAATACACCATCCACTATAATATTTAAATGTTGCATTTCATTGTTATGCTTCTTGTTATAGAAATACATAAAATTTGTCTTTTTCAGATTAAGTGATAATCTATTACTCTTAAACCACATAGATAATTTCGGTAATTCAGTGTTAAGAGTTCTTAGGAGCGAATGAAAATCAGAATTGGAACAAAATACATTGGTGTCATCAGCAAACATAATATATTGCAGTGACTTAGATGAGTTTGAAATATCATTTACATACACTAGAAATAATAACGGTCCCAATATGGATCCTTGTGGGACTCCACATTGTATAGGTAATACTTCAGAGTTAACAGATTCATAATACACATATTGCTTTCTATTTAACAAATAGTCTTTAAACCATTCAAGTGGAATGCCACGAACACCATAAGACTGCAATTTACGTATGAGGATAGTGTGGTCAAGAGTGTCGAATGCCTTGCTTAGGTCCATGAAAACACCGATGACATGTTTTTGTTCAGCTAAGGCAGTCGACACTCTATCGTATAATTGGGCTAGTGCCATATCTGTTGAATGAAATTTCCTGAAACCATACTGGTCTTGGTTAAATATATCATATTGTGTCAAAAAATCATACAATCTGTTATATACAAGCCTTTCTATTACCTTAGACATACTAGGAAGAATAGAAATAGGACGGTAATTTGATACAAAAGAAGAGTTATCTTTTTTATATATTGGAATGACTTTAGCAATTTTACATGCATTTGGAAATATACCAGTTGAGAGTGACAAATTACAAATGTACACTAAGGGTGTTAGTATACTACCAATAATCTGTTTCAAAAAATACGTACTCATTTCATCATGACCAGTTGCATAACTTGATTTTAGTGAGTGAACAATGTCAAGAATCTCACCATAATCTGTTGGTTTAAAAAATAGTGAATTATCATTTGACGCACCTAAATACTGCGAAAAATCAGTTTGTGTGGGATCTATTTTTGAAGCTTGACTTGGACCTATAGCAACAAAATACTCATTGAAACAACATGCTACATCCCTAGGGTTACAGAGTGTTTTACCGTCACGCATAATTTGAAATGTTGACATATTCTTTTGCTTACCAATAACATTATTAATAACTTTCCAAGTGGCTGACATATTTCCAGTAGCATTTTGAAAGGCTTCTGTATAAAACATCCTACGGGAAAGCCTTATGATTTGTGTCAATTTATTTCTATATAATTTATATCGATTAACATTATCATTATTAGGATACCGTAAACTGCATTTATATAACATATTTCTTTTCTTTATTGATCGGAAAATTCCTTTTGTTATCCATGGATTTTTAATTTTTCTATTACTTTTCCTTTCAATTGCGGGGATATGTTTGTTAAAATAAGAAATAAATATATTCCAAAACGTATCATAAGCAATATTTGGGTCTGCGCAAAGCAATACATCATCCCATGTCTCCGAGATTAAATCGTCGTTGAGTAATGATATATTTTCTGATGTGAATTTGCGCTTCTTCTTACTTTCTGTTTGCTTGACATGGGAATGTTGTATCTCGTCACAGATAAAAAATATAGGTAAATGATCAGATATATCACTATACAAAAGACCAGATTTCGAATGATCTGTGTCAATATTAGTAACAATATTATCAATCAATGTTGATGAGTTAACCGTCATTCTCGAGGGCTTATCTATAGTGACATTACAGAAATTTGCTTGCAAAATATTGCAAAACTTATTCTTAGCATTACTTCCTTGATTCAAAAGATCAATATTGAAATCACCCATCAAGTAAACATCTTTGTTTTCTTGATTGATCAGCTCTAATAAAACATCCAAATTTTCCAAAAATAAATTACTGTCTGTATGAGGGGGCCTGTATACAACACAAAGTATTATATTTCTTCTATTACATATATTGATTTCAACACACATGCAATCAAATTCATTTCCGTTATATATCAAATCAGGTCTTACTTTAAACGATAACGAGTGTGATAAGAACAAAGCAACTCCGCCCCCTCGTCCGCATTTTCTATCAGACCGGACAACAGAATATCCATCAATGTTATATAAAGGGGGAGATTTGTCGTTAAGCCATGTTTCTGTGACACCAATAACTGAAAATTTCATATTTATCGTAGACAACAATAATTGCATATTTTCAAAATTTCTTTGAAGACTGCGAGCATTAACGTGTAATATACTGAGAGAATGTTCGTTGCTAGAAAATTCTGAATTAAACTCGTCAGGTAAATAATACCGACATTGGACATTTTTATGTATACATAGATTTATTTCATCCATATTTTATGTAGGAGCAACATATTGACCATAACATGATCATAAATATTTGCTTACAAATTACTGAAAGCAGACAAGAAGGGAAGGAAGGAATAGGGCAAGTCATACAGAATGTGCGTGTGAAAGTATGTGTGCTGATGGATGAGTGCGAGGTGCGACATGGTATATCATCATGGCACCTCATTAAATTACGAACTACAAAATTAGCGATTGTTTTGCACATCTCAACTGAATTATTTCCAATGAAACATAAGGACGCTCCACAGCGATCAAAAGTACATACTAAAAATAAGTTCAATTTCGAATCGAGCTCTGTTTGTCGAGAAGACTATAACAAACAAAGTCATTATTATTATGGTGTAACAAACTTGTCATTATAACTGACAACTCGCAGCAGCAATAACAGCAAAATATCAATTACTTAATATCGTTTAACATTATCCAATCTCAACAACATTCATTTAATTTTTAATTTATTCATATCGTTTATATTCATTCAATCTCACCAATGATCTTTTAATTGTATAAAAACATTCAAAATATATTTATTTTTATGTAGGTATATGAAATTCATATCAAATACGGAAAAAGAAAAATGTCTGTTTAAAACGGAAAAAGAAGAAAAAACAACAAGCGAGGCATGTTGAGGTCTGGTGTGACATGGAATAAATAGCCCAGCAGTGGAGTTACACTGATATGGATACATGTACAAAAAAGAAAAGGAATTCAAGAGAAGCCAAGCTGGCGTGTATTAAGAGCACGTCCGTCCAATGAGTACACAGATTACAATTACGGTATTATTCCGCCCACCTGACAAAGAGAACGGGAAATGCTTGTAGGTTGTAGGACAATAACAGGGCAGATACCAAAGTGGCGAAGTTCCATAGTCCATGAACCTTGCACTATCGGTCCTTTAAATGCTCATAAGAAATGAGAAAAAAAACAACGAAAACAAAAGCAAAACTGAATTTCATTATGATACAGGTTAACTAGGTGACAAACACTTCTTACATGAGTGTGTACAGTCCATTCTAAGGGTAATGAACAATGTAAAAAGGCTTAGGCTGATATGAATACATGTACAAAAAAAGATGGAATTCAAAGGAGCCAAGCGGGCGTGTATGGAGAGCTTATACACATACACATTGGGTACACAAATTACATTTGAGGGATTGTTCCGCTCACCTGAAAAAAAGTGGTGTTGCATAACCTATGTACTAACATTTGCTGTAATTAGACTTGTTGTATGAAAGTATAAGAGTGCTGAATATAAGAACGGCTGACGTAAAGGCAACGGAATTCAGGTACGAGAAGTCAATGTAAATGCTTTAGAAAGTACCTCTGATGGGTACGCAGAAGACATACTGTATGCATTATACATGGCTTTCAGAGCAAAAGAGAAAGAAAATGAAAAAAAGGTGGAAATGGCGCCATATGACTTCAGGCGTGTCATCAAAACATATATTTCTTTTCAGAAACCTTAGTACCTAAATCAGTGAAGTTATTTAAATTGATCTGATTCAAGTAAAAAAATCAATTTCTCATGATTTAGGCCAACCTTTTCAAAAAGAACAATTTTGGGAAACGTATTGGCGTAGGCCTTATAACAAAATGGCAATTCATCAGAAATTATACAATTCAGCTTATAAATGTCATACTATCATGTTCTTTGATTAAAAATAAATCTACAAAACTTCTTACGTTAAACATTACATAATTATGATTTGACATTATCTATACAGGACATTTCATTTCAATGCGATCAATACTGCAGTGTTTCTCCGGTAGGGCATTATTATCAAAAAATATATAACAATATTATAATTTCAAATCATCATATAAATGGGTTATTATGCACTGTAATTATTATGACTGTAAACCTACTACAAATAGAAAATACTTTTGTAGACAATGCTTGGGGTCACAGTGGATGTGAATAATAATGACGGGCATTATATGCATTATGGAAAAAGAAAAGTACATTGGATCATCAAACATCCTGATTGAAACTTCAGGTAGATAATCAATTGAAATTGTAGGGGTTACCACCAAGTTGTCGCCATTTGCCGGCGTAGAATCTCAGCTTGGTTCCTGCCTTGTAGAGCTCCTGAACCTGTTTCACCCATTTCTGTTTCTCTTGCAGGTCAAGTGGCGTCAGGTCATCGGTAATGAAATACTGCTCATTCTTCAGGACATCTCTTGTGCGACGCATCACTTCGACTTTATCGCGATATGATAACAGTTTCACCAGAACATGTCGAGGTTTCCCTTCGTTTCTTTTCCCATCTCTGTGCGCGCGTTCCACCTTGCTGTTGATCTGAAACTTGTCTCGTAGGATGTTTTCCGCTGTCTTGATGCAGTCATCGTGATCACCTTCCTGGGGCTCAGGGATTCCAACTAATCTCACATTATTTCTCCTCAGGAACCTTTCATTTCTATTTGCAGCGATAGCATGCCTCTCCACTTCAGACTTCAGCCGATCCATCTCAGCCTGCATGTCGTTAATTTTCCTTTTCATGCCATCCTGCTTAGATTGTAGATCGTCGATTCGTTTTCTCTCATATTCCAGGGAGGCTCCAAGGTGAGTTTCAAGGTCGTTCAGCTTACTTATGAAGTTGTCGACGGCCTTGCGGATCATATTCTCAAATCTGTCCGTTGCTTGCTTGAAGTAACTCTCCAAGCTTGGAGGCAAAAGAGGAACCTCTTCCGGGACAGCTCCGGCTGCAACCGAGTCAGCTGCACTGGGCGCAGAGGCGGAGATTTCAGTGTCATTATCAGGCTCCTCGATAACATCGTCGACATTCTCCGGCTGCGTGGATGGAGCCGGGGTGGCGGTATTTGTTGTCGCCTCCTGGTTCAAATTTGGCGCGCTTCTCTGTGTAGTGTGGCTCATTGGGCTACGTGTACTAGTAGTTATAGTATTGGGCTTACCCGGCTTTGCCTGGCCTTGGGTTTTCCTCGGTCTTAGCTTTGCTTGCTGATCCATAATTGCTTGCAATTTCGGTTTCAATCAATCCTGGAATGTTGACTGGTAGAATGAAGGAGTCGATAAACAAATTGAGAAATATTCCGTGTCCTTATGGTAGTTTTTTCACAGAGTTTTCTGGAGACGTGCAAATTAGCGTGTTCACTCGAAGGGCGCCATCTATATTGATGGTTATCGTTGCAGGTGTTGATTTTCAATAATAATTATGATAACCCTGGCACACACACAGGGTTTGTGTGTGTAGACTCAACGAAGCTTCTCTGACTCTCACAGGCCTACTGGTAGCAGAGTGGTTAGTCAACCTTAACAGTGTTAGGGACACATGTAATCATTGTTTGAAATCACATAAACAGGAGCCCGCCATCTAAGCATCATATCATCACGTCACTGATCTCTCTTTATTTTAATAACACGGGCACAACGACGCCAGCAACCGATGGGGCCGACGGAGGGGTATAGTGTGTTTATTCACTAAAATGAAAAGACCGATATCTCTATCACTTGAGAAATTATATATATATATATATATGTAATGTATACATATATTTAATATATGTGTGTTATATATTGCATATAGATATATGAGTATCTGAATATAAGAACGACCCAAGTCCATGGAAGACCAATTAAAGCTTAAAGTCTGCTCTTTCAGTAGGGTCTTAACTAAAAATCCATATCTGGCGACTTTTTGTTTGTTTTGAGGTGCAGGGTCACATATATTATTTTGAAAATTAACATTTACATTAATTGTGGAGAGGCCATTTTTTGTGATGGACTTGGGTCGTTCTTTGAATCATAAGGACTTGGGTCGTTCTTTGAATCATAAGGACTTGGGTCGTTCTTTGAATCATATGGTCTTAGGTCGTTCTTTGAATCATTTACATGATATTCTGCTATAGAGATGAGAGAAGGACGAGAGAGGGCGCTATAATATGAATGTAGGAATGACCCAAGTCCTTCATTCTTACATTCATATAAGATTTAACTCATTCATTTCAGGCACTTCCGGGGGTAATTAGGACTTATCATTTATACACAAGATGAGTCCATGCATAAGCTACAATTTCCCATTTCAAACTAAATTTGGCAAAAAATCGGACTTGGGTCGTTCTTATATTCAGATCTTCATATATTTATATACATATATATTTTGAAAAGAAGAGAGGGAAAACTGACCAGAAACAAATACTAAATAGTGACAACTTTGAGCAAAGAAAATTGGTTTTCATCGGGATTCGAATCCGAGACCTCCGGATTAATACGCCGGTGCTCTACCGACTGAGCTATTGAAAGCCCTAGTTCGGTGTTCGTCCCAAACCCTTAATTCTCTTTGCTCGCGTGTATATATATATATATATATATATATATATACATAATAATTATGATATGATATATATATATATATATATATATATATATATATATGTTTATATATGTATATATATAATATGATATATATATATATATATATATACATAATAATTATGATATGATATATATATATATATATATATATATATATATATATATATGTTGGCGGATAGCCATAATAATTTTGAGGATTATCTATTGTCAAAAATCGTAAAAACATTTTTCTATTTGATATGTATGATATGAACATGTCAAACGTCAAAAAAAAAATAAAAAAATCGCTCCCCAACAAAATTAAAGCCTACAGACTGACCCTACTTAAAACACCGCTCTTAGATTTGTGATAACTACATACCACCTTCTTATTTCGAGACAAATTTAAGTCAATCTTAATGATACACTGTTGATTGTGACATTTTATGATAAACGATTTTTTTTTTAATACAATACAATGAAACACAGTACAGTGAATATTTGACACGCTTTTCCTGTGGGGCTCAGAGAGCTTACGAGCTAAAAAAAAAAAAAGTTTTTTTTTTAAAAAAACAAACGATGGAATAGTAAATGAAAAATAGCATTTATCCACATTACATCCATCATTCAAAGGGCATACACTAAGCAAACACAGGCATATTATTTCGTCAGTAAATAGCTACCAGTATCCGTAACCGTGGATTATTAATACATTGCACCGAGATCATTATCAAAGTGTAAGTTTACCCAGACTGGTCGAGGGCGTGTGCAACTGTTGGTTGATAAAAAAAAAGAAAACGACATAGATGTCAAAACCTTTTTAACTTTTAGTGTTTTCATTCGGAATTGAGGAAGGGCGACTACGCATGCATGTTTTTCTTTATTTTTTCACATTTTCCAATGACAACCGTACTAACAAGCGATTACAGATTGATCAGTAGGTAGCCTACCTAATATTGAGTAGTTGGTATGAAGAATAGAAAACAACATCACGAAGGACATCGACTTTATATTTTAGATGAATTTGCCTTTCTTACATTTGAAGGGGTCGGTGCTATATAGTGCTAACCCACACAATAGTCATTTTGAGATAATCGCTGTTGAGTGTTTGGGAAGTCCATACATTGTACATTAATAAATTGTGACCCTGCACCTCAAAACAAACAAAAAGTCGCCAGACATGAATTTTTAGTTAAGACCATATTCTGAAAGAGCAGACTTTAAGCTTTAAAATGATGCATAACTCAAATCAAATGGACTCTCCTAATCTATCTAGATATCGGAAAGAATGCACAAAGTCAGGAAAATTGTGAACTGAGAAAAGAGGCTCTAAAGTACAGTGTCTATTCAAGCGCTTAATCTTTACCAAACCGTGCTGGCTGTGCAATGAATGGGACAAAAACAGGAAGTAAACCACCAGAGTAACAACAATGAAGGGATTATCAAATTAAACTGAAATTAAGCATGTCTCATTAACACATTCTGTCCATAATTAATGCCAACTTTCAAAGCAGTACCACTATCCTCTCAAAAGTTATTAGAGTTGAAAGTGAAGAGTGTGGACAAGGTTTTTCAGAAATGAAAAAAGGGATTCTAAAGTCACACCTTATCACACTATTCTACCAAAAATGTCCGAGATAAACTGCTAAAAAAACACACATTCCTTCCCGTTTTATGATACCAAATTTTAGCATAATGTAAAAGAAGACCCACTCTTTCAGAAAATATGAAAAAGTCAAGTTCGGCTAGGTTGACCCATTTCACTTATTTTCAGTCCTCACGCAAAATCAGTGTGTGCGACTTTATGTTCGTTTTGAGGTGCACTGTCACAATTATGAATGCATGCATTTTTTACCATGTTATTGGTTGAATTCAAATGTAATATTTTCACGGAGGTTAGAGTGAAGGATAAGGATTTTGAAAATGCATGTAACTCAATTTTGACAAAAGTGTGGGTTAGCACTATATTGCACCGACCCCTTCATTTGAAAAAAAAAATCGCACAGTATGTTTTGAATTTGATAGACTATAGTTAACCTTTTATCTTGTAAATTGACATTAATGACTGAAATCTACTTATAGATTTTCTTATATACGCTGCTTTTTGCAGATCAAGATTATAAATGATTAAAGAGTAAAACGTAAGAGGACACAACTTTTTCTTTATTGTTCTTTTTCCTGCTCTCTTCAAACTCTCCTTGTCAATATGTGTCATTCTTCAAAATCCTTGATTTTGCTCGTGTTGGTTGCGTAACAAAACAATTGTCGTTCTTGCTTCACAAACCGGTGAAATACGGTATTCTATAGTTACTGGTTAAAGTAAGCTGCTTGGTCCCTATATTAGGCAAGCAGTACGAGCCCTGCTTAATCTGCCGTCACAGGGCAGAGAAAGTAGCTTGGCCCCTTCTGCTCCGGCGAGGAGGGCGAGACAGCCACGACGCTCTGTGTCCCTGGTGCTTTGCCAGACTAGTCATTTATAGAATTCAATCAAAAACAAAGGATATTACTCGTGGGTTTAGTTCATTTTATTGATAAGAACCTTTAATCACAACATTTTCACAAAATGTCAGGCTAAAGTCTAGAGCCTAGAAATTAAACTTAACCTGATCTTCAGTCAGGGTAGACCACATTTTGAATATGATATCGATATGCAGTGTGTATTGTTTTCGTGTTAATGTCGACATCCAGTTGCTTTTTCCCCTTATCTAACAATACTGTATCACAATCTCTTTACGATACTAGAGTCCCCCCCCCCCCTTGACCTTGCACACGTCGACAATAATGTTGGATAAGTCCGAAAAAAGATACCCAGGTGAATTTGAACATGTCTTCATTATTCTGCGTAAGTCGAGATTCTCTAAAGTTGAAGAAATTTTTCCAATCCGTGTGGATTCGACATAGGCGAGATTGACTGTATATCATCTTGCATGTATTTTCATCACACATTTCACTGATAGAAACATTCTGAATATAAGTATAAGATGTATTGTCACCTCCTGTGTAGATTTCTTCGAGAGGAATGGTATCAGATCGAGCGCTAGTCTTGCATTCCCAGTCGCCGTTTTCTTCCTTCTTACATTGCAACCAAATAGAGGAGTGGTCCTGACACGAAGAGCGAACAGCTTCCGTCAGCTCTGCGACGAAACGTTCGCTGAATGGGACTACAAGTGTTCCACCCACGGACTCGCACCAGAGACTGGCATCAGACCACGAAATCTCATCGCAGCGAATTCGAAATTTTTCTGGAAACAAACAACGAACGAACAAACAAACAAACAAACATATTCATTGATTTGAAAGATTGACATTGCGTATATCAAAGATCTTCATCGTGTTTTGTCTATTTTCCGTGCTTTTCGCGGATCGACTGCCACGATCAAGAAAATGACTTTTTACATTATCTTTAGAAAAATAGTACAAGAGCACATCAGGGTCATCCAACGAGACCGATGCAGAAGAGTCATACGGACCAAAAGTCCGGCATTGAAAAAAAAAGGTCCATGAGTCATACAGCCCATGCCTGCGACACTAGGCAGACAAGGCCCATGAGTTCAATACTAGGGAAAACAGCCCACGAGTTCGGCATTGCAACACATTGTATCATTCGTGGGATTTATTGTTCTTGAGTGTCGAAAACTGCAACATATTCGAAACATATTCCATGACTTGACGCGTTCGTTGCTAGATATTCAGCACCAGCTCAGCCAATTAAAAAAGTCTAAACGAAGATGAAAACAAACAGAAAACCCCAATAATGTTAAAAAAAAAGAAAAGAAAAGAAACATGAGTGTGTAATAAATATGCTGGGAGCAAACGAGCCTTTTTTTCCCATCGTTCATCGATCGAATTCGTTCTTTGCAGCTCTTCTTAGGTTTTTTTTTTTTTTTTTTTTTTTTGGGGGGGGGGGAGGTAACCCGGTGCCCACTCTGGCTCTTTAACTTTATCCCAGCAGGTTAAGTAGCATCAATTCTTATTGTTATTATTATATGTTATAATTAGTAGTAGTAGTAGTAGTAGCAGTAGTAGTATATCATCGTCATGTTGTATTGATATGTGATAAAAATCTAAAATGGCATTAAAATGCTTTTAATTAATTGTCCCGGGTTTTTATGATATATACATAATAATAATGATATACAGTTAAACTCGCCTAAGTCGACGTCGCATAATTCTCTTTATGTCGAATAATCGCGCAAGTCGAAGATTTTAAAAAGTCCCGATTTTTCCCCATTGACTTACGTGTATTAATTCACTCACAAGTCGAATTTTTTAAGTCGAATACTCGCCTAAGTCGATGAAATTCCAAGAACACTTTCACGGAAAAACCATTGAATTCACTGTGCCTAAGTCGAATAAGATTTTATTATGCAATAAATCACTGTCAAAATCACGAGACGCCAGTTTTTGTTTACATACAGTATATACCAAAAGAAACTTTGCGTTAATAAACATTAACGTTTCATTAACGCAAGCGGTTTCACTTGAATCGTTATTATAACGCAAACTAACGATCGGGAAAATTAACGTTTGTAGTAACGATGAGTAACGATCCCAAGCGCAAACTAACGATGTTTCGTTGACATTAACGATAGGTAACGCAAGAACTCACGCGAGATTTTGGTTTCCGTTACCCAGACCTGGTGAAAGGACGACGTATCGCCCCTGCCGAGTGTAGCGATCAGTATGCCTTATGTACTTAGCGGAGTCTTATCGCGAATCGAATCACGATTTCGCGAATGGTTAATAACATTATGCGACCGGGGTCACCAAAACGGCACGCTGGGCCACCAAAAAAAAAGCCGGATGTTTGCCTTCAGTTTTGGAAATGAACAGCGGTAACAATCGGCTCCATAAGACGCTAGAATAAATGTCAGATGTTTGCTCTTAATTTTGGAAATGAATAACGGTAATATTCAATGTGGATAAAGTGTCTTGCTGAAGGGCAAATATCGGGCCCACCGCTCCAGCTCTCGGCTCCAGAGTAGACAACATGCATTTACATTATACATGCGTACGCGTGGTGTAACTGTAAGTCGATTTTTTTCGACTAACGCACAAGTCGAAACTCGCCTAAGTCGATGTGTTTTGCTCAGTCCCGAGAAGATCGACTTATGCGAGTTTAACTGTACTGTATATAATACTAGTAGTAGTAGTAGTAGTAGTAGTAGTAGTATATTATATATGTGACCGTGCACCACAAAACGAACAAAAAGTCGCACCCCTTAATTTTACATGAGGACTAAAAAAAAGGTGAAATGGGTCAACCGAGTCAATCTTGAGTTTTTCATAATATTTATTTTCTGAAAGAGCTATCCTTCTTCTACATTATTCTCTAGTTTGGGATCATAACATGAATGGGAAAGTGTGTTTTCAACAGTTTTTTACAACCCTTTTTTTTGGGGGGGAATAGAATGATCAGGTATGTCTCAGAGTCCCTTTTTCATTTTTTGAAATCCTTTACACATTCTTCCCTTTCAAGTCTAATAACTATTTAAAGGATAACTGTACTGCTCTGAAGGTTGGCATTAATCATGGATAAAATGTGTTAATAAAGTAAGCTCAGTTTCAGTTTAATATGAGGATCCCTTCATTGTTGTTGCTCCGGTGGTTTACATCCTGTGTTTGTCCCTTTGATTGCACGGCTAGCACGGCTTGGTAAAGATTAAGCACTTGAATAGACCTTGTACTTCAGAGCCTCTTTTCTCCGTTCACACATTTCCAGAGTGTGTGCTTTCTTTCTAGTATTTAGATAGGTTAAGGGAGTCCATTTGAATTGAGTTATACATCATTTTAAAGCTTGAATCTGCTCTTCAAGAATCTACCCTTAACTGAAAATCCGTGTCTGGCGACTTTTTGTTGGTTTTGTGATGCAGGGAGGGTCACATATGTTATCATTATTATTTTTTTTTATTATTATCATTATGTAATATGTATGTATATATATTATATATCATATATATATATATATATATATATATATATATATTCATTTCGACCGACATCACGGCCCACCAGTGAGGAAGCGTGTAGGTGTGTTTCTGAACCAGATACGTTTCCTCTTTCCTACCTCGGTCTGGTTCGCGAGGAAGATGTCCCCCTTCGTCTTCCCCAGGTCGTTCTTCCAACGACTCTTCATCCGCGGACTCCACTGATCCCGGCTGGGTAGGGATAACTTCACCCGAGTTCCAAGTAGATGGTGTAACAGCGAAGCCAACCGATGAAAAGTCAACTATTGAAAAAGGGGGATAAGAAAGATGGAAATATACTTATGTAATAGAGAACTATTCATTGTTTGTCTCCTGAATTCCCAAATAAAGCAAATGATCTTACAGGAGGTTTATCCTTACGTTTGTGTGTATGTGTGTGCGTGTGTGCGTTTATGAGTGTGTGTTTGCACGTCTGGTGTAAGTGTGTGCGTGTTAGATCTAGGTCGGAGGGAGAAATTCCTGCTTTTGAGGAAATTTACAAGAGAATAATAAGATTTCGGGATGAAGAAAAAGAAATCGCTGTAAAAAGAAATAAGCTGGGATTACATTTGCTGAAATGGGAAAATGTTTCAGAAACAAGGGCCTAAGCATTTTTTTTCCTTTAGTATTTATCATTGGTGAAGGCAACATTATGTGTTATTGGCTGCGCGTGGGGAGTGGTAAGCTGTTGCTGGCATAAATTGATTTTGTCTGCAACTTTGAGTTTGATGAGTTTGTTTGAGATTTGTATTTGAATTCGGAGTGGTGCTTGCGTGCGGGCGGATATACAAACGTAGTCTGGTTCTGGGCCCTTTTTGTCGATTCTTTTTTTTCGCCGACTATGTGCGTTGGGCAGGGTGGGGGCGCGGTCCCGGGAGCTGCGCAACCGAGGAAACCTCGGTTGCGCCGCGGTTCTCGGTATCGCTCCCTTGCTCGTCCTGGCACGTTTGGTCGGCGGGGGAGGAGTCGATGGAGGGGGTCCAGAGCTAGACTAGGGCGGATGCTGCTTTTATGCATACGGTCCATTATGTTTTACGTATCAACATTGGGAAGTCGTTTCATCAGGAATGAAGGTGGTATCGGTTCGGGTGTGTGTGAGTTGGTGAATGTGGGTGTGGGGTGGTTTAGGTTTTGGTTAATCGGGGGTTGGTGGGATGGGGATTGATTTGAAGAAGGATAGTTATAAATGGTATGACAGATATTGGTAGGATTTAATATTTAGGACATTGATGTAGATTTGCTTCGATATGGAGGGGAAAGATTGGTCGGGGTTTTCTTTATGAATGATTTCATTCTAGATTTGTATAATGTATTTGTTTTTGTTTTTGTTTTTGATTTTTATGTGTATGACCTTGTAAGTGAGAAGGAGTTACATGATTCAATATATTCAAGGGATATAGGTTTAGTGCATGTCAAAACTTTCTCGTGAAGAAATTGTTAGTAGGGTTATTTATAATCGAGTTATCTATGTTGAAGAGAGATTATTTGCAGTATAAATTGACAAATGGATTTGTTTGTGTTTTGAATTGCATTTGTACCGTTTATGTTCATGCTACACCCAGAATGGGTTGATTTATGAATGATTTGAACGAAATTAATAAATATCAAGAAAAAAAAAACCCAAAAAGTGGGTAACAGATATTGTTTATCTCTTACCTGAGTATGATTCTCGAGGAGCAACGTCTCCTTCTCCTTCCCTAGGTTGTTCTACAAACGACTCTTGACCCGCTGACTCCACAGACACAGGGCCGGTAGACATTTGTTCACCCCATTCCCCAGTCTGCGTAGCAGCATAATCTATTGACAAAAAAATGAATAAGTGTCAATCCACAAGCAAATGAACAAAGAAACATGGAAACAAAACATTATTATAATTATTATAGTGGACAATTAACAGAAAGGGAGATACGGATTATAGAGTTGCAGCGATTTATTTGTTGTTTATCCCCTAAATTTCTCTCGATTGATTTTTGTTACCTTGGCTTGGTTCGAGAGAAAAGGCACTCTCTTGTTCTTCATCAGGCCGCTCTTCCCACGATTCTTGATCAGCTAACTCCGAAGAAGCTGGCTGAGTCAAGATTTGCTCACCCAATCCCCGAGTAGGTGTAGCAGCGAAATCAACTGAAGAAAAATCGCTGCCATATTCAAGAAACTCTGCATATGAGCTAATCTCAAACTCATCGCTTTCAATTTGGGGCGTTGGAGAAGTGATTTCAAAACTCTCAGTATAGTCACTGTATTGAGCCCTTGAACTGGTTGGTGTTGTTGTATGTTGCTGCGTAGCCTCGGATATCGGCAAATGGGTCCCAATTTTGTTGTTGGCGTCACTAAGCGAGGTAGCTTGGGTTGCTGTGATGGGTAACTCCTGAGCTACCCGAGGACTTTTGCTCTCTCGCAACAGTGTCGAGCCAACGGTAACAAGATCTGTTACAGTCATTTCGTTGTCGTCTGGACTTTGAAATTCGGTAGATGGAAAATCTGTCGCTGTTGAGTATGTAGAGTGCGCTTTCATCGTAGACAAAGACGGTTTGGATGTTCCTGGAAGGGGGGGGGGAGAAATTTGAGCTTATTCTAGCTTCTTCTTTTTTTGGGGGGGGGGGGGGGGGTGAATACGCCAAGTAGTCAATTTTTAATGGGACATTAAACATGTGCTTGTGACAGGTGGGATTTATTTTGTTACATCGATTTGTAAAATTGTGACTCTGCTTGTTGGTCTATGAGTAGGTCAACTCTAGAAGCTTGTTGGTACCAAGATTTTAGATAGTAGTAAAGCAACAAGCTGTAGCGGTTCTGCTTCAGGTTAGGGGTGATTGTAAGTAGTTGACATAAATGGCATAAATGGAACTACTATGTATTACTTTTTTTTCTCACACATCATCGCCCCCCCCCCCCCCTTTTAAGAGAACAACTTACCAGTAAGACCGCCAAATCTGTCAAACTGTGGGTAGCAATGGCATTTAAAGCTGTCCTTTGTTTCTTCACAGCAGCCGAGCCCGCAGGGATTATTCACGCAGTCTGCAGATAGTGGGCGTAACAACACAATGAAATGCAGCGAACTGGAAATTGTTGTTCCTTTTGAAGTGGACAGAAATGGGTCATTTTTTTTTTCATAGCCTGAGGAATAATTATCTACTCGTTCTGCACTATCAGGCGTTTTCATTTCCATTCCCCATCATATCTTTCATTTTTTTTCTTCTTATTACTAAAGTTTGTTACCGTCATATCCGCGATCTAATTCTCTATTTTCAAAAGTTAGCTTCTCCTACCTGTGCAGTCTGTTATATTGTTGTTGTAATCATGACTCCATTTCATTTGCAAGCATTCAAATGCTGTTACAAAGGCACAGCACCGAATCCTAGATATAGCTGAGGCAGTTTCATTGTCCAAGCCATTACCCCAAGTTGCATAATACTCATGATGGAAAACATCGTGTCATGCTTATTCTAAAGTCTGAATGTGAAATCATTTCAGAGGTAAATGAATATTTATTTCTACGTTCATGTTAAACTTAACGAACGCCAACTGATAAATCCAAAAAGATACATATTGCACGACGATACCGGCAATCAGCCGTGTTGTAGACCGGTCATCAATACCGAAGTCCACAAATTAGATACATTGACATAACATTGAACTCCTAATACATGGAATTTTCCTTTGGGGACACAAACGAAACCCCTTGAATCGTTTTAAATTCGTTGATTTATAAGATACTGTAAGGAAACCAAAATGCTCAAAGCTGAACCTACAAGATCCCATTTAGGATAAATGCGAGGCTTGATGGGTAACATCCGATACACTTTTCGAGGCATTGTGCACCGACATGGAAAAGCACAACATTTTATGATCATCGTGCGAACTCATTCTAAATCGTAAAACATTGGCCATGCGTTTCGTCTTAAGTTTCAGATAAGAAAGATACCTGGGAGGCGACAGAGGATGTACCCTCCCGACCATCTCTCAGACTCTGTGGAACATAAATGCCGAGACAGGCAAGGCCGCTCGACGAGTTTAGGGATCAACGAAATCAGGCTTCCGTTGTATTCTTTTTCTGGACACGTCTGTATGGGGAGTGTGTAGTTTAGATCATTCCATCTCTTACAGTGGCTTGATTCTGGTAACAATCAAAGTTATAAGAATCAATATAAAAGCAAATTAGAAATCTAACCAGACATAAACGTTATGGACAAAGAGAATATCAAAACCCAATTTGAATGTGAAATTCCAATCTGTAACTCAGTTGTGGAAGAACTTCTAGGAAGACATTACAGTTTCTTTTTCTGGAATTATAAAAGAGCAACACACACACACACACACACGCAAAAATGGTGACCTTTACTTAACTACTGACTGAATAACATCTTATAAAATATTGCAGTATCATTATATCCATTAAAACAGGATTACATTTAAGAAAAACAACAGCATTCCAACATATAGACGCTAGAACCATAACTATGGTTCTCTAGGCCCCAGTCACATAGAAACACGGATTGTCAAGGATCTACACGGTGATCCGGGGAGATCCGGGATAGTTTCGACCTCGATGAAGTGTTGACGATCGTTGATATGACTGTGCACACGGTATCAACACGGCAGCCACACGGATAAGGCCGGAAGAGCGCGACGTCTACACGGACAACCACGGCATCTACACGGATCAGCACGGCAGCTACACGGCAAAAACAAGGACCATCCCCGATTGCTCTGTGAACATGGTAATCCCCGGATGACGCCGGATGTTTTTGACCTCCAAAAATTACCGCGGTGGCCTCCCAGATGTCCCCGGATCTACACGGACATACACAGATGCCCAAGGCTGTCCAAGCCGTCAGAACGGATCTCTCCCCGGATCACCCCGGAACAGATCCGGGGTGGTTCGGGGTGATCCGAGATGTCTATGTGACTGGGGCATAGTGATCCGAAATGTCTATGTGACTGGGGCATTAACTAATTAACTTTTGGGATGGATTTAAGAATCTGTATCTGCAAGGTCGGTCTCCATAGACCTGAAAGTATAACGTACCTGATACTATCGCGAAGCTCATCACCCAACACGTAGTATTCCAGATCAGAACCAGTTTCTTCATCCCGGCGTTGAATAATTATAGACAAATCACTGCCAATTATTGGTAACTAAAATGTTCGTATACCAGTTTTCGTAAGCCACTGATGTTATGCAACGGAGAACCAACAAGTTTGCGAATATACTAGAACTAAGTTAGAATTATAAAAGCACAAGTTAATCAAACTTAATTATTGTTCGCTAGGCGAAATGATAAAATTCCCTAACCCCACGAAACTTTGCCACAAGTAAGTGATGATAAAGGCTTATAAAGTCTGCCAGCAATCAGGATTTTGTGACATCAATGCATTTAGAATGAATTTAAATTCACTTATTAGGACGTCGTCTCTACACAGAGCTTTATCTCGCAAACTGAACAAATAACCTAAATTGGTTGTGCGCGTTCGCTACGCATATACAAACCAATAATATCAAACACGCTACATATTTTTTTTTCATTTCATTTTAGTGTACCTGCTTCCGAGGAAGAGATTAAAGTGATAACCTTTGATATCATTTCTTTTGACGTCTGATTTGGTGGAGAATCATTCAAAAGGGGACAATATGTAACCCGCCGTCAGTGGCTGTGGATGACATTAGCTTGTGATGGACTATAACAGATACTTATCCTCTCAATACAAACAAACACTGCACAAACGGATATCAAATGTGTAACCTCCGGTCTGTGCATTAAAAAATGAAAGATTTGATGTGGTTATTCACTAGGCTTACTCAGAGTAAGGTACGCATGCCCCATGCATGACTTTTTTTTTGGCTATCTTCAAGCGATCGAAGGGAATAAACATGGAAAAAAGTCAAACCCTTCCTAGCTGCCGTTTGTTGACAGTGGCTGCCTCCTTCATGCGACAGAGCAAACTCACTCGGTAAGGAACAGCACGTTGTTAGAGACCTATAGGCCCGGATTCACAAAGAAAATCAATATTTGTCCATGGTTTAAACAATGGACAAAAATTGTACCACCTTCGTGAATTCGGGTCATACTGACCTCCATATCATAGTCAGCAGCCGCCATCAGCGCCTTTATTGCTTTCAGCAGTCATCTTACTCTTAACTAGAATGAAACCGTTTATTTTGTGCGGGAAATGAGGGAGTAGGGTTAAAATCTCCTCATCTGCCATTATCGCATTGACAGAAAAGGCAATTAACAGACGATGTACTGCTTCATTTCTGTGCCATTTTCTTACATAGTGTATATAAACAATATATCCAGTCTGGGTGAGCAGAAATACATTTGCATTTTTCTAATAACCTCTATAGCTATAAAGTGATATTATATAACTTATTAGAATTGGACCATCTCAATTTATTCAAAAACATCATCGAAATAAGAGAGAGTATGTAGATGCAGTTTCATAGAAAAAGGAGAAAAGGGTAATTCACAGTGATGAGCAGAAGTATCAGTGAAAACAGGTTTATTGCAATGTAATCTTCCCACCTTGTCAAGTGGGCTGTATCACAAGCCTTACCACTCCGCCGGTATGTGTGCCACCCTCAAATCCTAGTTTGTTACAAGAGTAACCAAGTCAGTTTCATCACCGTATCCTTCATTGGATGTCGTGTGTGGCACATTAGCAAAGGGTTTGAGACAAAAAAAATTATTACCAAAATGTGGTAACTAATAATGATGTCGTAGACCACAATACCATGCAATTTCATCGTGTTTGACAGGTGATTACCGAAGGAAGAGTGGCATTCTGATGGGACAAAGAGACACTAGATGTCTAAGTATTGTTAAATATACAAAAATGTGAACAATAATTATGATAAAAATGTTTCCAGTCTAAACCGCCTACAGTTATGGTTAAATGAGAAAAATAGTGATATGTCTTTATATTGTCACGGGGTCTCTCTTTGGAACATAGTCGTATGTGGTATAGTTATTAGGAGATTGTGAGTGTGATGTACTGGGTCGGAGAAGTGTGAGAAGACATGTATCGTTCCTTTGAGATTCCGTGATAAATGAGGTTGGTAGCGGGCCTCACGGACTGTAGAATGGATGTCGAAGCATGACAGACTGCACAAAGACTCAAGTTCCGGTTCACAATGACTTTATTAAGGCGACACGACACTCGCCTGCTCCACATGACATTCAATACATGTACGCGGTATAACATTGTCATTCTTGAGATCTGCCGAAGTCTGACACTAATCCCAGAACTCGATCTTGCTCACAGTAATCTCAATGTAATCTTATCCCTGTCTGCCTAACAAAGAGAAATCTTGCTCTATTTATAGTGGACATGGCAGTGACCATCAGTTGAGGTAGCTGTCAATCACGTTTACAAAGCAGACGGTCAAATTAGACACACCAGACTCAGCGTAAACAAGAAACAAAGACCAAGAAGGGAGAGGAGGAGAGAGAGACTAGACGGGGAACAAAGAACAGCATAGGAGAGGGGAAGAGAGGAGGACCGGATTACAAACAAAGAACAACATAGGAGAGGGGAAGAGAGAGAGGCTGGACGAGAACAAAGAACAAAATAAGCAAGGGAGAGAGGGAGACGAGGCGAGAGACAAAGAACAACATAAGAGACAATAGACGAGCTAATTAAGTCAAAGAGAAGAGAAGAGAAGAGACAGAGAAGACGCTGAGCTGGCAGTGTACCTCGCTTACACAACAGAAACACACAGAGCCTAATTATTACCTAGCTTACATAACAAAAACACAACACAGTACTGAACCCTATACTTAATCATATACGTATAAATATAAAACCTTTACAATATTTCAGGCTTTATTGCAAAAATTCTATATGGCAGGATGTTTTGTGATACAACCGACATACACATAGGCATCAAATGTGATATCTCACACATTTTTTTTAAATCACATGCTCCCAAAGGTACACAGGACCTTTAAGTCCCACGACTGCCTCTAAGTTCGGTAGCGGCCTATGTCACGTTTTGTTGTTTCCACCGCTTTTAATTACGGTCTACTAGGTTTCTTATTGGCATCGTAACTGCCGTGGCAAACTTTTTGACAGTTCAGAAATCTAGCACGGCATCCACGGCAATCTCGCATATCATAATAATCTGTCCGGCCCATCCCCTGCTGCCGTTGTCCCACGTCCATCTCGTTTTGTCTGAGACCCCGTTTACAGTGCGGGGCTGGGCCGAGCCGCGACCGAGCCGTGGCCGAGCCCCGCAATTTTGTCCGTTTACACTGCCTTTCAACATTTTGTCGTAGTGGCGCTCTCCTTGTAAACAAGCACAATTTGGTATTGTCTGGTTTTCAGACCCTTTGCCAGACCCGTCACCGTTCGGGCAAAGGTCTTTGCCGAAGGAAAAAAATCCTTTGCAGGACAAAACCACCTTAAACTATACTAGTTTTCGACGTTGGGGGGGGGGGGGGTAATATCCTGAAAAGCGAAAGATACAGGTAGAGGGTTTGGAAGCTAGACTAAACTTGGCCGCGCAATTGCGTTTACACTAAGACCCCGTTTACAGTGCGTTTACACTGAAGTGAAGGTGGACTCGGCCGCGTAAAAGGCCAAATGCGGGGCAAAAATTGGCCTCGCATTTAGCCTCGCTCTGGAGGTGGTCTCGGCCGCGGCTTCGCCGCGGCCGAGCCCGGCATTTTCTCAGTGTAAACGCAAACTGGGCCAAATGCGCGGCCAATTTTAGTCTGGCTTCCAAACCCTCTGCCTGTACTATTTCGCTATTCAGGATATTAACCCCCTCAACGTCAAAAACTAGTATAGCTTAAGGTGGTTTTGTCCTACAAATGATTTTTTTTCCTTCGGCAAAGGCCTTTGCCCGAACGGCGACTTCGTCGCCACGGAAGTCATTCGGCAAAGGGTCTGAAAGCCAGACAATACCAAAGTGCGTTTGTTTACAAGCAGAGCGCCACTACGACAAAATATTGAAAGGTTTGAATTAAAAGCGCGGCCGAGCCCAGCAGTGTAAACGGACAAAATTGCTGGGCTCGGCCTCGCAATTGAGGCTGGGCTCGGACCAGCCCCGAACTGTAAACGGGGTCCAAGAAAAGGCCGGGCTCGGCCGCTGCTCGGCCGCGGCCGAGACCACCTCCAGAGCGAGGCCAAATTCGAGGCCAATTTTGGCCTCGCATTTGGCCTTTTTGCGCGTTTACACTGAAATGAAGGTGGGCTCGGCCGCGGCCGAGCCTCGCACTGTAAACGGGGTCCAAGGTGACCTGAAAAGTGACTGCTGTGGCCGCCAGGAACATGGTGTAAACGCAGCATCAGACATTAAGGAAATTGAAGATCCAGCTAATTTAGAATACCCATGTAGTCAAAGTATCACACATTATTTTGTGTCTGCCTGTTACATTCTCCGAGATATTTTTTTCAAACCCGTACGGTCTAGCACTATGTACACAACGCATCTTAATGTCTTAATGTCTTAATTGTCTCAGTCATCGCTCATTGTCATGGGCGTAAATCCGGGGGGGGGGGGGTGATGTAGACCCCCAGAAATGGAGGAAGGGGGACGGGCAGGCGTGTACAATCACCCCCCCCCCCCCCGAAATGTGGAGACAAAAAAAAATGGAAGAAGCACAAATGTGATGTGATTGTATAAATTTTGGCATGTTGCCTGACGTTCTTAGGCCCGCCTTCAGAGAGCTAACATCTTTCAGGATAATTTCATTCTTATACATAATTTTCGCAAGAGCTCGCTCGCTTTCCTCGCTGGCGAAAAAAGTAATAACCACATAAGGTATGGTCCAGACATTGACCACGTCAAATAGGCCTACATAATATTCTAAACATGCTATGACGTGCGCAACTCGGGACCACCTGCAAATTATGTACGAAAACAAACAAACAACAACAACAAACTATACCGCCATAATTGAAACCCCCTCCATTTCCTGAATCATTCAGCAAACGATGATGACTCTGATGACTCTATCAAGATACATCTATGGGCATACACAGGGATGATCAGGGGCGTCGATCCTATCTCGGGGAGGGTGTTGCAAAGGGGCATTTGTCGCGCCCCCACGGAAATGTTGAGGGCAGACAAATCATTTGTCCCCCAAACAATTCCCGAGATGAGGACATATCTCGAACTGCCTTTTTGGAAAATTGTCCAAATACCGCCAGAACTATGCACCAGATCGTTGAATCGCAATCATAAACATGTAAAAGCTCCATCAGTGGGTCCCTTGTGATAGACTTTGTACACTTTTGTCGTATTTCCTAATATTTTATCAAAGAGTGTGCAGCAGATCTTCACTTGCAAAAGCTCCCTCATATGCAGAGGCGTCGATGGGAGGGGGGGGGGGTGATGGTTTCCCCATAAAAGTATTGGGGACAAACATATCATTTTGCTCCTCCACGTAACTCCCGAGATTTTCTTACTTTTTTGATAGAAAACTGTCTAAATATCTCGCCCAAAGATGGCTGAATTTCAATTCTAGAAATACAACATCTCCCTCGCGTGAGAGGGGGATAACCCCTTCCATACCTTCCCAGTTCGGTCCTTTCTACTTAATATACTTTTAGATTGACAGATTTCCAAATGTTTCATCGAAAGTGTGCACAAGATCTGTCACTTCGGTTTAAAAAAGAAATGCAAAAGTGCCGTCGGGTGGGTGGGAGGAGATATGAAGAGTTTGTTCGCAAAAACCGATAAGTCCATATTTGCCAAATGGAGATATTTGCGATTAAAGGTCCAGAAATATAAAGATAATGATAAGAAAATGTTTGCTTCTTTTGACCATAACTTCAAAAATGTACCTTTATGTAGTGACCAATAGCTTCTCCAAAATGTGCACCAGATTGCTGAATTTCAGTTCTGAAAATGCAAAATCTCTCACGCATGGGAGGGGACACCCCATCCAACACCCTCCCCCGTCCGATTCTTAACCGTCATTCATGCTGTCATTACTCCTGTAAAAGAACAAAGAGAGAAAACTGAAGGAAACCAATACGAAATAGGAGTTAAGGTTTCCAAGGAAATGTAATTTCTTAGCATCAATATGTGGATCGGAAATGCTTAAGAACTCACCAAAACAAATATTCATATAAAAGAAAAAAAACTGCGTGCCTAGGCAACATTTGTACATGAAAATTCCAATGTCATGTCATGTGCATGTGATGGGAAATGTAAACAGTATGTGCGAATGCTTCTACGTTTCCTGCTAAACTTATTTGATAGTGGGGAAAATAAAAGAAAAGAAGTCTCGCTTCATGAGAGCCGATCCCGCTCTACACCACAACGCCTACGGATGTCTCAAGGTGGCGATGGGTTGGAATGTCTTCTTTAGAGCACCAACCGTAAGTGTAGATTAATCTGCACGCTATCTTTCGAAGAGCCACAATGCTTTGCTGAGGTGATATTAACAAAAAAAAAAAAAATGCTGCTAATGATCCGCTCACGTCACATCAAGCAGAAGTTTTTGCTTTTTTTTTTTCAAAACATTTCAAATGGCATCTTGGTGACTTGCAGTCTGTTAAACATGTCAATATAATATGAAAAACAAATTGAAGGCCGCCTGCAATACAGCCTCACATTTTCCGACATCACACCAACTTTGATGAACACAATCCACATTATTGTGACGGAGGGGGAAAATGGTAAACAACAACATTGAAAGATTGATACATTTCTGCCAAGACAACAGACGGGAGCTGATTCCATATAAAATACATAAACATGTACTTCGATTTTTCCATGCATTTTTCATGCATTAGCCTACCCCTCGAGTCAAAAAGAAGCTTTCTTATCATCTCGTGCATCCTGTGCGATGCACCCATCATATAGCGACAAGCTTGTCTTCACCTAAACTGCTTAGATATTGTCATTGGAAGACTCTGATGATCGCATACAGTGGCTGTGCACCTATAAGAACGCTGGTCTGACCTCAGGATGTCTATCCAGTTTAGTCGTGGAGATCTGTGTGCCGATCCCTGCAATGTAAGCTCCATAGCGTGCTTCAGTGAAGATGCAGATGCTGCCCTGTCTTGAAAGAGATCGAGGGTATAGATCTAGACTAATTTCAGCAGGAGGTTACACTGAATAATCACTTGCTGGCAGAATTTTAACCGGATCATGCAGGTGATATTACCCGCTGCCAGCGTACCCTGGTTCAACATCTTGGATGCAAGATGGTGGCCATACTGGAAACAGGTAATATTGGGGCAGGGGGGCACCACTCTTGGCAAGGCCCAATTAAGGAGTATAGAGTATAAAGAAAACGATTAGAGCAAATAGGAGTTCCACTTATTCAGCGGAAAGATGTGAGATACCTAAAGAGGTATTAAAAATGCCCAAATTGCCTGACTTGACCCAAATTTCACCTTGAAAGAGACCATGAGAGGTAATCTTGACCTTGAATTGTTGAAATGATATCAGGATCACATTCTCTAACACCAAAAACCCCTCCACAGTAAAAATATTTCTAATTCAAGCTCTTTCAGTTTGGTAATTACAATTGACCTTTAACCTGGATGGCGGCCATATTGGATTTAACCGATATGGCCGCCCCAAGAGGCGCCAGACTAGGCGCCCATCAAAAATTGAAAAAAAGTATAATATAAGTGACCTGTAGGCCAAATTTGGTGCTTTTGGAAGAATTTGAACCAAACACTTTATACTATGCCCTTAGACCCCCGACTATTGGGATTATTGCTTTGACTTAAATCAAGAAATTTGAAAAAAATACAATATACAGTAGATAGGGAGATATCTACTGCATTATTCCATAAAAAGGAATGGAGATCCATGTGGTATTTATTACCATTTTTATTGATTTTATTTGGGCATCCTATTCAGGGCGACGATATATATAAAGGGGGGGGGGGGTCATATCGCCTGTCAAGCAGAAAAAAAAACCAAAATACCAGAGAAACAGCAACAAAAACGTCTTCATACTTTTTAGGTGTGATTTTCCTCCGAAAATCGGCTGACAAGCAAAAAAAAACAAAACAAAAACAAGAACAAAAGTCTTCATATTTTTGTTGCCATTTCCCTCCCACTTTATATTTCATGCAAGAGAGTGGGGGATGCAAACATTCGATCCCTATAAAGTGTGGAGGGGGGGGGGAACAGCCCCCCACCAAGCTTCCCTCCCTCCCCCCCCCCCCCCCCCCCCCCCCAAGGCTGCGCGCTGGTCCGGTTATAGGCTTGAAATCGAGGTGATGGTGACTGTCGCCGATCATCCCCCCCCCCCCTCACTCCTCTGTATGGATTTACGCCGTTGCTCATAGCAGCATTACCATGTGCTTGATAATCGTGCTATTGCCTTCCATTTTGTATTGACACGCATGCCTCATTTTGTGACGCACAGTGATCAGCAATAATTTTGCCTTTAACAATATTTGGGAACGTCATAGAAAAAACAAAGATCATTACAACTCAACCATATCGAAAAAAAAAGAATAAAAAGAAACAACAAAGAGATGAAAGTCGGAGATATTGCACGCATTGCTGATACTTGTTCTGACATAATTATAGCGAAAAAAACCCACAATGGGCATTGTCGGAGTCCTTTGTTTTTACAATGTACATAATCATCGTAACGTAATTGGTTAGAAGTCTACAACACTTATACGTTTGGCAAACAAAGCAATTATCAATATTGATGAGAAAACCATTGCCGGAAAGAAGCACCAAATTGTTCAATAATTACTCAGTCAAGTTACACTGCTTTTGGAGGTTTCGGGTTGTAAACGAATACTGTGGTATAGCGCTGCACTTCAAACGGCGGTAGGGGATACAGTTAATAGGATAAGATAATCTGCACAACACCATTTTAGTTTTCGTTTGTCATTCTCACTGTTTATTTCATTTGTCTTCGTGGGGAGAGGAGGATGGGCATTTCCTGAAGCGTTTCATATCTAAATATGTATTTTTTGACAAATTTGCACTCAGTCAATCAGAATGCAAGAATTTCCTGTCGCTTATAACAGTTTGTCAGAAAATAATCTGTCAAAACGCTTCGTGAAATGCTCCAATGTCTTGTTACCTAGTAACTTCTGGAAATAGCTCACATGCCATCTGACAAGGAGTTTGAAGGACCGACTCCAATACAGTCCTCGCTATGTGTCAAGAGTCATCTATACACAAATATTAATGTATATCATAGATGGTATACTTAGATTTGGGTGAATTTCAGTGAAATTCCAGACTACTCCCCTTTTCACCCAGTGAAGGGGATTTCAAAAGAAAGAAAAAATTGTCAAACAGATTTCAATGGAGAAGCTGTGTCTCTACACAAACATATTCATAAAAAGATGAAACATTAAAATTATAGCCTACGAATAATATCAAGCGTTGAAGCACCTATAACAAATGTCTTTTTTTTTTTCTGATTCAATATGCATATGCCGTGAACTACCTGCTGACACATGGCTAAGTAATACTTTGAAAGTTAGAGGCGTAAACCAATGTGACATAATGGCCCGAATTCACAAAGGTGGTTTCAAATGAAACTACGGTTTCTCGAAACCACGGTTCCTAGAAACCGTGGTTTCGAGTCTGTGATTAACAAATTAATGGTGGACTCAAAAAAAACACGGTTTCATTTGAGTCCACGGTTTCAGACCATCCCAAACAGTTGACTCAAAATCGTGACGTAGAAGACTGCGGAGAAACCATGATTTCGAGCGAAACCACCTTTGTGAATTCGGGCCATCGATTCATCATCATTTTTTTTTTATCCATAGTCACATCAATGAATAGGTATGTCGTACTATTTCTGCGAATAGCAAGCCATGCACATATGACTTCCATCACGCGCTTTAGAGTCAGACGCTTTATGAGGACGGGGCAATCTGTTACTTCAGAAACACATTAATAAATGTGCGAAACATTCGGCTTATTTCCAGTTATAATTCCAAGTTTTAAGAGAGACGACATGGAACGTTTTCATCTTTAACTCTGCTTTGAAGCCACGTGTACTTTGTCTTTCCTCTGTTTTGCCTTGACGTAACGTAAGAGATAATTAGGCCCTACTCTCCATCAGGTAAGAGTGGTGGGCAATTTGTTATTAAATGTTTCGTCACAGTGAATGTTTGTCTTCTCATGTTATGAAGAGACATTTTGACAGAAAAACACTAAGATATAGTATCTCCTTTCCATGAAGTGCTCTGAATTCGTATCAATTGAATTCTTCCATAATCCTGATAGTTGAAGCATGACTTGCATGAATGTTATTGATTATAGTTGCAATAAATCATTTTTTTTTTCATTTAGTATAAGAAGTCACTTGAAAACATCATGTGGTCTATTGTGATGATCATGATTGATTACATACTGATTAAGGGGAAAATGGAATGTAACGGATATGAATCTAAATGTTGGTACAAACAACTGATTAAAGGGACTGTACAGTACTGGTTGAGGTAGGGATTCATGTTTTGAATATTCCTAAGTGAGATAATGAAAAGCCTCTTATGAAATATGAAATAGCATGTAATTTTAAGAAGGATTCAACGTTTATTTGATGAAAATTGGTTTTCAAATGGCTGAGATATCCAAAAATGTGCTTATAATAAAAGGCGACGTGCCCCAACTTTATTAGTATCTCTTTGTTTCACCTTGTTTTGGGATATCTCAGCCATTTCAAAACCGATTTTCATCGAATAAACTTTTGATACCCCTTCGAATTGCATGCTCTTTGACATCTCATAGAGTGGTTTCTGAATATCTCACAAAACGTTAAAAGCTAAATCTTCACCTCGACCAGAACTGTACACACCCTTTAAACAGAAGCATTGCCAACCGATGAAGTGATGGTAACATTTTCGACCATCACTGTATTATATTCCACCAGTCATGGGTGACACCACATCAGGGTAAGCTTCATTGTTTCAAAATGGAACAGGAAACATGTGAAATATCTGAGCTGAAATGTAAAAGGAACTCCCTTGGTCATAGTTTATCCCCCCCCCCTTTCTTCTCCCCATTAGCGCATGCTTCAAAATTACGAACCATGAGAACATTATGATAACATACTGAATGCATTACTCATCTATTGTTTAATGAAATACTGGCAACAAGCCTCATGCTGGCTGCTTGTCTGTCACGTTTCAATGATTTCATGCATGTGAGCTTTATTTACGCTCGGATGTGCCCACACACATATATGTACATGCACTCACACACAACACACACACACACACACACACACACACACACACATCCACGCCATAGCATTATTTGATTATAACACAGTGTATGAAAAACAATGTAAACACAATGTGAACACAATGTAAACACAATTTGAACACATCGTGAACATAGTGTGAAATCTCTTCACGCTGTTAAATTCGAGCGTTTTAACAGCGTGAACAGATTGTGAATCATCAATTCACCGTGTGACTACATGAACACTCTGTGAAAACCAATCCACAGTGTGAAATCATCTCCACACTGTTAAATTCGAGCGTTTTCACATAGTCGACTATGTGACCACACTGTGAAAACACTGTGGGACACTGTGGGGTTTTTTTCAGTGGGGAGACGCACTAAATTTAATTTGATCTGTCTTAGAATGGTAGTATGTTATCTATAGTTCGTACAATAGAAGCTGATATCAGAAGGAAATTCTCATTGTCGATAGTTGACAGAATAGCGGTTCGTGGCATAGTGCCCGTGGGTGAATATCATCATTAGAAGAAGGGGGGGGGGGGGACGTTTGAAGAGAACAACTGGTCACTTCGATTAATAGACCTGATGAATCATACATCGGTTAGAGCGCTATACGAGGTGTTATAGTAAAAAATAACTCGGTTCTCCGAGGGCACTAGTTTAGAAGAATACAGATGAGTTTTAATCACGTGGCTGTCTCTATAGTTGACTTGTCTTTGTCTTTCGCGTGTGGCTGGACTCTGTTTCCCGTGACGAACCTCTCTTCTCCTCTCCGAAATTAATCTATGGCGCCTTCGACAAAGACTAATCCAAAATGGGCACCGGTCCGTGCCCTCCAACACCACCCTACTACCAGGAGACTCCTTCCTGCTTAATTCCCTCTCCATATTAGACAAATTGAGGATATCTACCAGCTTCAGCTGCCCCTCACAGGCATTTGTTCACTCATTAACATAACAAGACTCCGCTCTCCTAGAATATGACTTGATGCGGCCTATGTGAATGCTAATGCTACACCATGTTCTTCTAAACGTATTGTGCCGTGGGTATAGGTGAGATACCCCAACCCTGTATACCCCGCGTATGCTAATCTTGTTCTTTTCATTTCTCGTTCTGATGAAAATGTAGCTGTCAGGCGACGTTCACACGGCTCTGGTCAGGCTAGACTACACAATATTTTCTTAAGTCCCACGATCGCGTCTAATAATAATAACAATAATAATAGTGGCCTCTTATAAAGCGCTGAAAGTCCATCAATAATGATGATCATGGCGCTCTTACATATGAAATAGCGAATGAAAAACAAACAAAAGCAAGATGCTTACTATACATAACGAAATCAATCTCAGAACATAAGAAAAACCCTTCATGTACAAATTATACAGTAACTTATACAGTGTACAAAACGACTCAAATTATAACAATCACGTTCATTCACGATTGGGAATTAAACAGATGTGTTTTGAGGAGTTGCTTAAAGGAATCGGTTGAGGAAGCCTGAAGAAGAGAAAGGGGAAGACTGTTCCAGAGAGAAGGACCGGCGTGGGAAAAGCTGTGGTCTCCCCAAGAGTGAGAGGATCGAGGAACATGGAGAAGTGAAGTAAGAGCTGAATGGAGTCTACGAGGGGGTTGATATAAATGTGTGGAGTTCTGGAGGTAGAGTGGCGACGATCCATGGACTGTGTGGTAAACCAGTAAGAGAGCTTTGAAGATGATACGCTTTTCAACTTGTAACCAGTGAAGTGACTGAAGAACGGGAGTTATGTGACAGGATTTCTTAGTGAGGGTGACAAGTCGAGCTGCAGAGTTTTGGAGGAGTTCAAGTTTGGAGAGCTGTCGTTGGGAAAGGCCGAGGAGGAGAGAGTTACAAAAGTCAAGGCGAGAAGCTGTTCTGTTGCACATCTGGTCAGATAACTACGAATGAAGCTAAGGTTATGGATCTTATGGATCTTGATATGTGAGAAACATGGGCATTGAAAGACATCGAAAGCCATCGAAGATAACGCCTAAATTACGAGTCTGGGGGGATGGGTAGACGACGTTATCACCAACGTGGATGCCAAAGTCCTTCATGTCAACTTTGCCGAGCATTTGCTTTGAGCCCAGAACAATAACCTCTGTCTTCTGCTGACTCAGTTTTAGACCAGATGCACACATCCATTCGTGGATGTCTTTGATGCAAGCTTCAAGGCGTCTTACAACTAATGACATCGAGGTGGAGGTTGGAGGAAATGACACATAGAGCTGATATGTCATCGGCGTAGCAGCACGTGTAGCAACACGTAGTATTCCAGATCAGAACCAGTTTCTTCATCCCGGCGTTGAATAATTATAGACAAATCACTGCCAATTATTGGTAACTAAAATGTTCGTATACCAGTTTTCGTAAGCCACTGATGTTATGCAACGGAGAACCAACAAGTTTGCGAATATACTAGAACTAAGTTAGAATTATAAAAGCACAAGTTAATCAAACTTAATTATTGTTTGCTAGGCGAAATGATAAAATTCCCTAACCCCACGAAACTTTGCCACAAGTAAGTGATGATAAAGGCTTATGAAGTCTGCCAGCAATCAGGATTTTGTGACATCAATGCATTTAGAATGAATTTAAATTCACTTATTAGGACGTCGTCTCTACACAGAGCTTTATCTCGCAAACTGAACAAATAACCTAAATTGGTTGTGCGCGTTCGCTACGCATATACAAACCAATAATATCAAACACGCTACATATTTTTTTTTTCATTTCATTTTAGTGTACCTGCTTCCGAGGAAGAGATTAAAGTGATAACCTTTGATATCATTTCTTTTGACGTCTGATTTGGTGGAGAATCATTCAAAAGGGGACAATATGTAACCCGCCGTCAGTGGCTGTGGATGACATTAGCTTGTGATGGACTATAACAGATACTTATCCTCTCCATACAAACAAACACTGCACAAACGGATATTAAAATGTGTAACCTCCGGTCTGTGCATTAAAAAATGAAAGATTTGATGTGGTTATTCACTAGGCTTACTCAGAGTAAGGTACGCATGCCCCATGCATGACTTTTTTTTTTTGGCTATCTTCAAGCGATCGAAGGGAATAAACATGGAAAAAAGTCAAACCCTTCCTAGCTGCCGTTTGTTGACAGTGGCTGCCTCCTTCATGCGACAGAGCAAACTCACTCGGTAAGGAACAGCACGTTGTTAGAGACCTATAGGCCCGGATTCACAAAGAAAATCAATATTTGTCCATGGTTTAAACAATGGACAAAAATTGTACCACCTTCGTGAATTCGGGTCATACTGACCTCCATATCATAGTCAGCAGCCGCCATCAGCGCCTTTATTGCTTTCAGCAGTCATCTTACTCTTAACGAGATATGAAACTCGTCACACTGAAGACGAGTTAGGTGATACGCTTGGGGTCATCAGATGTCGGTCATCCGTGATCGACAAAGAAAAGAATGTAATACAGAACCTTGAAGTTCTAATGAGATACTTAGTTGAACTTTTTTGGGCCTACATTATTCAGATCACATTTGTTTTTCTGTCACACAAACTAAGTGGAAATTCTGTGCGTGTGCGACTAAGTCGATTTACGGACTTTTTGAGTACTTACAGTGCATAAACTTAGACCCCGTTTACGGTGCGGGGCTGGGCCGAGCCGCGGCCGAGCTGCAATCAAGGACAACCTCAATTGCGAGGCCGAGCCCCGCAATTTAGTCCGTTTACACTGCCGGGCTCGGCCGCGCTTTTGATTCGAACCTTTCAATATTTTGTCGTAGTGGCGCTCTACCCTTTTAAACAAACGCAATTTGGTATTGTCTGGTTTTCAGATCCTTTGCCAACTGAATTCCGTGGCGACGAAGTCGCCGTTCGGGCAAAGGCCTTTGTCGAAGGAGAAAATCCTTTGCAGGACAAAACCACCTTAAACTATACTAGTTTTCGACGTTGAAGTAGTTAATATCCTGAATAGCGAAATAGTACAGGCGAGGGTTTGGAAGCCAGACTAAAATTGGCCGCGCATTTAGCCCAGTTTGCGCTTACACTGAGAAAAAGGCCGGGCGCGACCGCGGCTCGGCCGCGGCCGAGACCACCTCCAGAGCGTGGCCTAATGCGAGGCCAATTTTGGCCCCGCATTTGGCCTTTTGCGCGTTTACACCGAACGCGGCCGAGCCTCGCACTGTAAACGGGGTCCAAGTGATCCTCGGCACGTACAAATAAAACATGACAATTAAGTGTTTATAACCATCCTGGCTTTAACAGTGGCCTTTTAAAACATGACCTTTGACCATTATTTACATAACCAATATGACTCCCTCTAATCTTGCTATCACAATGATCAGTTCAGAGAGCTCTTACAACTATATACAAGCCTGTGAGATTTACCAGCAGTAAAACCAATGAAGCCTCCGATACAAAACAGGGGATATAGAGCAAGTGAGTCTGTTTACATGAGAATGTGATTTATCCTGGACGAAAGTGATACCTCAATTAAAGAGAAAAGGGCAAAACATCACCTTTAACCATGTAACTATAGGTCTCCTCCAACTAAGAGTACACTTTGAACGTAAGCTTATACGTGAATGATAATTTATGACGATCTCACGTGATCGACACACATTCAAAGGGGACAGTTAGAAGTGGAAAGAGTGCTTAATCGTGTCATTAATTCCTAATCAATGACACCACTACTTTAGGCATATCATAATTTCTCATCTAAAATCAATGGCCTATAGGACTCATGCACCATTACTTGTATCGTGCATAAACTTTGTTTTTTAAGCTTTGAGTGAAACGTGTCATAACATAATTCTGTAATTCCATCAGCAGTGATCGATATAATAAAGAAGAAAGATATATCACCGTATTGAACGCTTAGAACCTAACGGGGGGGGGGGGGGGTATTATAGCATGATACTCGGTTCTTTACTGCCCAGATGCCAACAACACCCATCACCCACGGCTACGCATAGAGAAACAGCCATGGCGAAAATAAAACTTTGCTTTCTCGTAGGCAGAATGACACAGAACCCCGTCAAACACACTTTTATTGGCAGGGATGGGCATGAAAAAGTGTATTACTAATACTAAACAGCGTATGCATTCCATTCATGTGGCGCGAGATACCTCTATAGCAACATAAAGCCTGTCTTCAACTCCGTTGGTCGAACAATGGCAACCTGAAATTTCAAAGAGATGAGCGAGACGCTATATACACCTGGCCCAGAGTTAATTTATTCAGTTCTCATTCCTACTTTAAGTTGGGTTATGCTATTGTAATCATTCCCATCTGCAGTATAACAAAACCAAAGTGAGGGAAAAGGGGAGAGAAAAACGAGAGGTGGCAAAAGGAAAACTGCATGCACAACTGCAATCCATGTCATTGCGTGTGACAGGTGAAGCAAATGTATTAGTTGTTATAGCAGTGGTTTATGAGCATAAACTGGCAAATAGACAGACAATGTCAAATATAAAAACCATCAATTTAATGTCAGAGAAGATGGTAAACAAGATGCATTGAAACTGTAACTAAATCGCTGCTCTTCTACTCGATCACGGAACGTCTAACTCTATATTCAACAAAAAACAAATGTTAGGGGAAAGAAACAAATTTAGATATAACATTCTTAAATTAAAAACAAGAAAAAAAAATGTCCACGTCAGGATTAAAAAAAAAAACGCCGCACGAACATGCATTATATTCTAGATGGGAATACGGTCTTGATGCAAAGGTCCAATGATTGTCTCATTACTTTAAAAGCAATCTATGGTTCCCTTACCATCACCAGTACCACACCACAATGACGTCTCTAAAATCAATGGTAGCACATTTATCATTGCATCATGCATTAACTCCCTTTGCCTAAACTACCAGTGGAACGTGTCATATTATATTGCGTATTTCGATCAGTAGTGATTGACTTTAAAGAAGAAAGATGATGCAAAAAATTGAACGCTTACCACATTGCTTATAGGGCTATTCCAGTTTGGTACTGATCTGTTCTATTCTCCCAGATGCCAGCAACATAATATCACCTATGGCTAACTAGTGAAACAGCCATGACGAAAATAAACGACAGAGAACCCCGTCATAATCACTACACTTGGAAAGGTGTTGCCCGAAATTCCTCATTATGAAGCAATATCAAGTCACTTCCTTCCCTGCCTGTCTTTAACTCCGTTATTTGGTCAAACAATAACCTGGAATTCCAAAGAGATAAGCGAGACGCCATGCACCTGGACTAGAGTTAATTAATTCAGTTCCCATTCATGTTAGTTATGTAAACGAACACGTTCCTAAATATCCTGCTACAGTATAACAAGAACAAATGAAGAGAAAAGGAAAGAGAAAACGAATCGTGGCAAGCGGGACACTGTAACAAGGGGCAATTTACAACATTAAGTGTGACAAAATTATTGAAGCAAACCCAATCTCCAAACTCCAATACAAAGCAAGGGAAATAGAGCAGCCGTGTTCACGGGTTACGTACACTTGATAAAATAATACGATAAATGACATCGGAGTAAAGCTGAACTGCCGAAAAAAAAGAGAGAAAAAAAAAGAAGAAAGAACGGATAAAAGTCCTGCGGGGGTCGAACCTCTCGCCTTCCGGTATGGCGTTATGAAGAACCAGCGCGCTAACAGTTTATGCCACATTGCTGTCCTGAAGATCGAGTGCAAAACTTAAATGTAAATACTATTGTGACAGTGTCGACTTGTGATGGCGCTATTCAATTTCTCACAAGTGGCAGCGTGGATTCGATCAATATACAGTTGCAAAGAAAAATTGGGAATCGTTCCGTACAGATTGCATTCTCATTTTCAGTTTTAAATTGCAAAATTGTCAACCTGATGAGGAGATTTGAAAACATAAAATGCATGATTACTAAAGCTTATTGTCTAAACTACAACATATTTATGTTTCAGAGGAAATGGAGCAAAATCAGATGAGGTAAAGGTGCTTAAACGTTGTCAAGTCAATGCATGGTTTAAAAAAAAAATCACCTCCCATAGACATAACACGTAAACTTGTCTGATTTTGAGTCTTTACCTTTAATCACAATTTCTAGTGTGATGACGTCATCATATTTCAAAACCATCACATGGACTTGAAAGGCAAATGTTCAAACTGCAACATATCTGAATTTGGGATAATATTGAGCTTAAACAACAGAGATACGAGCAAATGAATGTCAGAAACAGTACCTCAAAAAAATCAATTCCACTTTTTTCATCTAAAATGACGATATGATGACGTCATCGCGTTTTCCTGGCAATATTGATACCAGGAATGTTATTTACAATTCATATACTTTTGTAATATGCAATAGAAATATAGGGTCAACGGACGATTTAAAGAGCCATGGCGAAATAAACAAAGACATGTTTTTTCACTATATTTGCAGAAAGACGCTCACGTGGAATTTCAACTTTGACGCCAGTGCATTCCTTTGTTATAGGTCGAAATCGATCGGAAATCAATGGATATTGTTACTCAAAGTATCAGGAATCCAAATCAGTCAAAAAAATTGCATTTTCATGTTGCTTACGGGCTCTGCGCGCGGAATTGCGCGGACGGACGCGCACGCGAGAAAATGTTTGAAACGCTTAAAATTGTCTGAAACTTCGAGATTTCCCATTGGGAAGTCGTTTTGAGCCTTTTAAAATTTTGACGCGCGCTTACGCGCGCGTAATGATGACCTGTGTAACTAGCGTTAAAAAGTAAGATAGAGCGTGACCTGAACTTCATGTCCACCGAAAATGATACAGAAATGACATCTAGTTATGAAGTTATGATCGATCATGTGACAAGGTCCGAAAATCACAAAATGGCGCCTAGATGACGTCATAGATATGTTACTGTCATGAAAACCTTATTGTGGCTAGATTTTGTCATGAGACATGTTGACTGAAAATGTCATGTTATTTCGTTATGTCATTCTTGAGATATTGACGACACAAAATTGTCCAGAAAGAAAGAAGAATAAAAAAAAATAAAGAGAGATTTTGACAATCACAATAGGTGATACGCTGATAGCGTATCACCTAACTAGAATGAAACCGTTTATTTTGTGCGGGAAATGAGGGAGTAGGGTTAAAATCTCCTCATCTGCCATTATCGCATTGACAGAAAAGGCAATTAACAGACGATGTACTGCTTCATTTCTGTGCCATTTTCTCACATAGTGTATATAAACAATATATCCAGTCTGGGTGAGCAGAAATACATTTGCATTTTTCTAATAACCTCTATAGCTTTAAAGTGATATTATATAACTTATTAGAATTGGACCATCTCAATTTATTCAAAAACATCATCAAAATAAGAGAGAGTATGTAGATGCAGTTTCATAGAAAAAGGAGAAAAGGGTAATTCACAGTGATGAGAAGAAGTATCAGTGAAAACAGGTTTATTGCCATGTAATCTTCCCACCTTGTCAAGAGGGTTGTATCACAAGCCTTACCATTCCGCCCGTATGTGTGCCACCCTCAAATCCTAGTTTGTTACAAGAGTAACCAAATCAGTTTCAACACCGTATCCTCCACTGGATGTCGTGTGTGGCACATTAGCAAAGGGTTTGAGACAAAAAAAAAATATTACCAAAATGGGGTAACTAATAATGATGTCGTAGACCACAATACCATGCAATTTCATCGTGTTTGACAGGTGATTACCGAAGAAAGAGTGGCATTCTGATGGGACAAAGAGACACTAGATGTCTAAGTATTGTTAAATATACAAAAATGTGAACAGTAATTATGATAAAAATGTTTCCAGTCTAAACCGCCTACAGTTATGGTTAAATGAGAAAAATAGTGATATGTCTTTATATTGTCACGGGGTCTCTCTTTGGAACATAGTCGTATGTGGTATAGTTATTAGGAGATTGTGAGTGTGATGTACTGGGTCGGAGAAGTGTGAGAAGACATGTATCGTTCCTTTGAGATTCCGTGATAGATGAGGTTGGTAGCGGGCCTCACGGACTGTAGAATGGATGTCGAAGCATGACAGACTGCACTAAGACTCAAGTTCCGGTTCACAATGACTTTATTAAGGCGACACGACACTCGCCTGCTCCACATGACATTCAATACATGTACGCGGTATAACATTGTCATTCTTGAGATCTGCCGAAGTCTGACACTAATCCCAGAACTCGATCTCGCTCACAGTAATCTCAATGTAATCTTATCCCTGTCTGCCTAACAAAGAGAAATCTTGCTCTATTTATAGTGGACATGGCAGTGACCATCAGTTGAGGTAGCTGTCAATCACGTTTACAAAGCAGACGGTCAAATTAGACACACCAGACCCAGCGTAAACAAGAAACAAAGACCAAGAAGGGAGAGGAGGAGAGAGAGACTAGACGGGGAACAAAGAACAGCATAGGAGAGGGGAAGAGAGGAGGACCGGATTACAAACAAAGAACAACATAGGAGAGGGGAAGAGAGAGAGGCTGGACGAGAACAAAGAACAAAATAAGCAAGGGAGAGAGGGAGACGAGGCGAGAGACAAAGAACAACATAAGAGACAATAGACGAGCTAATTAAGACGAAGAGAAGAGAAGAGACAGAGAAGCCGCTGAGCTGGCAGTGTACCTCGCTTACACAACAGAAACACACAGAGCCTAATTATTACCTAGCTTACATAACAAAAACACAACACAGTACTGAACCCTATACTTAATCATATACGTAAAACCTTTACAATATTTCAGGCTTTATTGCAAAAATTCTATATGGCAGGATGTTTTGTGATACAACCGACATGCACATAGGCATCAAAAGTGATATCTCACACATTTTTTTTTTTAAATCACATGCTCCCAAAGGTACACAGGACCTTTAAGTCCCACGACTGCCTCTAAGTTCTGTAGCGGCCTATGTCACGTTTTGTTGTTTCCACCGCTTTTAATTACGGTCTACTAGGTTTCTTATTGGCATCGTAACTGCCGTGGCAAACTTTTTGACAGTTCAGAAATCTAGCACGGCATCCACGGCAATCTCGCATATCATAATAATCTGTCCGGCCCATCCCCTGCTGCCATTGTCCCACGTCCATCTCGTTTTGTCTGAGACCCCGTTTACAGTGCGGGGCTGGGCCGAGCCGCGACCGAGCCGTGGCCGAGCCCAGCCTCAATTGCGAGGCCGAGCCCCGCAATTTTGTCCGTTTACACTGCCTTTCAACATTTTGTCGTAGTGGCGCTCTCCTTGTAAACAAGCACAATTTGGTATTGTCTGGTTTTCAGACCCTTTGCCAGACCCGTCACCGTTCGGGCAAAGGTCTTTGCCGAAGGAAAAAAATCCTTTGCAGGACAAAACCACCTTAAACTATACTAGTTTTCGACGTTGGGGGGGTTGATATCCTGAATAGCGAAAGATACAGGTAGAGGGTTTGGAAGCTAGACTAAACTTGGCCGCGCAATTGCGTTTACACTAAGACCCCGTTTACAGTGCGTTTACACTGAAGTGAAGGTGGACTCGGCCGCGTAAAAGGCCAAATGCGGGGCCAAAATTGGCCTCGCATTTGGCCTCGCTCTGGAGGTGGTCTCGGCCGCGGCCGAGCCCGGCATTTTCTCAGTGTAAACGCAAACTGGGCCAAATGCGCGGCCAATTTTAGTCTGGCTTCCAAACCCTCTGCCTGTACTATTTCGCTATTCAGGATATTAACCCCCTCAACGTCGAAAACTAGTATAGCTTAAGGTGGTTTTGTCCTACAAATGATTTTTTTTTTCCTTCGGCAAAGGCCTTTGACCGAACGGCGACTTCGTCGCCACGGAATTCATTCGGCAAAGGGTCTGAAAGCCAGACAATACCAAATTGCGTTTGTTTACAAGCAGAGCGCCACTACGACAAAATATTGAAAGGTTTGAATTAAAAGCGCGGCCGAGCCCAGCAGTGTAAACGGACAAAATTGCTGGGCTCGGCCTCGCAATTGAGGCTGGGCTCGGACCAGCCCCGAACTGTAAACGGGGTCCAAGAAAAGGCCGGGCTCGGCCGCTGCTCGGCCGCGGCCGAGACCACCTCCAGAGCGAGGCCAAATTCGAGGCCAATTTTGGCCTCGCATTTGGCCTTTTGCGCGTTTACACTGAAATGAAGGTGGGCTCGGCCGCGGCCGAGCCTCGCACTGTAAACGGGGTCCAAGGTGACCTGAAAAGTGACTGCTGTGGCCGCCAGGAACATGGTGTAAACGCAGCATCAGACATTAAGGAAATTGAAGATCCAGCTAATTTAGAATACCCATGTAGTCAAAGTATCACACATTATTTTGTGTCTGCCTGTTACATTCTCCGAGATATTTTTTTCAAACCCGTACGGTCTAGCACTATGTACACAACGCATCTTAATGTCTTAATGTCTTAATTGTCTCAGTCATCGCTCATTGTCATGGGCGTAAATCCGGGGGGGGGGGGGGGGGGGTGATGTAGACCCCCAGAAATGGAGGAAGGGGGACGGGCAGGCGTGTACAATCACCCCCCCCCCCCGAAATTTGGAGACAAAAAAAAAAATGGAAGAAGCACAAATGTGATGTGATTGTATAAATTTTGGCATGTTGCCTGACGTTCTTAGGCCCGCCTTCAGAGAGCTAACATCTTTCAGGATAATTTCTTACTTATACATAATTTTCGCAAGAGCTCGCTCGCTTTCCTCGCTCGCGAAAAAAGTAATAACCACATAAGGTATGGTCCAGACATTGACCACGTCAAATAGTATAGGCCTACATAATATTCTAAACATGCTATGACGTGCGCAACTCGGGACCACCTGCAAATTATGTACGAAAACAAACAAACAACAACAACAAACTATACCGCCATAATTGAAACCCCCTCCATTTCCTGAATCATTCAGCAAACGATGATGACTCTGATGACTCTATCAAGATACATCTATGGGCATACACAGGGATGATCAGGGGCGTCGATCCTATCTCGGGGAGGGTGTTGCAAAGGGGCATTTGTCGCGCCCCCACGGAAATGTTGAGGGCAGACAAATCATTTGTCCCCCAAACAATTCCCGAGATGAGGACATATCTCGAACTGCCTTTTTGGAAAATTGTCCAAATACCGCCAGAACTATGCACCAGATCGTTGAATCGCAATCATAAACATGTAAAAGCTCCATCAGTGGGTCCCTTGTGATAGACTTTGTACACTTTTGTCGTATTTCCTAATATTTTATCAAAGAGTGTGCAGCAGATCTTCACTTGCAAAAGCTCCCTCATATGCAGAGGCGTCGATGGGAGGGGGGGGGGGGTGATGGTTTCCCCATAAAAGTATTGGGGACAAACATATCATTTTGCTCCTCCACGTAACTCCCGAGATTTTCTTACTTTTTTGATAGAAAACTGTCTAAATATCTCGCCCAAAGATGGCTGAATTTCAATTCTAGAAATACAACATCTCCCTCGCGTGAGAGGGGGATAACCCCTTCCATACCTTCCCAGTTCGGTCCTTTCTACTTAATATACTTTTAGATTGACAGATTTCCAAATGTTTCATCGAAAGTGTGCACAAGATCTGTCACTTCGGTTTAAAAAAGAAATGCAAAAGTGCCGTCGGGTGGGTGGGAGGAGATATGAAGAGTTTGTTCGCAAAAACCGATAAGTCCATATTTGCCAAATGGAGATATTTGCGATTAAAGGTCCAGAAATATAAAGATAATGATAAGAAAATGTTTGCTTCTTTTGACCATAACTTCAAAAATGTACCTTTATGTAGTGACCAATAGCTTCTCCAAAATGTGCACCAGATTGCTGAATTTCAGTTCTGAAAATGCAAAATCTCTCACGCATGGGAGGGGACACCCCATCCAACACCCTCCCCCGTCCGATTCTTAACCGTCATTCATGCTGTCATTACTCCTGTAAAAGAACAAAGAGAGAAAACTGAAGGAAACCAATACGAAATAGGAGTTAAGGTTTCCAAGGAAATGTAATTTCTTAGCATCAATATGTGGATCGGAAATGCTTAAGAACTCACCAAAACAAATATTCATATAAAAGAAAAAAAAACTGCGTGCCTAGGCAACATTTGTACATGAAAATTCCAATGTCATGTCATGTGCATGTGATGGGAAATGTAAACAGTATGTGCGAATGCTTCTACGTTTCCTGCTAAACTTATTTGATAGTGGGGAAAATAAAAGAAAAGAAGTCTCGCTTCATGAGAGCCGATCCCGCTCTACACCACAACGCCTACGGATGTCTCAAGGTGGCGATGGGTTGGAATGTCTTCTTTAGAGCACCAACCGTAAGTGTAGATTAATCTGCACGCTATCTTTCGAAGAGCCACAATGCTTTGCTGAGGTGATATTAACAAAAAAAAAAAAAATGCTGCTAATGATCCGCTCACGTGACATCAAGCAGAAGTTTTTGCTTTTTTTTTTTTCAAAACATTTCAAATGGCATCTTGGTGACTTGCAGTCTGTTAAACATGTCAATATAATATGAAAAACAAATTGAAGGCCGCCTGCAATACAGCCTCACATTTTCCGACATCACACCAACTTTGATGAACACAATCCACATTATTGTGACGGAGGGGGAAAATGGTAAACAACAACATTGAAAGATTGATACATTTCTGCCAAGACAACAGACGGGAGCTGATTCCATATAAAATACATAAACATGTACTTCGATTTTTCCATGCATTTTTCATGCATTAGCCTACCCCTCGAGTCAAAAAGAAGCTTTCTTATCATCTCGTGCATCCTGTGCGATGCACCCATCATATAGCGACAAGCTTGTCTTCACCTAAACTGCTTAGATATTGTCATTGGAAGACTCTGATGATCGCATACAGTGGCTGTGCACCTATAAGAACGCTGGTCTGACCTCAGGATGTCTATCCAGTTTAGTCGTGGAGATCTGTGTGCCGATCCCTGCAATGTAAGCTCCATAGCGTGCTTCAGTGAAGATGCAGATGCTGCCCTGTCTTGAAAGAGATCGAGGGTATAGATCTAGACTAATTTCAGCAGGAGGTTACACTGAATAATCACTTGCTGGCAGAATTTTAACCGGATCATGCAGGTGATATTACCCGCTGCCAGCGTACCCTGGTTCAACATCTTGGATGCAAGATGGTGGCCATACTGGAAACAGGTAATATTGGGGCAGGGGGGCACCACTCTTGGCAAGGCCCAATTAAGGAGTATAGAGTATAAAGAAGACGATTAGAGCAAATAGGAGTTCCACTTATTCAGCGGAAAGATGTGAGATACCTAAAGAGGTATTAAAAATGCCCCAAATTGCCTGACTTGACCCAAATTTCACCTTGAAAGAGACCATGAGAGGTAATCTTGACCTTGAATTGTTGAAATGATATCAGGATCACATTCTCTAACACCAAAAACCCCTCCACAGTGGAAATATTTCTAATTCAAGCTCTTTCAGTTTGGTAATTACAATTGACCTTTAACCTGGATGGCGGCCATATTGGATTTAACCGATATGGCCGCCCCAAGAGGCGCCAGACTAGGCGCCCATCAAAAATTGAAAAAAAGTATAATATAAGTGACCTGTAGGCCAAATTTGGTGCTTTTGGAAGAATTTGAACCAAACACTTTATACTATGCCCTTAGACCCCCGACTATTGGGATTATTGCTTTGACTTAAATCAAGAAATTTGAAAAAAATACAATATACAGTAGATAGGGAGATATCTACTGCATTATTCCATAAAAAGGAATGGAGATCCATGTGGTATTTATTACCATTTTATTGATTTTATTTGGGCATCCTATTCAGGGCGACGATATATATAAAGGGGGGGGGGGGGTCATATCGCCTGTCAAGCAGAAAAAAAACCAAAATACCAGAGAAACAGCAACAAAAACGTCTTCATACTTTTTAGGTGTGATTTTCCTCCGAAAATCGGCTGACAAGCAAAAAAAACAAAACAAAAACAAGAACAAAAGTCTTCATATTTTTGTTGCCATTTCCCTCCCACTTTATATTTCATGCAAGAGAGTGGGGGATGCAAACATTCGATCCCTATAAAGTGTGGAGGGGGGGGGGGAACAGCCCCCCACCAAGCTTCCCTCCCTCCCCCCCCCCCCCCCCCCCCCCCCCCCCCCCCCCAAGGCTGCGCGCTGGTCCGGTTATAGGCTTGAAATCGAGGTGATGGTGACTGTCGCCGATCATCCCCCCCCCCCTCACTCCTCTGTATGGATTTACGCCGTTGCTCATAGCAGCATTACCATGTGCTTGATAATCGTGCTATTGCCTTCCATTTTGTATTGACACGCATGCCTCATTTTGTGACGCACAGTGATCAGCAATAATTTTGCCTTTAACAATATTTGGGAACGTCATAGAAAAAACAAAGATCATTACAACTCAACCATATCGAAAAAAAAGAATAAAAAGAAACAACAAAGAGATGAAAGTCGGAGATATTGCACGCATTGCTGATACTTGTTCTGACATAATTATAGCGAAAAAAACCCACAATGGGCATTGTCGGAGTCCTTTGTTTTTACAATGTACATAATCATCGTAACGTAATTGGTTAGAAGTCTACAACACTTATACGTTTGGCAAACAAAGCAATTATCAATATTGATGAGAAAACCATTGCCGGAAAGAAGCACCAAATTGTTCAATAATTACTCAGTCAAGTTACACTGCTTTTGGAGGTTTCGGGTTGTAAACGAATACTGTGGTATAGCGCTGCACTTCAAACGGCGGTAGGGGATACAGTTAATAGGATAAGATAATCTGCACAACACCATTTTAGTTTTCGTTTGTCATTCTCACTGTTTATTTCATTTGTCTTCGTGGGGAGAGGAGGATGGGCATTTCCTGAAGCGTTTCATATCTAAATATGTATTTTTTGACAAATTTGCACTCAGTCAATCAGAATGCAAGAATTTCCTGTCGCTTATAACAGTTTGTCAGAAAATAATCTGTCAAAACGCTTCGTGAAATGCTCCAATGTCTTGTTACCTAGTAACTTCTGGAAATAGCTCACATGCCATCTGACAAGGAGTTTGAAGGACCGACTCCAATACAGTCCTCGCTATGTGTCAAGAGTCATCTATACACAAATATTAATGTATATCATAGATGGTATACTTAGATTTGGGTGAATTTCAGTGAAATTCCAGACTACTCCCCTTTTCACCCAGTGAAGGGGATTTCAAAAGAAAGAAAAAATTGTCAAACAGATTTCAATGGAGAAGCTGTGTCTCTACACAAACATATTCATAAAAAGATGAAACATTAAAATTATAGCCTACGAATAATATCAAGCGTTGAAGCACCTATAACAAATGTCTTTTTTTTTCTGATTCAATATGCATATGCCGTGAACTACCTGCTGACACATGGCTAAGTAATACTTTGAAAGTTAGAGGCGTAAACCAATGTGACATAATGGCCCGAATTCACAAAGGTGGTTTCAAATGAAACTACGGTTTCTCGAAACCACGGTTCCTAGAAACCGTGGTTTCGAGTCTGTGATTAACAAATTAATGGTGGACTCAAAAAAACACGGTTTCATTTGAGTCCACGGTTTCAGACCATCCCAAACAGTTGACTCAAAATCGTGACGTAGAAGACTGCGGAGAAACCATGATTTCGAGCGAAACCACCTTTGTGAATTCGGGCCATTGATTCATCATCATTTTTTTTATCCATAGTCACATCAATGAATAGGTATGTCGTACTATTTCTGCGAATAGCAAGCCATGCACATATGACTTCCATCACGCGCTTTAGAGTCAGACGCTTTATAGGGCTTTTTACACTTGTAAATTTTTGCTTAGCCCCGGACCAACGGTGGGGCTAAGGGGGGGGGGGGGGGGGGGGCTTAGCCCCACCGTTGGTACGGGACTATCCTTAGCCCACTTTCTGTTTACACTCGTTTTTGCCAAAGTGGGCTAGCCCCACCGATAGTACGGTACTATCTGGCCCTGCAAAATAGCAGGGGTTAGCACCGCAATTGCGGTGCCAAGCAAGTGAGTGTAAACAGAACGAAAAAAATAATCCTGGGCTAAGCGACGGAGACGAAGTCCGACCCTCACTGACCAATCAGAAACGAGGCAATCAAGTGCTGCCGCAGCGTGCGTGTACGTGTACAGTACACAGCGTAATTATGAATATTCATGTGGTTTGGAAAGTCCGGGGCTAAGAAATACGAGTGTAAAAAGGTCTGTTTTCTCCTTAGCCCCGGACAAGAGATAGTACGGGACTAATTGGCGAGTGTAAAAAGCTGAAAAAATTGGTACGGGACTAACGATAGTCCTGGGTCAGAGAAAGTCCGGGGTTAAGAATCACAAGTGTAAAAAGCCCTTATGAGGACGGGGCAATATGTTACTTCAGAAACACATTAATAAATGTGCGAAACATTCGGATTATTTCAAATCATAATTCCAAGTTTTAAGAGAGACGACATGGAACGTTTTCATCTTTAACTCTGCTTTGAAGCCACGTGTACTTTGTCTTTCCTCTGTTTTGCCTTGACGTAACGTAAGAGATAATTAGGCCCTACTCTCCATCAGGTAAGAGTGTGGGCAATTTGTTATTAAATGTTTCGTCACAGTGAATGTTTGTCTTCTCATGTTATAAAGAGACATTTTGACAGAAAAACACTGAGATATAGTATCTCCTTCCCACGAAGTGCTCTGAATTCGTATCAATTGAATTCTTCCATAATCCTGATAGTTGAAGCATGACTTGCATGAATGTTATTGATTATAGTTGCAATAAATCATTTTTTTTTCATTTAGTATTAGAAGTCACTTGAAAACATCATGTGGTCTATTGTGATGATCATGATTGATTACATACTGATTAAGGGGAAATGGAATGTAACGGATATGAATCTAAATGTTGGTACAAACAACTGATTAAAGGGACTGTACAGTACTGGTTGAAGTAGGGATTCATGTTTTGAACATTCCTAAGTGAGATAATGAAAAGCCTCTTATGAAATATGAAATAGCATGTAATTTTAAGAAGGATTCCACGTTTATTTGATGAAAATTGGTTTTCAAATGGCTGAGATATCCAAAAATGTGCTAATAATAAAAGGCGACGTGCCCAATAATAAAAGGCGACGTGCCCCAACTTTATTAGTATCTCTTTGTTTCACCTTGTTTTTGGATATCTCAGCCATTTCAAAACCGATTTTCATCGAATAAACTTTTGATACCCCTTCGAATTGCATGCTCTTTGACATCTCATAGAGTGGTTTCTGAATATTTCACAAAACGTTAAAAGCTAAATCTTCACCTCGACCAGAACTGTACACACCCTTTAAACAGAAGCATTGCCAACCGATAAAGTGATGGTAACATTTTCGACCATCACTGTATTATATTCCACCAGTCATGGGTGACACCACATCAGGGTAAGCTTCATTGTTTCCAATGGAACAGGAAACATGTGAAATATCTGAGCTGAAATGTAAAAGGAACTCCCTTGGTCATAGTTTATCCCCCCCCCCCCCCCCCTTTCTTCTCCCCATTAGCGCATGCTTCAGAATTACGAACCATGAGAACAAATTATGATAACATACTGAATGCATTACTCATCTATTGTTTAATGAAATACTGGCAACAAGCCTCATGCTGGCTGCTTTCTGTCACGTTTCAATGATTTCATGCATGTGAGCTTTATTTACGCTCGGATGTGCCCACACACATATATGTACATGCACTCACACACATACACACACACACACACACACACACACACACACATCCACGCCATAGCATTATTTGATTATAACACAGTGTGAGAAACACAATGTGAACACAATGTGAACACAATGTGAACACAATTTGAACACATTGTGAACATAGTGTGAAATCTCTCCACACTGTTAAATTCGAGCGTTTTAACAGTGTGAACAGATTGTGAATCATCAATTCACCGTGTGACACAGAACATTACTATGTGAACACTCTACATTACTATGTGAAAACTCTGTGAAAACCAATCCACAGTGTGAAATCATCTCTACACTGTTAAATTCGAGCGTTTTCACATAGTCGACTATGTGACCACAATGTGAAAACACTGTGGGACACTGTGGGTGTTTTTTTTTTTCAGTGGGGAGACGCACTAAATTTAATTTCATCTGTCTTAGAATGGTAGTATGTTATCTATAGTTCGTACAATAGAAGCTGATATCAGAAGGAAATTCTCATTGTCGATAATTTACAGAATAGCTGTTCGTGGCACAGTGCCAGTGGATGGATTATCATCATTAGAAGAAGGGGGACGTTTTTAAAGTACAACTGGTCACTTCGATTAATAGACCTGATGAATCATACATCGGTTAGAGCGCTATACGAGGTGTTAGTAAAAATTAACTCGGTTGTCCGAAGGCACTAGTTTAGAAGAATACAGATGAGTTTTAATCACGTGATTGTCTCTATAGTTGACTTGTCTTTGTCTTTCGCGTGTGGCTGGACTCTGTTTCCCGTGACGAACCTCTCTTCTCCTCTCCGAAATTAATCTATGGCGCCTTCGACACAGACTAATCCAAAATGGGCACCGTGCCCTCCAACACCTCTCTACTACCAGGAGACTCCTCCCTGCTTACTTCCCTCTCCAAATTAGACAAATTGACATGGGCGTCACCAGGGGGGGTGCGTTGGGTGCGAACGCACCCCCCTTCAGATCCTTAAAAAAAAAAAAAAAAAAAAAAAATCTGTCTGCGAGCGACCTCAACGCCGGACACTAAATAATTATTCTTTTCTATTTTTTTTTTATTTTGCACCAGGGACAAAAAAAAAAAAAAAAAAAAAAAAAAAAAATCGTCGGCAAAAACAGTTCGCACCCCTGGTTCTGGCAGCACTGATTTTATACATACTAGTATTCTACAGTGTTTACTATTTATCGACCGTACTGTACATCCGTACGATACGGAGCACTTACACACGTTTGCATGTATATACGTGTGCTACTTACAAGTATGTAGGGTATATGTACGTTATTTCTGACCAATCCATATTGCCAGCCCAAGAGCGAGCCTTAGCCTCATTAAAAAAAGAATGAAATAAAAATGGAGGGGCAAGCATATCATTTTGCCCACCCCCCCTCCATAATTCCAGAGACGAGAAGATTTCCTTATCTTTTTTTTTGACAGAAAAACAAAAAGTTACCCGCATACTTTGAGGGGCAAGCATATTTTAGTTTTGCCCCCCCCCCCCCATAATTAAAAATTCCCGAAATGAGAAGATTTTCTTGCTTTTGAAAGAAAACAAAAATGTTGCCCCTATAAAAATATTGGAAGGCAAGCTTACCATTTGCCCCACCCCACATAATCATAATGAAAAGATTTTCTTGCTTTTTTGTCAGAATTCAAGAAATCTGTCCAATTATTTCACCCAAAAGCAGTGGCGTAACTACGGGGGGGGGGGGGGTGCGCCTCCCTCCCAATCCGCTGGTGAAAAAAAAAGACTTACCGAAATAGTAATTCAAGTGTTAGTAAACTGCTTTTGAAGGAAAGGGTGATCAAGAAATAAGATATTTTTCTATGATTTCTTTTAACCATAATTGGATAGGTATATAGTGTGAAACATTGTTCAAAAAGCCCGGAACCGACAAAAGATTGTGATTCAGCGTGATTCCTATAATTCTGCATATAAGCAGGATGTGCGCAGTGTACTCAGTACATCCGAACGAAGAGTCGCTACAATGTTGCGCAATGTGATGTAGAATGTACACCTTTGTACCTTACGCTTCGTTATATCAAAGCTAGATCATTGATTTTGCAGTGTTGCTTTACATACTAGTCTATATAAAAAGTGAATTTAATGTCTTGCATCGCCAATAAAAAGACTTGACCTGACACACACAAACAAACACGCACATTAGTTTAGGGGATGCTCTAAAGTGCAGATTTCGGACATCCTTCCCCCGCTTGGTCACATCGACGCCACCTCGCTGGTCATACCTCCCCCAGTCATGAACATAAACCCACACCCTTGACTACCAGTGACGGATCCAGGGGGAGGGACGCACCGGGCGTCCGTCCCCCCACCCCCCCCCCCTTTAATTTCCAAAGCGAAAAAAATAATAATATAGCTTCAAACGGCAGTTTTTGGACAGTAAAATGTCAACATTTTCAAGCTCGCTCGCTCCGCTCGCTCGCATTTAGTCGTAATGCCATTTTCCTGAAGTTGCATGCGGGCACTTATTGCCGGCAGTTGCGCCTGGTGCGCCCCCCTTAATTTCCAAAAGTGAAAAAAAAAGCTACAAACGGCAGTTTAGGGACTGTAAAATGTCAAAATTTTCAAGCTCGCTCGCTCCGCTCGCTCACATTATTTTAAATTCTCCTGATAATGCTGTCAGTAATTGCCAGCAGTTGCGCCCGGTGCGCCCCCTTAATTTCGAAAGCAAAAAAGTTATAGCTTCAAATGGCAGTTTTGGGACTGTAATGTCAAAATTTTCAAGCTCGCTCGCATTTAATCTCTATGCCATTCACCTGATGTTACTGCCAGTTCAGCAGTTGCGCCCGGTGTGCCCCCCTCCCTTAATTTCCAATGCGAAAGAATATAGCTACAAACGGCAGTTTTTTTTTTTAACTGTAAAATGTCAAAATTTTCAAGCTCGCTCTCTTCGCTCGCTCGAATTTAATTGTTATGCAATTCACCTGATGTTGCTGCCAGTAATTGCCTGCAGTTGCGCCCGGTGCGCCCCCCTTAATTTCCAATGCGAGAAAATATAGCTAAGGACGGCAGTTTTTGGACTGTAAAATGTAAAATTTTCAAGTTCGCTCTCTTCGCTCGCTCTCATTTAATCGTTATGCAATTCACCTGATGTTGCTGCCAGTAATTGTCAGCAGTTCCGCCCGGTGCCCCTCCCCCCTTAATTTCCAAAGCGAAAAAATATGGCTAGGAACGGCAGTTTTTGGACTGTAAAATGTAAAATTTTCAAGCTCGCTCGTTCCGCTCGCTCGAATGTAATCATCATGCTCTCCTGATATTGCTGCCAGTATTTGCCAGCAGTTGCGCCCCGGATGCGCCCCCTTAAATTCTAAAGCGAAGAAATATTATAGCTTATTTTGTTTGTTTATTTTTTACCGTAAAATGTCAAAATTTTCAAGCTCGCTCGCATTTAATTGTTATGCAATTCTCCTGATGTTGCTGCCAGTAATTGCCGGCAGTTGCGCCCGGTGCGCCCCCTCCCCCCCCCCCCCCCCCCTCCTTTATTTCCAAAGCGAAAAAATATGGCTCCAAATGGCAGTTTTTGGAGTGTAAAATGTCAAAATTTTCAAGCTCGCTCTCTTCGCTCGCTTGCATTGAACTGTTATGCCATTCACCTGATGTTGCTGCCAGTAATTGCCAGCAGTTGCGCCCGGTGCGCCCCCCCTTAATTTCCAAAGCAAAAAAAAAATGGCTACAAACGGCAGTTTTTGGACTGTAAAATGTCAAAATTTTCAAGCTCGCTCGCTCGCTCGCTCGCATTTATCATTGTTATGCCATTCACCTGATGTTGCTGCCAGTAATGGCCAGCAGTTGCGCCCGGTGCGCCCCCCCCCCCCCTTAATTTCCAAAGCAAAAAAAAAAGAAAAAAAAAAGAAAAAAAAGATATGGCTACAAACGGCAGTTTTTGGACTGTAAAATGTCAAAATTTTCAAGCTCGCTCGCTCCGGTCGCTCGCATGCATTCTCCTGATATCGCTGCCAGTAATTTGTCGTTTCACACCGTCATTCCATAATCCATTTATAGGGGGTACAACCCCCTCCGGCGCTTCCACACCCTCCCCCCACCCTTGCTCGCTCCCTCGCATACCAACACCCCCCCCCCCCCTCCCAAAGATGAAATCCTAGCTACGCCGGTGCCCTTTCCCCGGTTGGTTCCCCCCCCCCAAAAAAAAAAACAAACAAACAAAAAACAAAAAACAAAAAAACAAAAAAACAAAAACAAAAAAACAAAAAAAAAACCAAAAAAAACCAAAAAAAAACCCAAAAAACAAACATACAAACAAACAAACAAACAAAAACCAGTAAAAGTCTAGGGATTGAGAGCTTCCTATATTCCAAATGTCTGTCCAAAAAATCTCGTAAACATTTAGTGTCAAAACGCACCCCCCTTGAAAAAAAGCTGGTGACGCCCATGATTGAGGATATAAACCAGCTTCAGCTGCCCCTCACAGGTATTTGTTCACTCATTAACATAACAATACTCCGTTCTCCTAGAATATGACTTGATGCGGCCTATTGGAATGCTAATGCCATTGCTCGAAACGTATTGTGCCGTGGGCATAGGTGAGATACCCCAACCCTGTATAGATACCCCGCGTATGCTAATCTTGTTCTTTTCATTTTTCGTTCTGATGAACATGTAGCTGTCAGGCGACGTTCACACGGCGTCTGGCCAGGCTAGACCACACAATATTTTCTGAAGTCCCACGACCGCGTCTAAGTTCTCGAGCGGCCTATGTCACGTTTTGTTGTGTCCACCGCTTTTGATTACAGTCTACTAGGATTCTTATTGGCATCGTGACTGCCTTGGCGAACTTGTTGACGGTTTAGAAATCAAGCACGGCATCCATAGCAACCACGCATGCCATAGTTATCTGTCTGGCCCATCCCCGTGCGTTGTCCCACGTCCTTCTTGTTTTGTTCACGGTGACCTGAAAAGTGACCGCGGCTGTGCCGGCGGCCAGGAACATAGTATAAACGCAGCATATCAGACATTAAATGGAATATGCACGCTAATTGGGAGCACCCATGTTGTCAAAGTGTCCTACATTGTTTTGTGTCTACCTGTGACATTCCATGAACTATATTCAAACCAGTATACGCTCTAGATTTACAGTATGCACGCAAATGACTACTAGTATTCAATTTGTCTCGCGTCGCCATCATAACTCGGTGTTATCATGTACTTGATAATCCTGCTACTACCTTCCCACGTTATTTTATGGCATAGTGCAGATCTTTTGTAGTATTATCAGGTAGGTCTATATAGTTTTATATGCATGACTGATTTTCTGACACACAGTCTGTGAACAGGAAGAATTGTTATTTTGCCTTTAACAATATTTTGGGACGTAATAGAAAAGATACAGATCATTACAACTCAACCATATCGAACAAAAATGAAAACAAACAAAAATAAATCATAGTCGGAGCTATTGCACTCACTTCTGATAAAACAATGTGCATTGTGAGAGTCCTTTGTTTTTACAATGTACATAATCGTGGTAACACTCGGTTAGAAGTCTAAAACGCGTATACTTTTGGCAAACAAAGCAATTCAACTATCAATATTGATGAGAAAACCATTGCCCGGAAAGAAAAATCAAATTGGCGGTTGGAGTTGTTAACGAATACTCCAGTCATTGCTAGTAACGTCACGCTTTATACTGCATTATAAGTGGTTGTTACAGACAATAGTTATGTTGTATAATGCACAACACTATTCAATTTTCGTTTATTATTCTCGCTGTTTTTCCCTTTTGTCTTCTTGAGAAAAGGGAACATTTCCTGAGTTCTTTTGTAGATTTTTTTTTCTGACAAATTTCCACTCATTCGACCAGATGCAAGGATTTCCGTAGCTTATAACAGTTTGCCAGAAAAAAAAAAATCTGACAAAACGCTTCATGAAATGCCCCAATGTCTTGTTATCTCGTAACTTTTGGAAATAGCCCACATGCCATCTGACAAGGCGTTTGTATTATCATTAATTAATTCATGCACCCGTACATATCAAAAGCGCCACAAAGACATTTTTAGCATGCTTCACTGCTTTGATTCCATGGTCGTCACCGCCAGCAAGCCGGGAGATGAACAAGACGGAGATTCGAGAAATCTAAAACTATAATTATGCGCAGAAGAAAATAACTCACAAAAATCAAGTAAAGTGAATGTGCAGTTGTGGTGTATGTTAGGGAATCATACCTCAAACTACTTCGCTTGGGAGAAGCAGGCAATTTTTAAAAGAAAGCTAACATTTTGGCAGAATGATTGTCATTTGTGATCTCAATATTTCACTTTTCTCCAGCTTATTCCAGAGCAAAAAGGGACGGTAATGTAAGAGAACAGATATATCTTGCCATTAGGCAAGGTCTTATGCGCGTGTGAAAATGTGCGAATCAGCAATTACCCATCTTTTGACACAAAATTTGTAATGATCTCAGGTTTGCTGCTCCTCATCATCTGTATTTATACAAAGACATTTCCGTCTGAAAAAAGGCACATCAGCGAAACAAGACTGAAATGAGGGAAACGATTCTTTTGCTAGTGACGATACATGATTACACAATCGTTATTGTCAAGACACCTGAATGTACTCATTAAGATGCACATAAGCAGGTGTCGGTGACGATCATTACATCAAAGAAAGACTGCCATGAATAGTCCGTGCTATATTAGGTCCATGGATCAGCCATGGATGTTTGAGTGGAGTCACAACAGTCTTATTCGCTTTGATCCCATGCTCGAAGCCGCCATTCAAAAATATTTGAAGTATGTGTCAAACTGGATCTGCCGCTCAGATGCGAAGACAAATGACTCGTGTCTCATTGCATAATCAGCAGCCACTTTCCAAGGAAGATATGTCTTTGTGATGGTAATTACTTTTCGCTATCTCTACTGGCAAACGATGGACGGTAGACAATGGTAAAGGCACGGGGGTGCGCGAATAGAAATTGCTCAAATATTGCTGAAATAGATATCAAAATTACTCGAATGTACGTGATTGTACGCTAATCTGACGTATTAATTTATAAAGAACTATACTTGAAGATGATACCACATTAGTTTCATTTTGCGAATATAAGGGGAAAAGTGATAAAACCTGCTTTCCATGAGGATAAAATTTCAAACACTTTCACAAAATACAGCTCAGATTTACACTTTTGCACATATTTTCCAACGGAATTGACTTTTTGTTTTATATGCTTTATCATTAGGGGAAATTTCATTGCATTTGATACATAAACGAGCAGCATACACCCGATATTATGTTAGAGTTGAAAATGAATCTTCAGATTGCTCAGAAAGATGGCGGCTTCAAGCATCGAACATCAAAGGCACAAATGCACCTGTGGAATCCTTTTGTCCATTCATAGAAAACTGACAGCTGATTGAATAATTACAGTCAGTTGTAACTCCATCTCTCGAACCTCCTTGGATCAGCCAAGCATTTGCGACGACAGTTGCCGCGGTATCCCAGACTACCCCCGTTTTCACCAACGGAAGGGGATTTGAGAAGAAAGAAAGAAAAATGTCAAACAGGTCTCAACGGTGAAGCTGTGTCTTTACACAAACATTATTTATAAAAAGGTGAAAAATTCAAATTATAGCCTACGACCAATATCAAGTGTTGAGGCAACTATAACATGATTCAATATATCATATGTTTATGAGTGAACTACACCTGCTGAGCTTGAAGGTTAGAGGAGCAATAACTTGAAGGTTAGAGGAGCGTAAACCGAATCCATCATAACGATTTATCATCATTTTTTTTTATCCACAGTAACAGCAATGAATAGTTTTGTCGTAATATTTCTGCGAACAGCAAGCCATGCACACATGACTTCCGCCAAACGCGTCAGACATCAGAGTCAGACGTTTTGTGAGGACACGGAGACACACCTGGGCTCCCTTCGTGAAAAAAAGCTTTGAATACATTAAAAGTCTCATTTCTACACTTTTGAAACGTGAATGGTACACGTGACATTAATGTCTGTAGTTGTGATAAATCACCTTCCATTATTTGTGGGCAGTCATTTGGAAACGTCTCTTGAAATGTTTGTAACCATGTTAGTGCAATGTAATAGGCTCTTTCCCCAGGGCTCAATGATAATGCCTTGTTCGTCAGGTTGTGACGCAGGAGCGGATCCTGGAATTCTGTAAAAGGGGGGGGGGGTGCGGCGCAACTGATATTCGTGGTGCCACTTCCAGATTTCAATTCATTTTTTTTCATTTGTTTCTAACGAAAAATAAAGGGGGTTTGCGCCGATTGCGCCCCCTCTGGATCCGCCACTGTGACGATAGTTTATAGATCAGTTCGACAAAGGCTAAACGCTTAACTATGAGGCGTCAGGTACATAGATTTTAAATGTTTGCTCTCCCTCGACTTGCTAAGCCACAAATTAACGAATTTGCCAAGCATATACATTTAATCAAAATATGCGTCAGTCAATTTACCAGCTGAGCAGAGTTCCAGAGTAAAAATCACATTACGGAACTGCCTCTTAATCATTTATTTTACGAGGTAACTATCGGAACAGGTATTTCTAATAATATATTTGGCAAATTGGACATTTATATCAACATAGTGAATTTATTTTGCAATTATATACATTCAATGATCGTTTTATCCAATAAGATAGTCATAATCATACACGTATGGCAACGTCTTATTCATTGGAGTTCATTCTACACATTATGTACTCTTATGTATAGGAGTATGTAAAATTTAATGATTCAAACAACGGAGTGAGCATATCTTGCACTCTTCCAGTAAATAGACGGTATCGATATCGATTGGGTAAGAAAATACCATAGGGAAATCTTAGAAAATGACTTGCGGATGTTCGATGGGGGGGGGGGGGGGGGGGGGGGGGGAGAAGGGACATTACCAGTATTCAATCCATGCCTTGAAGTTACCGTAAAATGACCTCAAAAATGAAATGTGCAAATCAAAAAAAAAAACACACACACACACACACACAACCAAACAACTCAGTCAATGATTCGTTGAAGCACTTTTCACAAAAGCAAAGCAACAACAACAAAAGCTGAATTAAGCCAAAAGTAAATGCCATATCCTTCTAAAAACAACTCGTCACCCATGTTATGCTCATCTAACCAACTGTGAAAAAATGTTGTAACATTTTCCATATTCGCTCATTGTTCGATTATACTCCATTAAGCCTAGGTTGAGTCACAAAGATTAATCTTCATATTTATTTGCCTATGAAATTGAAAATATTCGAGAAATGTGAATGGAATTCCCTTATCAACCCGCAGAGTTATTTTGTGTAAGGCACTGCTTTCAAAGATAAATGATATTGTGGGGAACAGTACTGTCTGACTGCTGTCTAGTCACGATTCATTATCATTATTATTTTTTTTACAGACGCCCACTTGGCACCGGATGTGCACGAACCCACACGTCATCACAATCATGTATATTGTAGGTTCTTTCTTCCCTGCCATAAACACGGTCAATTTCATCTTGTTTGTCATTGCAAACAGAAGTAAACTGCATTTGGTTGTAAATCTAAAAGAATTTTGATACCTTTCAACAGCTCATTCCTTAAATAGATAATATATAACACTCTAAAAATTGATGTTGGGTAGGGAATCGAAACATGAAATTTCTGCTTGTAACAGATATCCAGATGAACGAATTAAGGAATTTGTGATAAAATCTGTGTTTATTTAATACTGAACATGATATGTTCTACTTAGAATGAATTCTGAAATTTAGATATCGTGTATGTCGTTGTTGGTTTTCTTCCTTTCATACAGACCAACGTGATTCAAATCTCGTAGTACACAGTTGGACAGGCTGCACAATATTTGTCTGGAGTTCCTTTAACGTGTAGTCGTTCTATCGCCTATCAATATTGTATCAATGCCAACGGTTTTACAACAAGTTAGGAACCATTATTCACTTGATCCACACGAGAATACGGCAGTGAGAGCCAGACAACGCAAGAATGAGTTTTACTGGAGAGTAGTGAATCTTTCATATTTGTCAAACAACCGTAAATACTGACCTGCTTATCTGCTGAAATGTATTCTTCTTTCACCTGTCAGAGGCCCTATACATCTCTTTTTGTAGTGCGTGTGAGGCCACAGAACTGTTGTTCTCAGTATTGTTTGCCTGGCTTTAATTTGTTGCGTGTTTGTAATATTGGGTGTTTTGAGTGTGTGTTAGTGTGTGTGTGGTGGGGGTGTGTGTGTGCGTGTGTGTGTGTGTGCGTGGTAGGTATTTTTTTTGTGATTTTTTTTTTTCCTGGGATGTCTATTCAGGTCTGATGTTTATACGAACACATGTCCATAATGCTGTTGTTGTTATTGGTGTTGTTGTTGTTGTTGTTGTCTGTTGTTATAGGCTTTCCATTATGATTATGGATAACAAGACATTCAAGGGAAAACACTTCTGACTGTCAACAGTAACACACAGAAAGATAGATTGAGATACTGCATACTGCGAAAGATCCTAGTTGCAGTATACTTACTACACCATCAAGTATTATCTCTTTAATAGAACCTGTAGCATGATTAGCGCAGGAAGATCCTCAAAGAAAAGATTGAATAATATATATCTTCAAATAAGATAGATTCATATAGAATGTGTTCATAAACGGAATAAGTAGGCATACTAACAAATCAGTTATGATTAAAAATTGTGCAATGAAAGAGAGAAAAAAAAAGTTCCCATCCATTCTTGTAATAATATTATGGGGAAATGGGTCTTCTAAGTTGCCCCTGCTATGGCAATAATTTTTTCAAGAGTACTCTATGTGGTCGCATTTTTGTATAAAGCAAGGCCATTCATTTCTTAGCACCACTATACGCACTATTCATTTTTCCGCCCACCTATTCAACCAGCGCCAATTTTGGGGTATTGTGACATAATACAATGAACATAGATATTTTGTAAAAACATACATTTTCCTGGACTAGCGAAGTCTCTTCCTAAACCCAACAAGTTGAATCAAAAATCTTCTTTCGCTACAGGGTGTGTGAAAAAGCAACAACTGTAGAGTGTTTGGGTACTGTAAAAAAAGGCATCCATTGTTCCCAGAGAAATGTTGATAATAATTGTGTAATTTTATCAATCTTTGGCCCGGACACTGTACATAGAGGACCTAGATATGTTTATTTCTCGTTTTTCTGTGTGTTAGTGTTTGTGTATGTATGTATGTGTGTGTGTGTGTGTGTGTATGTGTGTGTGTGTGTGTGTGTTTGTGTGTGGCTGTGTGTATGTGTTGTTTCGTTGACAGCGATTCGAGGATAAGTGTTAATAGAAAAGAGTCACGTGGAAACAATTGATACATTTTGACCTCTTTTAAATCCCTCCCTTTGTTATAGCTTGCAATGTCATCTGTACTGCCGTATCATTTATAAAATATCCCTCTCTTGATCATTCATCAAAATACAGTATTGTAAAGAAAAGATTAAAAACGCGTTATCAGTTTGACTTGTCCTCACTGCACATAGAAAATATTCATGACCAATCATATGCAATAGACTGCATGGTGCACCTATTTGATACAAGTTATCCAATGTAAATAAGATAGTATTAATGTTGTTGTTCAATGTGTTGTCAGGAGGTGTCCGTTTTCTTCCAGTCGAGATCGCAACTACCGATCTATATTTTCAGGAAACATGTCAGGAAAACAGGAACCTGTAGAAATAAAAAACAAAAAATGTCATTATATTGCTTTGTGGGTAGCAGCACTATCGCCAGTTTACCCCTGCGATGGTTGCCGCCAGTCAGTGACGCGATAAACTTGGAACAAATACCCAAGCTCAGATATACCGACGTTGTTATGTTAAGTGGTCCAAGGTGGACAGGCATATCAAATGAAAGCAAGAGCGTATCAAGCGGGGGATAAAGGTGTAAGGTAGGATTGAAATTTGTAATTTCGCTACCGCTGATTTTCATTATTTTTTAACAACAACAACAACAACAACAAGTCGAAGCTTGGGAATTTGTTCCAAGTTCATGGTGTCACTGCCGGCAACTAGGGATAGCCTGGTGGCAGTGTCGCTTCCCGGAATTAGATGACATGTTTGATTCCCGACATGTCTTTAATAGATTAGCGGTTGCGATCTTGCAAATTTCATTCGTAAAGAGGGAGACAAATTGAGGAAAAGTCATACATCATGTCTTCACCCCCTGACTAATAATCTCTTGCTTCGTTTGATGTTGTTGATACACACTGTACACATGTCATCTGTGTAGGAGTGTCAATGGACATTGAACTCGACCAAATCTGTTCCTGATTTTTGCGCATAGTTTGGTAGATTACAGCATTCCTCCGTGAGCGATAGTCAATGAGTATAGACTTGCATTCGGTCGCAGTCCCTGGAAGATATACCAGGACGGTTTCGACGCAGCCCCGTATCTGACTTCGTAACTGGGTCGAAGTGTACGATAGTCTACTCGCATCCTACTGTGATTGCCTACTATTATAGCAAGCGTATGTCTGATCGATGAAACATGGCAAGGATATATTTTGGAGACGCCATCACGATACTAGCAGCGGTTGTGCTTTTGCCGTATTTTGGTGTCAACTGTCAGGACTGCACCGTAGGTAGGTACACTTGTTACATGAACTCCCCACACAAAGGTGCATGCATCTACTGCTTTGGGTTAACGGGGTAAAAAGAAACGTTGAATGGGGATCTTTTGATTTTAAAAGGACAGGTTCTCAAAACCATTTAAATGTTGTCGTGTAACTCGAGGAAAATGCTGTTGTTTTTTTTTTTCCTCCACTCAATATAAAATATGTGTGCAACTTTCAAAAAACTTCCCTTGCCTGTTCCAACTCAAAGCTTACCCAACCCCATCAACAAACCAGACGGGCTTTATTCCGTAAACATAAACCGATTTCAGCAATGTCACTAGAATGATAAGACTGACCATTATAACACCTGGCAAAATTTAATGAAATTTTGTAAAATGGTAGTAGTCTTAGAATAGTGACCTTGTCTTTTCCTTGAACGTCAATTGTTATATGTCAATGTTTTGAATACTCTAAGTTATAAAGGTTTCCTCAAAAAAGAAAAAGATTACGAGTGTTAGACGTTAATGAATTTTGACAGTCAATGTCTGTCACCCGGAATGACGTGCTACTGTTTTTATTTTATGTTTTCTGAGGTTTTTGTCCAGCTTGTTGATGTAATCTTTGAAAATAGCATCCAATCCCTTATGGAAAGAACACAGTTTTACCACACTATGTAACACAGTGTGCAACACAGTGTGCAACACAGTGTGGCACACAGTGTCGAACACAGTGTGGAACACAATGTGTAACACAGTGTCAAACATGTGTTTAATATGTGTTTAATATGTGATTTTGGGACGTGTGGTAACACTGTGTATTTACCACAGTGTGAAACACAGCGTCACCACACTGTGCAACGTAGTGTTACCACATGGCCCAAAACACATATTAAAAACACTGTGAATTAAACCACAGTGTCGCACACTATGACCACAGGGTTATAACCACATAGTCCATTACACTGTGGTAGTCACCACATAATCCACCACACTATGGTATTCTCCACATAGTCTACCACACTGTGGCAGTCACCACATAGTCCACCACAGTACAGTCATCAAATATATTAAATACCACATAGTCATCAGGTGTATCAATATTTGTAATGCATGAAGGCACGGTTACTGAGTAGATAACACTGTTATTGAATATGAAATTACCTTTTCATAACAAAATTTATGACATTAGCATAACATAATATTATTAGACAATAGTTCAAAGGATATCCCATCACAAATACTTCGAATTTAGAAGTATTTTATGAAATTTCTCAAATTTAGGTTGCTTTTTATAAATATTCATGAGCTATGCAAAGTCTGTACCACAGGAATACCACAGGAATACCACAGTGTTACCACAGGATTACCACAGTGTCACCACAGGAATACCACATGAAGTATCACATTCTGTACCTCAGCACTCCCACTTGATAGGTAATACTGTAGGAGTATAGGACAGGTTAAGTACTGCTTAAATCAATTGTCATGATACGCAGCATAACTCACCTATAAATGACTAACGGGCAATGAAGTGGCATTTGTACATGATTTGTGGTTTCGGAAGATGATAGTGATGCCTTTGCTCTCATTAAGTATGTAGAGCATGATGGCACATTTGTAAAGAATAGAGACAGGGAGAGCCATGCTGATGCTGTACACATCAGAGTAGTGAAACATGTGACCAATAGATTGTATGCAATACCTCCTGGTGAAATCTTAGAAAAGCATGTGATTTATGAGAGAAACTGGGAAGTTATAACATGTCACTTTTTGTTCTCTTTCCACAACTACAGATACTCCTAGTGTTATATCATTTCTAGTGTTTGATGTTATGCATCCTTTAACAGTATTAACACAACACTAAGTGCATGATTTATTCATCTGAAGGTTGGATAAATGATATGTATAGGTCATATTCTCACATTAAATGAATCTGTTGTTCCATGCCAGTATTTGACATTTGAAAGGTTTCAACTGAAATTAGGAAAATAAATAAGTATATAACATTTGCAACTACCGCGTACTTAAATGGTGTTGTATATTGTCCAGCTTTAAGTTATTGGTTTATTACTTTATTGGATAATCAAACCAGCTAAGTGGCTTTACAAACTTGATAAAAATCTCTGGGGAGTACATGTAGTGATGAGGTATATTCTTTTAATTTGATACATACATGTACATTTATTAATGAACTACAATACTTGAATCCTTTCACCAAACTGGTAAAATGCTCCCCCCCCCCCCCAACAAAACCAGAAATAGCCTGGTTTTACAAGGATTAACATGCCATGTGGTAGTACGAGATCTGAAATCCCCTACTGAATCCCCTACTAAAGCAAAGTTCAATAAACACCAATATGCGGTAAACATGAGTCATTGTGTGTCAAAGTACTAGATGTTTAAAAAAAATAGTTTGAGCTTTTGATTGTGAATAACTGGAAAACCATGAAAATATAACTTTCCACAAATTTACACATTAGGTAGCTAATACAGGCATACAATTTTGCTGTATGCTGTTCCCTGCAATATTTTGAAACATTACACAACAAAATTGTACGTTATTCAGCGGCTACCTTCTGCGTAAATTTGAGGAAAGTTAATTTTCATTATTTTTTAGTTATTCAGAATAAAAAGTAGTGTTTTTTCCTTAACATCTAGTATGTGGATATTATAGTGTTAAATCAATGATATGAAATCCCACTGTGTAACAACATTATGGACACAGGAGTACACATAAATAAACCACACTGTGTGTTCAGTATGCCAAGTATGTGGAGATGATGCAGGTGAATGATCTGAAACCCACAAAGTGACAACACCGAGCACAGGATTTACACATAGTTCAATATATACCACACTGTGGTAAGCACAAGTCACAGTGTCCGGTATGCCAAGTCTGTGTTGATTATGTGGTATGTGAAGGATCTGAAATCCCACAGTGTGACAACACTATCAACACAGGGTTTACACATAGTTCAAAATATACCACACTGTGTCAAACATGATTCACAGTGTGTTCAGGATGTGATCTATGTGGGGATTATGTGGTAAAACACTTAAACTGAAATACCAGACTGTGGTAGCATTATGAACACAGGGTTTACACATAGTTCGATATATACCACACTGTGGTATATGTGTGTCACTCTGTGTTCAGTATGCCAATAATGTGGTACACAATGTGATCTCAAATTTTGGACCGTGACAACACTGTGACCACGTGGTTAGCACACTGTTTACACATAGTCAACTATGTGAACACACTGTCGTAACACTATACCACACTGTGGTATATGTGTGCCACTCTGTGTTCGGTATGCCAATTATGTGGTACACTATGTGATCTCAAATTCCACACTGTGACAACACTGTGACCACATGGTTAACACATTGTTTACACATAGTCAACTATGTGAACACACTGTGGTAACACTGTGTTTGTTCCATAAGGGATACTTCCCAAAGATATTTAATTCCTCACCGTTTGAATAAAAAAAAAAATAACGGTTGGAATAGGATTCTTATAAGAAAAAAATATTCTGTTGTAGATGACAAACCTTTTTAATCTTTTATAAGTATTGCCGCACTGTCACAGTATACAGTGTATTTGATTTAGTTTTATCCAGTAAATCAGCAAAAACATCGTGTGTTTCAAGTTTCAAGTTTCAAGTTTATTTCATATTTTCACTTTCTAAGTGATGGGATTACAAAATGATTGACAATAAAACAAAAGTACAAAATATGTACAACCATATCTTATGTTTGAAAAAAAAGACAAACAAACATTACACACAAATATAAATGGTCGTTATCATCTGAGGATATCACAAATAAATGTCAGAAATATGATGGGGCCTACATAAAAGCAATATAATGCTTGTAGAAACTGTAGGTTCCCGAATTTATAGGCGTGAAATTATACGGTGTGTGTTTGTGTGTGTGTTTGTTTGCCAGCTTATGTTTGTTATCTCTCGATCTTATTTTGTTGTACCTTTTTGTCAAAAATATCGACTTTGTAAAAGAGTGTGATGAATGTACTGCGTTTAATTTGAATTATGTGGTGGGCTTTTTTAGAATTATCATTATAGACTTTGCTATCTATGTATAATAAGTAATATGTTCGCAATATTCATTGGACCCTTTGAAAAATCAGCGCCTGCTGGATAACCTTCCATCCCAATGGTACAAAAAAAAAAATCACGTCATATATTACTTAAATGCGCGAAATTAATACTGCCTGTTACGTTTAAAAGAACAAAAACAGAAGAGAACCTTGCCTTCAAATGAGATAATCATGTTGAACATGCATATACCATCAGGGATATCATTGCTAGAACATAAGTGTAAGAAGAGTTCCATTCCAAAAGGTGCTGAATATATTCCTTTTCAAATTAGAGTTTTGGTAGAAATGGAGGCCTAAGCAACTTTAGTAGTTCCATGTAAATGCAAAGTTGTCATGAAAGAAAATTGAAAACAAAAAGAAAAATCCAACGAATACTTTTAATTCAGCAGGATCAATATTAATCAGAATCCCGTGTGCAAGGTTGACCTCCATTTGACCCATAAAGGAGAAAGGTCAGGCTGGCATTTTTTCCTGCCCATACTGTTTTCCAAGTGACCCGCATAACATTAACACTTCATTATAAGCTTCAAAATGTTTTAATTCTATATACTGTACGTATGAATTCTTTGGGAGATAGAAGAAACAGGGGAAGAACGTGCAGAGATAACAATCATCTTAGAAAATACAAGACGCCAAACGAAGTGGTATTTGAAATAAGTCGATTTGTTTTTATCTCCATAAGGTACTGCATTAAAAAAAAATACAACGAATATCTTTCTGCTAAGAATTCAGTTTAGACATGTAGAGTTTTCTTGTGCACATTAATGTTATTCCATTATGGAATATTATCATGGGACATAATTATGCATGAAAACACCTTGTAACATATATTGGAAATAATTTCTTTTTTCTCCTTTGCATGAAAAAAAGATTTTTGTCGAGGAACTTTTCACGTTATATCTGAAGTGATATTATAATATATATATATATATATATATATATATATATACATTATATAATAACTATACATAGATATATGTATATATATCATACCTATATATATTTTTACATATTCTAGTTGTATATATAATTCATGTTTATGAACATCTTCTTTTCTTTTCTTTTCTTTTCTTTTCTCCTTTTTTCTCCTTTTAAAGACATAACGCCACCAGAGGTCACGTGCAATAACGCAACCCTCGGAGGACTACTGCCAAATCGCTTCTTTGGTCTGGCTCGAAATTCTGAAGGGTACACGTACGACGACATGAACGAGGACTTTAATGGGGTGTCGTACAGTGTTATTACAGGTCCTTCTGGCATGCTATTTCCTCCCGGCCCGACCCCAGTAACACTTTTTGCACGAGACACTTGCGGCAACGTTGCTACCTGTAATTTCACTGTATTCAATCCACGTGAGCATACAGACCGTACAACGTTTTTTGTTTTTTGTTTTTTGTTTTTTTGTTTTTCAGATATCTGAAATAAGCATTTAATTGGCTTACAAGTATAAACTTTGCATTACCACACACTGCACGTTATAAAGATGAAGGTGCTTAACATTAAAGTTTCGAAGCACTTACTCTTGTTCTCCTTTTCCCTTCAACCTTTGTTATTAGTGACGTGGACTTTATGAAACATTTCTTAGTCATTGTTTCAATGTCTTTTTTTATAGTCCTGAACACCAACTTGTAGGGATGTTGGGAAAAGAAACATGTATAAATCTAACACAAGTACATACAGAAAATTTGATAAAGATCACATTAATATTCACAGTTTCAGAAGATCAACTTTATGACTAGTTGACACAAACAGACGATTTTTTTTTCTGTTTGACATTAATATAAACGGCAATGCCAGAACCCATATTTGTGACCCTGCACCACCAAAACCAATAAAAAGTCACTGCATGAATTTTGAGTTGAGGGTCTATTGTAAAAGAACAGACACTAAGCTATGAAATGATGTATAACTCAATTCAAATTGACTCTCCTAACCTACCTAAAATACTGGAAAGAAAACACACACTATGGAAAACTGTGAACTGAGAAAAGAGGTTGTGAAGTACATGGTCTATTCAAGCGTTTAATCTTTACTAAGCCGTCCTACCTATCGACTCATTCTGTCAATATTTCATTTCAACTTTCAAAGCTGTAACATTACCCTTTCAAAAGTAATTAGAGTTGAGAGTGAAGAATGTGCAAATGATTTTCATGAAATGAAAAGGGGCCTCGTAAACATGCCTGATCACACTACTGTACCAAAAAAGAGTTGTTGAAAAAAGGCTGAACTGCTTTCATCTTATGATACCAAGCTCAAAGGTTATGTAGAAGAATAGCTCTTTCAGAAAGTATGGGAAGCTCAAAATTGACTAGGTTGACATGTTTTCCCTCGTTTGAGTGCGCTCTCGTAAAATCAAGGTGTGCGACTTTTTTGTCGGTTTTGTGATGCAAAGTCACATTTTACTTCCAGAGATACACAAACAGAATAACCCGGGGCAAACCTTGATAAGAGCACTCCAATTCACAAGAGTGCTTAAATAACAAAGTATCAGTAACTATCGCAAACATGTGTCTATTCCTCCCATTTTTTTTTCTTTTTTAAGGTTGAAAGATGGTAAAGGAGTGTATGAATACTCACATATCTCTGTGTTTATAAAAAATGACATAAAATGAATGATTACAGGTCTTTAAAGGCATGGTCTTTCCGTGTCGTATTTCCGAAGACCTATAAAATGTAAGGTATACCATGTAATGTTATTGATTATATAATTAGGCTCAGCATTTAGTGTAATCTGTGTGATGTTATTTGTTTTCCGCATCATTGATTTGCTTTTACGTTGATTTGTTTGCTTGTTTGTTTGGTTTGTTGCTTTTTGTTTGGTTTGTTTGTTCTACTGAAAGCTAGAAATACATTGAAATTTATGATTTCCAGTTACACAGCTGCCCGTAAACTGCCCCGATCTCAGCGCAAACGTCTCGACAGACTTTGGGAGTTGTACTTACACATACAACACTACATTCGGCCCTGATGACGTCACAAAGGACATTGATGGTTACGGCTATATCGGCGAATTGACGGTCAGCCACGTGGTCTTAGGCGGAAATGACGTTCCAGTAGGCACACATCAGGTCAACACCACGATCGCCGATGACGTGCTGTCCAAGATCTGCGTTTCGACTCTCCGAGTTGAAGGTAAGACATATTGTTGTAACGAAAGGATCAATTTAACACACACAAAAAAAGGATAGAGCGCATGTGAGTAAGAGAAAGAGAGAAATTGCTTTAAGGTCCATTGTGCATAAAAATAGTCTTTTATTTATCTGAAGATCTGTAAATCATCACTTTCGTAGTTCGGAATTGAATCAGTCTACAACTGGAAAAAAAATTAACAGGCCTCTCTATCCTCTGGCATGTCTAGACATAAATTTTTGGTTTTCATTTCATTCACTTCCACGTAATCAGCTTACCTCCGTGCTTCAATCGCTACTATCGTCGCTCAGAGGTTCATTGATTCTATTCAAAGTCCTCTGGTCTTATTATGGCCATGGCACTATGACGCTATTCTCCGTCAACAATATAGGCATAAACCAGCTGTAATGCAAATCGATCATTTTACTGTTCCATGCACCAAACGAGGGGGGGGGGGGGGATAGGTTATTTTTTCACGCAGGACTACCATTACTTGAGAATAATTTGCCATTAGATAATTCAGATATTGATGCATTTAACTGTTGAGTTACAAACGTAGCATTTTTTTTGTCGTATTATGAGTGTTTTTCTTTAATTAATGTCATACAGTTTATTGTTTGCTATGTAAAGTTTCTGTTTTCACTCTTTTAAGTGCTTTGAGAACGCCAATCTGTGGATATAGCGCATTATTTTTCCAGCAGCAGATTCAATAGTAGAAGTAATAAGAATGATTATGCAATGTCATTACAATCACCGTTATTATTTTCGCTAAAGGTATTGCACTTGTTCTTTTACTCATTAAAACAGTTACTGCAATGACCCGATTTACCGAAACCTATGTAGTTGATTATAATATAAAACATTTTGTAAAATTTTACGCATTTTCATAGTTCTACCTAACTGGAATTGTATCATTACAGCATTACTCAATATTCCTTAACCGCCTGCCTTCATTTTAGAGCAAAAGGAAAAGGTTTACGTGAAAAATTTGAAACTTTCATAAATTACCTTCAAGAGATGGAAATAAACTTTCATACTAGCTGTTTGCTCAAAGCGTCAAATATTTTCTGTCAATTGCTCTTTGTTCTGTTCATTTTCGCTAATTTATATCATACAGCTCATCCGGTCCCCTGTTCTGCATCAACGGTAAATATTTTACATCAATAATACAGACAAAACACATAATATCGTCAGTTTGTTTATATTACTATTTTACAATATGGAACTCTGTTTACATCTTTACATAATGAACAGATAAACAGATAGAGAAAACTGTGACACTATGAAAAAAGACTTCGCGCTATTAAAATAGTAAAAATTGATTTCTCCTAGCACCTGTCTAGCAAAAGCCTATAGTGGCAAGAAGAAAAAAAAAAGAACAGCAATCGAAACGTAAAAAAAAAAGATTATTAAGATTGATTTTACAAACGCTTAAATTGAATTCAAGTATAACGTGCAAAGACGTTTTGGCAAAAACAACGGGTTTTGGGAATTAAATCTAAGAGTCTTTGAGCAAGTTATGAGCCATAATCATTTATTTTACTTAGAAAAGAAGACATCCCACAAACAACACACACGCAGCTTCATAGCTGTCCAATTGCCTATAGAATGTATATATATATATATATATATATATATATATATATATATGAATAACAGCAATAAATAGTTTCTGCTCGGAGTCCTAAGAAAGTATAGATTCACAACAATAGGTCAATATAAACTCCGTTGGAGATGTAAATTTGACGAATTTTCGCCCATAGGGCTTTGTCAAGTCAATACATTTGACACTTTATTTTGATCTGCTTCAAAATAAAGTGTCAAATGTATTGACTTGACAAAGCCCTATGGGCGAAAATTCGTCAAATTTACATCTCCAACGGAGTTTATATTGACCTACTGTTGTGAATATATATAAATATATATATATATATATATATATATACACACATTACAATTTTGCTATTTACTATTTTTCGGGCCAACCAGATTTGTTGTGAGGTTCCACAGGGCTCCCTCTTAGGTCCTCTTTTATTCATTTTATATATCAATGACTTCCGGATCTCATCCTCTCTGCTGTCTTTTCTTCTGTTCGCAGATGACACAAGTCTCTTTTATTCTCACTCAGATCCCTATGTTTTGCTCGATTCTTTGATAATGAACTTTAGTTAGTATTTGAGTGGATACAGGCGAATAAATGTGACCCGCTACAACAAAAGGATCCTAAAGTCGCTGACGGCTGAGTCAAGAAAATCGAGTTTGAAGTCGCATCATCAAAATTGGTCGAAACATTAGGATTTCTGTTTTTGGCATAATTTTGTAGTCTAATGTTTTGTCTATCATCTGCCGAAATTTCGCAGCTAGATGATCAAAGGAAAGGCAACAAATCAACATTTTTCTGGGTCATGATTTTCCGACTTTCAGCATAACAGAAACGTGTCAGAAGATTTGGATTTAGCGCCGCAGCTAGACTCCGCCCCTAGCAACGAGGGAGGGATCTTATTGGTCAGTGCGTGGCATCTTGATTACTGATTGGTCGTGCGTAGACCGCTGGCACTATTCAAGCTTGAATGAACATGGTGGAGGTCGCTAGGAGCGAGCCTTCTATTGTCAAGCGGTGAAAACTGTCTCGCCTCCCCTTGATAATGATAGCGTCGGGAGGAAAACTTTGAAGGCGTTTTTCTCGGAAACTCTGATTTCCTCAACTACTTGACACGCGGTAATAAAATCATCGATATCTCCGCAACCGAGTACTTTTACAAGTTGTGCTGTATATGAAATTAAAGTAGAAGAGTGAGGGAATAATGTCATGCCATTTTCAGAAAATGGTCCTTCCCCGACTTTCGGATCCTTTTGTTGTAGCGGGTCACAAATTGTCGCTTAATATAGATAAGACTAATCATATGGTTTTCAGTAACACAATAAAATCTCTTCCGGGTTTGGTATCAGTGAACGGTTTACAATTAAATTAAATAGATTCTACAAAATTGTATGTACTTATATTGACAGTAATCTTTCATGGAAGGTACATGTTGATTATTTATACAAATTGTTGTGTAAAAATGTTGGAGTTATTCACAAACTGAAATATCTCTTCCCAATAGTAGGCCCCTATTGCATTCTCTTTATAAAACTCTATTATTACCTTACTTGAATTATGGAATATTGGCCTGGGGGAATTGCTCATAGACTAAAATTGATTCGTTATTTTTGATTCAGAAAACGGCCTTGCGGATTATCAATCGTGCACTTTTTTTATCACACTAATGTTTCAAGTAAATAGTTAAAGATTTCTGATTTGTACTTGTATCATGTTGGAATTTTCATGTATAAGTTGAATAATGGCGATCTTCCTAGTATATTTTCCTCAATTATTGTTAAAATCAGTGATATTAATACTTACCCTACAAGACCAAGTAAATCCTATTATTTTCCCCCCGTTTGTACAGTTTTAGTCCTTTAGACAATTACAACACTAACTTCGACCGGCCCTTCTTTCTGGAATTAGAGTTTGTTCGGTTGCAATCAAGTTCTCTAAGTTCCTTTAAAGAAAAATCTTAAAGCCAATTTTCTGAAATTCTTCGTTTAATTATTTTGACATGATCACTTGAAAAAAATTCTGCATACTAAAACAATGATGCCTCGCTCGGATGACTTCCTTCGTTTGATCAACTTGCTGCTTTTCTTAGCATTGATAATTGATAAGTTTAATCATGAACATCATTCAATACTTTGTACATTCCGTAAATCTTATATTCTCGACGTCTTGTATTTTTCGATGTTACGTCATTTTTGACATTGATATGCTGTACTAAAAGCGTATATTATATTTTTGGAACCCACATCCTACAAGCTTTGCTTTTTAGTGGGTTCCTCATATTACACGTCAATGGACGTCCTTAAACATTTGTGCAATTTCGTTTCAAACTGGTCATTGTGTTAAAAACATGTCTTTTCAAAATCAAATGGAATATGAAACTTGTATGAAATGTGGAATATGGAACATGAAAAAAAAGAAGCTTATTTATACCTTGCGAGATTTTAGTGGCTGGGACGAGGTATTTTTTAACATGATCATTTTTTTTTCTTCTTAGATTACCTCTCTAACCTCCATTACCTTTAGGTATTTACAGTACGTAAAATGCCAGTTAGTATACTACCTACATGTAGTTTCGAATATTGGTACATGTCATCTGTTTTACACAACTATTCAATTAAGCCTTCGAACACGTGTGTGCCAAGCTGGGCTCACGTGAGCTTTGTAGACACAATTATCAAATTATAAAATATATATCAAAGTTTCTCTGTTCATACGTATTTGTAGGATCGCAATTCATTTGTAATTGATTTTAACTGACATTTCGCTTAGAAATAAATGGGGACCAGCGGGATTCGATATATACTGCATTTTTCCGACATGTTTGTAAAATGATTAAGGAGCAGCAGTTGCGATCTTACAAATACCCGTTTGCACAGATGTGATAAAAAAATATTTTAGTTCATAATTCAATAATAGATAATATTCCCCTGTTTTTTCAATATTTCCCTGCTTTTATTTATATCAAAGTCTGCTGTCATGTCATCTACTAACCCATAAAAAGGCAATAACCATTTTTCCCTTCTTGTTTTCTTGCCAGTAACTTTCATTTAATTTCCTTCCATATTTATCACTGATATATTATTTAACTTTTATATCTGTCTTCTTTCTTCATGTCAATTTAGAATACACTGGGCAGGCAACGTGTGTGTAAACCTCGCTTTCGGAAACCTTAAGTGCTTCTCAAATATATCGGGATCGTGTAAGCAACCACAATTTGAAGGATTGTGCATCGGTACCGAATGTATTTAAATTTGTATTCCAGATTGCGCTTACTATCTTTGATACTACTTTCATAATATATGTAATATTAAGAAGAAGAATTACAGAGGTTAGCAGATAATTTTGAATAGAGAATGTTATATGTTTTTTTCCTTAAAATTATCATTATTATTATTATTATTATTATTATAATTGTAACCATGTGTTACCAATTTGTGAATGTGTGGCCGGAATCATTTATTTTTGAAATATTTTGACAAAATGCTGTAACATTTTTTTTTTCAGTAGAAGACGAATTTGGTATTTTGCCTAAGGCGATTATCAATTGGCTTCTTCGGGCGAATGAAGCTCCCGATGATGGAATGGCCCTTAAATAGTGCGAGATTGTGCAGAGTGCACTGGACCTTGTCCAGCGCGTGAAAGACGGCTTGGGATTTTCCGAACGGCCCGGGGGTGTCCAAAGCGTGCGATAAATTGAAACGGAGACCTCCACTCTTGTTAAGTGTAGGTCTCTCCACACGTTCCCAGATGGCTTCCTTAACTGCCATTCCATCATCCGGAGCATCAATCGCCCGAAGAAGCCAATTGATGATTGGCGAAACGTCGCAACAGTGAGTTTATATCCAGTTTCTTGATTCAACTAATTATTGATCCTGTCTCGGATGATCTTCATGTAATTGAGCTTTCAATGGTAAGCATCATTTTGGGACAAAGCCAGTAGAACATTAAAACCCCATAACTTTCACATTCTATATCTGGCTGCATAAAAATTCTCCTTTCGTGTTTATTTATTTCTACTATGTTTTATCATGCCAATGCAAACATTATTTGATCTTTTGTAAGGTAGAATTCTACTTTTCAGCACTATAAATATGCAGTAACTACTCGCCAAAGTAATACAATATAAAAATTTAAGGCACATCCTCGAAGGGTTACCTAATTAAACAGTGAAAGTCACTACAAAGATAATATTGCCTCTTACATTACAAAATATTCATACGTTTCTCGCTTTTCCTGAATCTAACAAGGTGTACAGGGGAGGAGATTCCTATCATCCTATCTGGCTGAACATTTCTGAAATAGCAAGGATTCACGCGCCCCTGTACAGTACAATCACAATAATACATATTGCTATTATTAAGTATGATTACGACACATAGGCGTACTTATATGTGAACATAACCCCCTCCCCCCCCCCCCCCTCCGCACGTGGGTGGAGATGTGGACTGTATTGCCAGAGGCCGTAGGTGACAAAGAGGGCGATGTTTGGTACTACGAATATTATGGACGAGCAGCTGAAGGGACGCAAGGGAAATCGAGGGCCTACACAACGAACTATTTCGGAATTATATATTTCATGTTTTCTGCCCTATTGATATAAGCCCCTAAAATAATCACTCTCAAAAGTTATCAGCGGTAAAGTATTTAGGGGGAAAAGCGTATCAAATTATTGCAAGATTACCTAATTTCGAGACTGCGATATTGCTTCGTTGGGATTAGTGCACCTTCGGAATAACAAAAGAAATATAAATAAATAAATAAAAATAAAGAAAGGAAAAAACAGTTTCACTGCTTCAAACCTGCATTGTTGCGTTTTCATCTATTTTTACGATTCCTCTCAAAACGGTTGATTGTTTGAGCTACATGTAATTATATCATCTGTTATGTTCCAGGTTTGCAGTTTGTCGATTGTGCTACGTTACCTGGAAAATTTGAAAAAGTAATAACAAATGGAGTAACACAATTTCAAAAATTGTACAATTTATTGCTTTCTTCGGAGAGCGAAGATTAGTACTGCAAAAGAAAAACTGTTAAGGAAGTCAGGAAGAGGCTTCACCTAAGTGCCGCCACTGTGATGAAGTATTCAGGCAAAAAAACGAATAAAATGGTCTTGGCATGTTAGTCCCCTTGCCTCGCATAGAACTATATTCTTATACTAAATGACCGACCTTCTTAAAAAGGAAATCCACCATAAAACTAGATAAACTCTACAAGAGAGACAAAAAAAATCACTAAGGACGTTCGAAAGGTGTCGTAAATCGGATAAAAAAAAATGAAAATACGATATTTCAAAATGTTACCTCCCTTTTTTCGGAAAACAGTTCTTGATCAGTCCTTAGGATTATTCAAATGAGCGAGTTGATGATGTCCTCAAAATCTCTATAGGCAATTCGAGGAAACTTGTTTTATTTTTATCTAATAGGGGTAAAAAACATACTGCCATAACAAGATAAATCAGAGTTAAGACTTGTTCCATTTTAATTTTGTGGGTGACAAGTTTTGCATGTGCTTAGCTGAAGTACAAAATTGTTGTCATATCTGTGTTGGAAATTAATAAGAAATTATCAAAGTATGACACCATCAACTTGCTGATTCTAATATTCATAACGACTGGTTTTTAAAAAAAATGATTCTAAAAAAATGAAATTTCATGATGTCATAACTTCTTGATTTCTTACTTCATTTTGGTCATTTTTTAGTTGTTCTGCAACGATTTTGTTTTCCTTGTTTTTAATGAAATTTATAAAATTCTGGAGTCAATTTCTTCTTTTAAAGAGAAGACATCACCAGGCCGCTGGAGAGACCAATTTGAAAGTGATAGGGGCATTCCCTTGATAGAGGCGGGACAAAATCATAAGGAAGATTGAAATGGAGAGGTAACACAATGGTAACACAATGCCCGAATGATGCAAAGTACAGTCAAATAGTAAAGTAAAAAGAAAATTTGTCTGTGAGTGTGCGAGTGTGCGTGTGTGGGTGTGTCGGCTTCTGTTCAGTATTACATGCATAACTGTCATCATCCTACACGAGCTCATACCGGCTGGCACAACAGAAAGGAGACAGAAATTGATACGAATTGCTAAGGTGACTGCGTCACCATTTATTTCAGTTAAATTTTCATTACGATTTTCTTGTTTTTCAGTTTATGCTTGAATGTATATTATATTCATAAAAAGGAAGAGGGAGAACGAGAAAAGGAAAACCCCCAATGACTAAAAGTGGTTTTACAACTACGAGTATGACAAAACACTTGCAGCGAAGATCATTACAGGAAAATACTGTGACAAGTAACAAGTAACAAGTACAATGTATGACGACAAAATTGCAAGTATCAAGTACAGTGTACGACAACAAAATTGCAATTACTGCAACAACAAAAAATCTTTTAAAGTTTCATTTACTAACCATATTACAGTAGCCAGGAAATGCAGAATTCAAACAATCATTACAATGTTGTTGTGTTCTTCTTTTCAAAAACTATCATACAGAAACAAACAAACAAACAAACAAAAATTGAACACTAAAGAGAACTTATATGAAGCCTGTAGAGCTCTAATTGTACAATCACAGCTGCCACATAATATGCCTTAACACTGCGATTATTATTTCTTCAGTAATCATGTCCATGGAGACAAACGTACATATAAAATTTGCATCGGTCGATGGGAAATGCGAGTGAAATTATCAAGTGATATCAAGGAGACACTCAGATAGAAGTGTAATCTCGTCGCTTCTCGGCTCTAGAACCCAGCCAGAGGGACAAAATAGTCGTGGACAGTCTGAATAGAACGGGAATGTCGGTGTGGTATTTCATTGACCTGAAAGAAGTGTGAAAGCAACGACACAGATGTCATGATAATATTGTTTTAAAAAAGCAACAAAAAACAGCAAAAAGATGTCATGATGATATTGATTTTAAAAATAGGACAAATTATGTAAAATGAAGATTGTGCTGTAATACGGTAAAAACGAGAATTATTTAAGATATTAGAACATGATAATGAACAGTGGTGATATTGATAGCAATATCAATAACGATGCTAAACAGTTCCGATTATGATGATAATAACCATCATATTGATAACAATACTTATTGGGAGGGTATAACACCTTGTTCACACTTAAGGAGCCATATGATTGTCTTGAAATATTAAGCATCATTGGGGAAGACTTGATAAAAGAATTGCCGAACATTAAGAGTTATCAATTCATTTGGCTGATTATATAGCTAATATATTTTCTAATAAGAATACATAATGACGAATGTATGGCCTTTAAAAAAAAAATAAAAGAAACCACATGACATTTACTTTATAACCTTTACCGCAAAGTTGTTCGTGCTCGATGGTAAAATTATGTTTGCGCTTCCATGTTAAGATATTTCATTGGATACATATATATGTATACGAAGAGTCCATTTTTGAAGATTTTAAAGTACTGTCTCTGTCATAAAGTAGAAAATGATACCTTTTAAATGATATATTGGTCACTACAGATGAAGGTACATTTTTGAAGTTATGGTCAAAAGAAGGAAGAATTTTCTTATTATTCTCTTTATTTTTCTTGACCTTTAATCGCAAATATCTCCATTTGGCAACGGGACTTATCGGTTTTTGCGAACAAACTCGTCATACATATGCATATATCACAAAGCCTACGAATTATACGCACGTAATGTCAGCATATAGGCATGGCTCGACACTAACTTTTTTGTTTGGTGGCCCGATGGGGCCACCAAAACCCCAATTTTCAAATTTTTGGTGGCCCGAGAGAAAAATTTGGTGTCCCGAAAAAAACTCCAATAAAAAACATTAAAAGTCCTTTTTTTTTTAATGAGTCAAGTATTCAAGATATATGATAGTAAGAATTAGAAGTTGGACATATCTACTCATAAATAAACTTCAACAAATTTGCAACACTCTCTCTCAGGCATTCATTCAGTCCTTTTCATCCATCCAAATTTAACTGCTAATTTCCGGCGCAAAAAGTTACGAATTTATTGACATACTTTTCAAAAAATGTCGGTGGCCCGAGGCGGGCCACCAAATTTGTCCTTTTTTGAAATTTGGTGGTCCGACTTTCATTTTTGGTGGCCCCGGGCCACCGGGCCACCGTTAGTGTCGAGCCCTGATATAGGCCTATCATGTACAGTGTATAATGTAAACAGGCGTAATATTCGCATACTAAAACTTTGACCCTGCAGGAAAATGTGCATAATTCTTGAATAAATTCACTCGTTTTATCTGCGTTCAAACTTCTTTTATAATGTTACCTACACTCTAGCGGTTAATTCCATTGACAGTGTCGACTGAGACATCCCGCCAGACCAGTGAAACGTTGTGTTTTGGCGGTATCCCCCGGAAGGGATTTAAAGATATCATGTTGTAATTTCTTTAATCATTCTTTTCAGTCAACATTACAATGATGATCATAATTATCGAAATCTATGACCTCCAAAAGTTTACGCGTAATAAAATGGAATTTTTTGCATAAATATGAAATGTACACCCATACTTGCATTTTTGCACACTGTGTATCTAAAGATTTCCTGTTTATTGTTTTAGTCTTTTGCGAAGTTATTGATTTGCTTAAACAATATATATAAATATGTATGTTTTAATGAAAACTCCTTGGAAAAACAGAGAAAAAAAGTTGTTGTTTTTGTTGTTGTTTGGGGGGTTTGGGGTTGTTGTGTTTTTTTTTGTGTGTGTGTTTTTTTTTTTTTGGGGGGGGTTACAAATATGAAAATAACTGCAGCACAGCCAAACATACCTCTTTCTGGCAGTAACTGGGAAGGGTGAACCAAGCATCAGGATCGGGGATGCCTTCGGTCATATTAAAGACTCCGGAAGTAGTCACCATGGGAACTAAATGTAGTAGGACAAGGTATGTTTGGTTCAAAATACAAGTATTATTCCATATAACAACCAATCCAGGTAATGGAAAAACAAAAATAAAAATAATCATCTATGTCATAAGGATAAAATAATCAATGCTGCGTAATCACATCACTACTATCTGCAATAGTATTACGTTATTACTATAATTTTCACGACTCACGAGGGGACTGCATCCTACAAGCTTGCTTTTTAGCAGTCCCCTCCATTTCCGACCTTTTCTTTGTTATGTTTCAGTCACATTTTGTCCATGTATTTCTTCAACTAGTATGTTTATTGATTCATGTAAACAAATGACGTGTATTTAAATTTTATTTGGAACTGTAAAAATTACATTGTACTTAATCTTTTTATATGAAATTTTCATATTATATGCTTTTGCCGGAAATGAAATAAAAATGAAATGAATAGTACAATGTAGCAGAGAAGTAAGTTTGCTAATGCGATTGTTTAAGATTAAGCTGGCTATTGTCACTTTTTACAAGGTCAGGTTCTGTAAATTTGATAAACGTTATGCTACAATCACACACGGCCGGGTTTCGAACCGGGTCCATAAGGAATTAAAACCGTATCGACTCGGTTCCAACAGTGGAGACCCGCATCGTAACCCGTGTCAATTCCTGATGGATTCCGGGGGGTTCGATACGGCGGTGAATTTTTTTTGGTCATGTTCAAAATTTTCTCATGGTTTTCAATTTCGTATTAATACCCGAATTGACCCGGTTCGAACCGCATTGACTCACATCGACCCAGTGCAACCCGCAGCGTAAAACAGTATGGACCCTTGCCGTATACCGCATTGCCTTCATGCAACGGATGATGACAAGGTTTACATCCGGGTCGGTACGGGTCGAAGCGGGTTGACACGGGTCGATAGGGGTCGGACAGGATTCAGGTAAATAAGGATTTAAAGCGGATTTTTATATGGTTCGCTACGGGTCATTTTCACCGGGATCAAATCCGTTTTGTGACCCGGCCGTGTATGACTGTAGCATCAATCACCCCGTAGAGATAAATTATAGAGTGATGGCACGTTATTCCGAAGGTTAATTAGATATCGGAAAAGAAATAAGGTTCGTAATAATTCGTTTACATTGATGGATTAAGGAATCTCCGGAATTACACATTTTATTCTATATTCGGATTAAAGAACCTTCGAAATATCGAACCTGCAGAGTAGTGAACATTATTCAATTAATGTTTCTGAAAACATCGAAATAACGAACCTTATTTAATTTTCTGATAAACGAAGCTCCGAAATAACGAACTGTTACCGTATTTTTACCCATGTGTTTGCAAGAAAGCCTGGAAGTAATTAAAAGTGGTACGCCTCATAACGTTTGACGGCTGAGATTCTCTCTTCTATCTATTCAAAACTGTTACCTGAACGCAAACGTCATATTTGGCTTCTTTTTTTTCTTTTTTTCTTTTTTTTTGGGGGGGGGGGGGGGGGTGGTAACACTTGTAAGCTCACATTTTGAGGTATGCAAAAGTTGCATCCCTAGAGAGAGGGAAAATATACCTGATTCAGATCCCTGGACCACTAGCGAACACCAGCGAATGAGTTACCAACCGGGTAACAGTTATTTTGGATGACTGTGGCCGATACCCTCCCATCCAAAGGGTCCTTCGGGGTGGACATCTCGAATGACCAGACGTCAACCATAAGTCCTGAAGGTCCGCCAATTGACATGGTACCATAGAACGTAGCGTTCTCTAGAAAATTAGGATGGGAAAAAATAGGTGGCACAAAAAAAAGAAGATAAAAATGAGACACAGATTTTAACGACATGTAGATCCTTAAAAACAGCGACATACTACTTGGTATTTTTGGACATGGAATTTCGTCTCTAGACGAAAAGATATCTTTTGATTTCCAATGAACTGAAATTTTGATTTGTTTTACAATTTAGCATATTGCATGCCAGAAAATGGTGTCGTTGCCTACCTGGAACGCAGTTCTGAAAAGCCGGTTGAGTGACTGGTTGTTTGATACAAAGCTTGTATTGGTCGTAGATGATCCATTGGAAACTTTCCGCCTGAAGTCAGTAAAAAGGGGCGCATGTGAGAACAGAATAAATAAAAGAAAGTACATGTATTCAAGCATGACCAAGGAATGTATGACAGTGCAACGCAACACAAAAGAGGAAAATCGCACCTCCTGATTTTAAGTGAGGATTCAAAACATATAAAACGGGACCAGACGGTCAATCCTGAGTTTTGTTATATTTTCTGAAAAAAAATCATTCTTCAAAATAACTTCTAAATAACAGGCTAGGTATCATAAAACGAATGGGAAATCATTTTCTTGTACGTTTTGTGAGACTTTATTTTTTGCAGAACTGTGTAACATGATAAGTATTACATACGTGTCTTTCGTCCTATTATAAAAAGAAACCTTTACACACTCTTAACTTTCAACTAAAAAAAAAACAATGCTACTTCTTTCAAATTTAAGAGTTGTCATGAATAAAATGCGGTAAAGAAGTGTGTAAAAACTGTTAAAACTGATATTCCCTCTGTTGCGGTTGATGAGGAGGATTATATTTGACTTTTTGTCTCATTTATCGCCAAGAACACAGGTTGGCGAGATTAATACTCTGATAGCTGCGGACTGTCTTAGCCACTTTTCTCAATTAACACCTTTTGCAGTGTCTGCTTTCTTTCATTCATTCAGATTTAGAGTCAATTTGTTCTGACTTATGCATTATTCAAAAATATATAGACCCGAATTCACGAAGGTGGTACAATTGAAACCACGTTTTCAACCATGGACAATTTGTATGGAGCGCCGAGTGTCGCATGGACTATTTCGTTAAGAAATCAGTCATTTCGTCGACGTAATAGCTTTTTCGTCGACAAAATGTTCATTTCGTTACAAAATGATCACTTGGTTGAAGAAATGACTGATTTCGTAACGAAATAGGCCATGTGACACTTGGCGCTCAATAAAAATTGTCCATGGTTTTGAACCATTGTTTCAATTGTACCACCTTCGTGAGTTCGGGCCATAAATATTGTTCTTTTAGAACCTGTCCTTGAAGAGAGGGAAAAAAAAACATGTGTTTCGACTTATTGGAGATGGAGGTGTTGTGTAATATGATAACTGTCGCGGGATGAAATAAAATCCGACGAGAAATGAGGCTGGTATAGCACGCTCAAGGCATATGACATGGCATCCTATAAAAGTGAGAACAATGAGGGGGGTGTCAATAAAAACTGTTGTTACTTAGAATAACCCCCATAAACATCCATAGCAAGTTTGAATGAAAACCGATGTGAAATGTGGCTGATAGATTTATCTTACGTGGCATCATTCCCAACCGGTACACTGAAGGCACCCGTCCGCGGCATGCCCTCAGTACAAACAGTAAGTTCTAAAAATGTAGAATGTCCACCCATCAAGTCAAAATTAAATCCGTTGAGGAACATCGAAGTTGTAGCATAAATAAGCATTTTTGCAAATTTTGACCTGCTGAGGGTGGTCGTTGACTCTGTAAAAGGTGATACAGTGAGGGCAGCATTGCTAATAGGTATCGATGTCTAGATTTGTCTATGGCTGCGTTTATCAACTTTCCCCTGTTTAAACGGCTTTCGATAGCTCTTTCGATAGCCCTTTCGATAGTCCTTTCCATAGCCCTTTCGAGAGCCCTTTCCGAAGCCCTGACTGCCTGTACTATATATGTGCCGCTTGTTTTCTAAGAAGGGACGGCGAAAAGCAATTACCATCATAAAGACATATCTTCCTTTGAGAGTGACGAGTCATGATGCAATGCCACATGAATCAATTGTCTTCCTATCTGTGAGGCAGCTCCAGTTTAGCATATACTTCAAATATTTCTGAGTGGCGGCATGAGACTTTGGCTGCGTTTGGCTGCGTTTATCAACATTCCCATGTTTAAACGGCTTTCGAAAGCCCTTTCGATAGCCCTTTCCATAGCCCTTTCCATAGCCCTTTCGAAAGCCCCGTCCACTCCCTGTACTATTAATGTGCCGCTTGTTTTCGTCGGCTGCGTTTATCAACTTTCCCCTGTTTAAACGGCTTTCGATAGCCCTTTCGATAGCCCTTTCGAAAACACTTAGCTAATTGTCTCTGTGGGCTTTCGCCCTTGGTGTATGCATCAACAATTTTTTGGCTTCTCTCTCTCTCTCTCTCTCTTTCTCTTCCTCTTTTCCCTGTTTTTTGTTCCCTTTTTTCACACTTTTGCTTTTTTTTCTCTATTCCCCACTTCCCCAGTTTCCCGCACTCTTTGTAGTTGTAAGTTTTCACCCCATGTTCCCCCTTTTCCTCAGAGGTATCCATATGTTACAAGCTTAAAAGTCTTTTGAGTGGGTACCTCCACTTTTTATTTTCTCCTCAGGGTGTATATAGAGTGTATGTATCTTTATTGTACAGATCATGTAGACAAGAACATGTTGTTAATCCTGTCTGGTTATATATATTTACAACGATTCGCATGTCAAATTTATGATATTGTTTCGTGTACATTCTGTTGAAGAAAGAAAGTGAAAAAAAAAAAGTTTGAAAGTTTGAAAGTTTGAAAGTTTGAGAGCCCTTTCCAAAGCCCTGACTGCCTGTACTATTAATGTGCCGCTTGTTTTCTAAGAAGGGACGGCGAAAAGCAATTACCATCATAAAGACATATCTTCCTTTGAGAGTGACGAGTCATGATGCAATGCCACATGAATCAATTGTCTTCCTATCTGTGAGGCAGCTCCAGTTTAGCACATACTTCAAATATTTCTGAGTGGCGGCATGAGACTTTGGCTGCGTTTATCAACTTTCCCCTGTTTAAACGGCTTTCGATAACCCTTCCAAAGCCCTTTAGAAACGGCTTTCAAAATAGTTGCGTTTATCAACTCTCTTCGCGAACACGATTTTTTAACTGGCCTGTCACTGCACAGCTGCATTGCGCTATTCGACCCGAGGAGAAGTACAAGTACTGATGTACCAGACTACAAAGCCGTTTCAAAACAGCTTTGCGTTTATCAACTTCCAAAAGGCTTTTACAAACAGGTTTCTGAAAACCTGTTTAGGAAACCTGTTTGGATAGCCACAAATTTGGGGCTTTCGAAAAAGCTTTCCTAAAGGGCTTTCAAAACAGCTTTGCGTTTATCAACTCGTAAAAATTCCTTGAAGCTGTTTGGATAACCTGTTTCTGCCGAGAAAGGAGAGTTGATAAACGCACCCTTTCGTAAAGGCTTTCCTAAAGGGCTTTCAAAACAGATTTGCGTTTATCAACTCGTAAAAATTCCTTGAAAGCTGTTTGGATAACCTGTTTCTGCCGAGAAAAGGAGTTGATAAACGCACCCTATGACACCCTGACATACCAAAATAAATGTGGAATAAAAACGGTCTAGAAACGCGGCCAGTATCGGGCACACAATATTACCTTTTATAAGACAGAACAAGTGAGGGCGCCACCACCTACAACGATATGCGTCTTTGTTTTACCATTACGAACTTTCATAGCAAACTTGAAGGTGATCCAAAAAGAACTGCAGCTGATAGAACGCTTTAATACAAGAATATCTCTGAGCCGGACGGAGCTGCAGCGACGGCGGCGCCGTCGCGACGATGCCAAATCTATAGCATCCTTTCAACTGTTTTCGGGGGATACAATGATCGTTGTTTTCACGGAAAATGATTTCTAGATCATTTCCATTCTCTTTCTTTTCCTTGTGTCATAAAGTAATTTTTTACACCATTGGTGAAAAAAACCAAAAAACTAACTCACATGGTCCAGTTATCAAGTGAATCAGCAGATGCATGTGATTGTGTGATGCCAGTGTATTCAATTGCAAAATTAAGAACAGAACATGATACTTATGACAACATTATTTTTTTAGTTAGAATTACGTAGCTCTCATTTAAGCCGATTCGAGCTAACACACTTAGAAGTGGTCCGGAGAGACATTACCTTGCTGAACTTTTGAACAAGGCGATAGCTGATGGAGGTGTCATTCAGGAAAGCAATCGTCACGTTCAGTCCGAACCTTTTGTTTGTGAAGTCATACGCCCCGTAGGAGTTGGAGTACAGGGCCGTGGGTCCGGGGTCGGACTCACCAATTGTGGCGCCTGAATGGAGCAAGCGAAGAGCACGTGATATAGGCCTATATATCAACGCAACATTCATCACTTCAATTTTAACATGCAGCTAGAAGGCAGAAAGACTGCAGCGCTATGATATAAGGCGCGCAATGACGTACCTTAAAAAAGACGTACAATATATATTGTCATTACGGTGATTCCTAAAGTGAAAAGAATTTGAACGTTGAAGTAAATACTGATATTAATGCACATGATTACACACCCCGATCCCTCATCTCAGTACCCTGATAACATTGCAGACAATGAAAGCCCGAAAACTTTTATAGAAGGATTTCGAGCTACCATTCACCCAAGTGACGAGGGTCGTGTCTTTGATGATTAGAAAGTGGATGATATATCTCCTGGCTGAATTTCAAAATCAATGAAAATTTTGTTTTGATAAGAAATGTTTTTGCTTGAATGGAGAGTGAACGAATGTTGTTTTGAACCTAAACGTGACTTTTTAAAACTAATCTTCAGCGTTGGTTCTATACTCTTTCCAAATACCAAAGCGTATTTTCTTCTTTATTCATTTTCTCAAATATGATATGACACGATTTCTTGTAATTTCTTTGCTGGATTTTTTTTTCAAGTAAAGCAATAATCGGAGGACTGGAATTCGATTCCCGCCTAGTGCTTACATCCTTGGATGAGATGTTTTACCCACCATGTCCTTCTCGACTCAGTTGTATAAATGGGTAGCTGGCAACGCTAGGGCAATGATAATGGCACGGCCCTCTGGCAGAGCAGTGACAACACTAAAGAGACTACCCAAGATATAGAAGATACGTTTTATTATCATAATTGTTATACCAGTATTATCTTAAAAATTTCATTAATTTAGTGGAAGAAGACAAGATTGAAGAAAGCCCACCCCTCAAAATTCACCCCTCTCCATAATAATCTCTTGCTTTCACGTATTAAATGAAACATACCTCTACCAGGCAACATAAAACCACACGTTGCACACACATGCACACATAATGTAAATGATTACATTTGTACAGCAGCTGTATACAAAGATCAAAGGTAAACTTTCACGAAGTTTGCTCATGCCACATTGACTAATTCGACGGAAGGTTTTGCGTACCGTCAGAGCCATTCTTTACATTGCACGAAACTTACTCGAAAGTCAACAGAAGTCGAATATGAAAGGTCAATCCGAGAGAGCGAAAAAAGACACACCACACTGCTAAGTTGGTACTAAAGTGACTGTGCAACTAGTATTATCATAAGACCTACTTGTGCAGCGTGTTGTTCTTCTTTTATGTGTTTTTTATGAAGACATCAGCTGAATTTAAAGATTCAATTAACCGTGACAGAAAACTATATTGTGATAAACGGAAACAAACAAACAAACAATAAAAAGATGATACCAATTCAATGTCATAATTTCTGTGTCGTAACTCGATGGGAAATTAGAACAAGGAGGTACAATCAGGTAAGTTCACCTACACCTCCTTGGTTATATCAACTAAAAGTCTGTTTGACATTAAAGCAGTCAATTAGGACAGAAATACTGTGCACTCAATTATTTGACCATGTTCGTCCATTATGCATTTCGTAACAGTACAACATTTGTCAAGGTTCGCATCGATGCAAGATTTATTTCATTGATTTTGATTTGATTTAAGAAAAACCTGAATATGATTGGATAGTGTAAATTATAAAGACATAATTATCAAAGGATCATAACAATGTACAAACTTCGGAGCAGTAGTAATATCAAGCGTGAATATGACATTTCGCTCTCCTACACGTAAGAGGAGAGTGAACGTAAATCGGCATTCTCAAAGAAAACATGGGATCTCGGCGCCTACAAAACATCTTACAGGTATAGGTCTTATGAGGAATGAAAAGAATGATGCAATAGACACAGGACAGAAACTGTGAAAAACTAACAAGAAACACAGAGACACAACACAGATCCTCACACACACATACGAACACAACGTGATGATTCGACCAGACATTATTAACAACACAAACACATTGGCTCGAATTCACGAAGGTGGTACAATTGAAACCATGGTTAGTCATTTCGTGACGAAATGACTGATTTCATAACGAAATCTTATAGGCCATGTGACACTTGGCGCTCCATACAAATTGTCCATGGTTTAAACGATGGTTTCAATTGTACCACCTTCGTAAATTCGGGCCATAGAATACGAAAGGAAGCATAAAGGCTCGGCTTACCGACACCCGCCATGAACTGTTCCGGAGTGCAGCATCGCTTTTGAGCATTCACCGTGGCCACCACGGCTACCAGAGTCAACAGGAGCGACAGCCTCGCCATACTTGCATGCACGCTAAAGAGATTAAAGGCATTATTCATATTATTTGCATGTGAAACAAAAACCCAGCTTTAGTGCTTCAAAATAGTTTTAGATTATGAGTTAGGGATAGAAACAACCAAAGTTAATCAGTATTGTTAAATATACAAAATGTGAACAATAGCTATGATAAAATTGCTTCTACACTAAACCGTCTACATCAATGATTTATTGAGAAACTTAGTGATATATCCTCGTATTTTAGGCTTTATTATGAAATTCTTATGTGGTAGGATGTTTTGCGATACAACTGCTCTACACATATGCATCAAATGTGATTACACGTACTTGATTTTTTTAATCATTGTTCCAAAAGGTAAACAATACTTTTAACTGAGGTAGACACGAAAAAAAGAATGAGCAATAATGATGACGATAACAGTAGCTACTAGCATGACTGGACGTGATTCGCGATCGACTCAGAGGTTATACGTAGGCTCGATCGATATCGCTATATATAGGTGGGAAATACAGGCAATCATCCCAACTCACTAAGTTGCCTTCAAAGCCTACCTGTATCATTTCGATAGATTAAAGATTAATACTCGGAGGTATAAACGATAGTTGATCTTTCTGCACACGAACACCACTGCATTACAATAAGCGTTATCGTATATTAAAAAAAAACAAACTATGACTGACTTATACTCAACTTTCAACTTGCACAAGTACAAGTACATTTTCCTTTAGATAACAAGACAATCGTGTATTTATGATGGGCTTCTGACTCATATATAACGCGATGTTTCAGCCCTCATAACCATATCCATATTCTTGAAACTTGAAAGAAAACGTGTTAAGTAGAGACCAACAAGCTTACCACCGTTTAACCGCTTAGTCCCTGCGGTTTGAAGTATATATGAAAGTGGTTCTTTTTTCTACTAGAAATTTTTATGATAACGGGTTTTCTTAGAGGCTTTTAAAATTATTTACTTGCTTATACCAAGATATGAAGATAAGATTGTCAGTATATTATGCTTCTAGACCACGACGCCCAGAAAACGTCACGGTTAGGCGATTCCCCGATGGAGACTCATGGAGAAATATGAGAAAAAAAGGAGAATGATTTTTAGTGTGTCTATGGTCACAATGGACATTTATCACAGAGATTCTAACAAGAAAATAATTAGGTGGTAGAATGCTTAACGGTGCACTACGTACGTATTCTTTCTATATAAGGTAAGTGTTTGGCCCTCAAAACGGCCTACCCATCCCGACGTTTCGGCAAGAATGTTCTCGAATGGCGAGAACATGCTTGCCGAAACGTCGGGACTGAGTATGCCCTTTTCAGGGCCAAACACATACCCTATCTACGAGGAATACGTGGTGTACCGTTAAGCCTTCTACCAGCCAGCGTTCTACCGCCACGGAAGCCTTCAAAAATTTCATGAAAATAATTGATCTCACTTTAACAATGAACCGTAACATCACCTATTAAACAGACAGCAAAATACGTCACAAATTGTTCAGCTATCAGGCCAATAACATTAACTTACCACTCATCATACTGGAATCAGAGTGGTACAAATTACAAACCTACAAGCAAGGCATGCCTACCAAACTACAGTATATCAGTATCAAAACTCTGTATACTTTCGATGGGGATACAGCAATCTAAGGCTTTGCATTTCAGGGTTCGAGTTATATGGGGAGTCGAGAGAAGGTGCTTGTATTATCTTGAAGACTATACACTAGAGATGTCATGGCTGTGCGTAGCAACACCGATCATAACCGTGCAAACTATATGGTCCTAAAGCCTAGGGATGTATTGTATTGGTTGTGGTGTGAATTCCGCTTTTACGTGTTTGCGAGGTACTAAGAAACCTCTGCATGAATTGTTTTAAAAAAGTATGATATTCTAAGAGGTACTCTAAGTTTATTTGATGAAAATTGGTTCTGTAATGGCCGAGATATCCAAAACAAAGTAAAACATCGCGATCCTGATAAATGGTGGGTCCCACCTTTTATTAGGATCGCTTTGTATTATTTTTGAATATCTCAGCCCGTTCGAAATCGATTTTCATCAATAAGGTTTGAATTCACCTTAGAATTATGTATTTTGCTCTTTCATATTTCATAAGAAGTTTCTCATTATTTCAAAAAATCATCATCAAAAAGCTTTCAAAACCTCAAGCCCCATCTCAACCAACGGTATGGGCGCTACCATCCCTTTAACACACAATGACTATCTCAACCAAAACTGTAGGCCCTACCAAGTACCATCCCTTTAACACACAATTACACCTGCCGAGGAGATATCGATAGCCCAAAGCTGGAGGTGGTGGCTGGATAAGTTCAGGTACTATTCTAGATATGAAGCAGGACTGATATGAATTGTGCAGGGTAGTGGATGCATTCATTCGATCATCACATAGGGCTATCCTGAGTTTTAGGGGTTAAAATTATTTTGAGCTTTTCACTTCAACACATGCACGTCTGCTTTAGCAGTAGCTACAGGTATGTCCCAGCCAGGAATTGTATCATGCTAAACTACTTTTCCACCTACTTTTCAATCCAGGGAGGTGGAAAACACCTCCCTGGTTCTATCTATCGGCAGATAACTTACCGATGCAAGGTGTTCGTCTGACAGATTTCCGAACCACACGTATAATTCAAGTCGCCGTGCACCCAGTAGTAATTCTCAGATCTGAGCTAGACGTTATATTCATTGACCCCATCTCCCGAGAGCCAATAATTAATGCTAGCGTAGGTCGTCTGCTGTCGCTTGGGTACAGAGTCCAAAATCATGGTGTCATGATGTGTCGACGGTATAACACAATAACAAGAACAAAAAACCCACTGCTTTACACGACTTAGATGTTGAAGGTGACTAAGTGGTGGCGTGCGTGGATCGAACACATCGACGCATTCCACGTGCTCCTGAGTAAAGATTTTGTTGGTCAGGTGACTGTTTGGGTCTCAATAAAGACATGACGTATGTATACAATGCACGTGATATGCACTGCCCCAGCCAAATCAATACATGTCAAGCGGCATTGAGTTGTCTGTCGAGATAGCACGCAACTATAATGTCGGCGTGTTTAGAACAATCTCTGTTTTTGCCCAAACAAAGAAGAAATATGATAACAGGGTAAATACAAAAATATATGTTACGAATAACTTCGCAATGGAACATCTAATTGTGAGTGTGGGAGTGTGACTTTAAACAAGATGAAAAACAAGCAGGCCTATACACCTGCACCATCCCTCTTCCCCAATCAGATGGTTCTGGACGCGAATACCTGCCAGCAGCTATCTGTACATTCGGTATTATATCATAAATGGGTTGCTGTTGCTGCTATCGTAACCATTCCCCCTTGATATCTCCCCCTTTTAATAAAGTCCTCACTTTGATTGATAATAATAATAAATAGTAGCATTATGTGCACCTATTTGACGTAAACCTATCTGCCTATAGTAATCCAGAGACTCAGTGCGCATTCATTAATATTTAATAGTGATAAACACCAGGGGATAAGAATAAATTTCCGAAAGTTCTAAAAATGTCTTGGTGTCTGTCGCCAACCCAAACTTTCCAATTCCAAGCAACATATTCCACGATGCTGCAACAATTATGAGCGATCTCTACATGAACAGGTGGATCACAGTCGTACAGTAAGTAATGTTTTTTTTTAATTGATTAAGAAGTATTTCCTTCATATCCGTTGTTGTTTTTATTTTGTTTTGTGTTTCGAAAGGTCTGCCTCGAAAAATTTACAACATTGTTGAAATTATATTTCTAGTCATTTCGTTCATGTCATCTTATCTTATCTTATCTTATCTTATCTTATCTTATCTTATCTTATCTTATCTTATCTTATCTTATCTTATCTTATCTTATCGTATTTTGAGTTCTAAACGTAGCGTGCCAATTTGATCCGTTGTGCAATGTATGTGCAATGTATGACTTACCTGGGACCTCAAAAAAAAAAAAAAAAAAGCAGACCAGGTCCCTGATTTTGCCAGCCAATGTGCTTGATTTGTTACAAATAGAGCTACTAAATAGTAGCTATACTAAAATGATTCACAACCTGTGTGACTTTATGCACTGTACCAAAGATAAACGAACAAACAAGCAAACAAACATTATAGAAATGCAACCTCATCACATTTTTGCTTTTATGCAAAGGCCGTATAACAAAAAAGGGTTTTAAAGAATGGTAGTTTAGAGCTGTAAGATGTTTATCTTTGACATGATTGGTGTGCAGGTATAGTGCCATTTAAACTACTCACCGAACGTAATTTCGAGTAGGGACAATAGGATTACTTCTGCTGTGCATCATGTACAAAAGGGAAATGTTACCCTTTCTCCAAAAATGAATGGCCCAACACAGAATTACCATGCACACGGTGATATTTAGGTCCGTTAATTCATTCAATGAAGAAGAAAAGAGAATATTTCTTGATACGCGCTAACAGAATCAAAAACCCTCTAACTCTCTAAATAGCTACATGCTGATTTTTTTTTTCTTTTGTCGTTCATTTTCTTTTTCTCTTGAATGGGCATAATGTCGTAAATTGAAAGTGAAATAATGAGTTCGCGCGTCCTGTTGTTTTTTTTCATATTGTTGTAAGAAAGGATATCCTCTCCAAAACATAAATTATGTCTCCTTTAGTGAGAAATGGGAGTGTACAGTTACATAAATTCGCATCTGTTTTGGACCATGACGGAAGTTTTTAGTTATCGAAAGAGTGATGATGAATAAGCGAATTTAAACAGTAAAAATTAAAAATAAAAGTGTATACCCTGGTATATGTATATATATATATATATATATATATATATATATATATGGTACTAGGTGTTGAAAAAAAAAAACATTTCCCACGTTTGATTCTTAATAATTTAAAAACTATATATCAGATAACACTGTCATTAACATGACTGATAGCTGAATAGTGTACAATTTTGTTGAAGGTGGTTTAAATGTGAAAGCATAAATCAGTTTCATGAAATCCATGATTAATTTCACAGTTAGGCTCCAGATTTTGCTCTATTTTCAATCCTCTGTACAAAACTTTCACTTTGCACAGGGGTCAATTGGTGTGTATGGGAGTGTGTGGTTAACACCCTGACAATGGTCCTGAACAATGGCCAGGGTTTAAATGCTTCATTATCTATTCATGAGAAATTCCACTATCACAGCTAGTCTTTATTCAGCCTCTGGCAGTATCTGTATAAAGTCAAACGCCTGCCGATACTATCGTTGAGTCGCAACAGTGCTCTCCCTACTTCTAAAAAACGAAATTACAATGAATACCTTCTGTTCTGTCGTAAACATGGTGACAGGAAGCAAAGAAAATCAATTAGAGTGTACACTTGTGTATATGGAGCCTTACTAAAATCTACTGTGAAACAAATCGCCCCAGTGAAAAATGCTGCTGAACTCTTTACCAAAATGACCTCTTTTTATCGAAAAAGTGACAAATTTGTCAGACTATTAGTAGACAGTTGTATCAAAATGAAGAACTTTAGATCATTTATGCTTATTCATATCCCAAATTTAGTGATATGTGAAGCAAAATTTGAAAAAGATTGCCAGCTGGAATGAAATGTGGTGTTTGAAAGCACATGGAAACATGTGCTTACTTTTTCCATGTGCATGCATTTTACCCTTTATCGTGCATGAATTCAGACTAGCAGTGCCCAGGGCAATCCACATGAATTATTGATTAAGCATTCATGTGCCTGGGAGCGCGAGACTGACACCTAGTCAACAGGTGGTTCAAAGGCATATTTTACCATTTGCAGATGAAACAAAAACCCAGCATTAGTGCTTTAAAATAGTTCTAAAATGTAAGTTAGGGGTAGAAACAACCACTGTGAAAATTTGAATCAGTACCATGGATGCTAAGTGTTGTTAAATATAGAAAATGTGAACAATAGCTATAATAAAAATGTTACCAGACTAAACCGTATACTCCTACGGTTTATTGAGAAAAAATACTGACATCTCCTTATATCTTAGGCTTTATTGCAAAAGTTTTATATGGGAGGGTGTTTTGTGGTACAACAGACCTACACATATGCATGAAAGGCGATATCCTGAACATTTTTCAAATGACTGCTCCCAACAAGATGCCCAAAGCTAAACTGGACCTTTCAGGCATGTCCATTGTTCAGGGCCATTTCAGGATGGGTGCCATGAAAGAAAAGGGACTTGAGCCATAGTATTGAGTGTTAAAGCGGGGGACTTGAAGAAGTAGTTGGTGTTGTGATCGGAGAGCACGAGGAGGTGTGTAGACGTGGATGAGGTCAGAAATGTAGGGTGGAGCTTCACCAGTGAGTGTTTTATAATGTGAGAAGGAGTATTTTGTATTCTACACGTTTACAGACAGGGAGCCAGTGGAGGTTTCTGAGGAGAAGTTTGGTACTGGTGTGTGTGGCCGCTCTTTCTGTGATCCTTGCTGCTATGTTTTGTACCCGTTTGAGCTTAGCGATATTTTTCGCATGTGCGTTGCCGAGAAGTGCATTACATGCGTCCAGTCTTGACGTGACAAAAGCATGAATAAGTCTGAGGGTGGTGCTACGATCTAGGGCAGTGCGTATGGGAGAAATCTTCCTGATAGCTGCCATGGCGGATCGGCATGTACTGTTTATCTGTGATTCTCGTGATACGGTGTTATCAATGGAGACTCCCAGGTTCCTAACTTCACATTTCTCCTCAATGACTGCATGTCGCCTACGGTCAGTTCGACTCCTGGGGCCTTTCGAGGAACTTAGAGGATAAATTCAGAAGTTCTGTCTTATCATCATTGATGACTAGTTTGTTTCGCATCGACCAGGACCGTATGTCAGCAATGCAGTCGTGGATCTTTTGTAGTGACGATTTCCGCTCCGATGACGAGAATGACGTATACACTTGGACGTCATCTGCATAGATCATTGATTGCAGACCATGAGTGGAGATGATGTCATAAATTTGTGTCGTATAAGGCGAGAAGAGAAGGGGTCCGAGAACAGATCCTTGCGGAACGCCACAGGAGTCCTGAACCCTAGGTGATGCACTCTCTTTTACTTTGACAACATGGCTCCTGCCCTCGAGATATGATCTCACCCACTCTGAAAGCGCACTGCCTGATATGCCGAATTCACGTGACATTCGATCTAGAAGTATCTGGGGTCAACAGTGTCAAAGGCTGCTGAAAAATCAAGAAGCACTATGACGACCTCTTGGTGATTGTCCAGGACTCGCAAGCAATCATTCTACACTCGTACAAGGGCGGTTTCTACACTGTAATGCCGGCGATATGCAGACTGGGTAGGAGATAGTAGATTGCATTCGTCTAGGTACTCCTAAAGTTGCTCCAGTGCGGCCCGTTCCAAGATCTTAGAAAGGTAAGCGATGTTGGAGATAGGTCTAAAGTTTCCAAGATTTTTTACAGACAGTTCAGGTTTTTTTCAGCCATGGGGTGACTATAGACCTCTTCAAAGCGGACGAAACTGTACCGGTCTGCAGGCTGCAGATGATGGAACTTGGTGATGACCGCAGTCAAGTTCGCATGACGCTGATGATGATGACTTTACCATCAACAAGACTTGAGCTTCTGAAACCATCTCAAAACTGGATAACCGGTGTTGCGTTAGCAGTGGAGATGTTGAGAGGTCATCATACATCTCATGACCGATGCTGTTATGAAGACGGTGGATCTTCGCTGTGAAGAAATCGCTGAAATCTCGTGCCAGTTTCTCAGGACAATGATGCTCAGCTATGCGTAACGCTGCTTCCGGTGATGTTAATCAGTCGAAAAAGTTGCTTCTCATCTGAGTTTTTTTTTTATCTTGTCTCGAAAATATAGTTGCTTGGTCTCATACAGCAGAGTATTGTACGCCTTGCACTGCTTTGCGTACATCTCTCTATCGATCTGTAGTGAGTTTGGCTTCAGGATTCGTCGTTCGAATCTTCTGCGTTCTTGCTTGGCTTTCCGAAGGTGTTCATTGTACCAGGGTGCGTGCGGACGAAGTGTAATAGTTCTCTGAACTTCCGGCGCATGCTTATCAAGAATGGAGCGGAGGTCCTTGTTATATTGATCAGCTAAAACTTCCGGATCTTCTGAGGGATCGTTGACGACTGTGGAGGACCGTATATCAGTCCGAAGTTCCACAACATTCACGTTATTCAACGACCCAGACTTGAACTTCCGTTGAATGTGAGGCGGTCTAGAGAGATGTAGATTGCAGGTAACTGCGAAGTGATCAGAAGGCAGCGATTGGTCAGACAGCACATCAGTCAGAATGGAATAATCTCCCCTGGTGATTATGAGATCAAGGGTATGGTTGTTTGCGTGTGTTGGAAAGAAGACATGATTGCAGAAACCCATAGTGTCCAAGAGGCGCAGAAATGTCATCGAGCCATGACCAGCTGAGTTGTCAACGTGGATGTTGAAGTCTCCTAAAACGAGCAGTGGATAGTTTGAAGTTTCAAGGACTTCAAGGAGAGAAGAGAACTCCTCACAGAAATCACTTATGGTAGACTTGTTCTTCTTGCTAGTAGGTGGTCTATGCAAAGTGACTAGACGGATGCCGCCAGTAGGCGATGTGATCAGCAAGCCACTGTACTTAAAAGATGAAAAGTTCCGTTGATCATTGGCCACGACGGAAAACCCTTGTGGAGCAATACACCAACGCCACCGCCTTTACCTGATGTACGAGGAACCTGATGGAAGTCATAATTAGGAAGTGTCTTTCTTATTGTAGCTAACACGTGATGATCTCGACTTGTGTTGGTAAGCCAAGTCTCAGTGAGAGCCAGGATGCCAATGTCGTTATTTACCACAAAGTCGCGTATAGATGTGCCTCTTCCTCTGGCTTTCAACGATCTTGCGTTCCATAAAGGAAGACAAGTGCAATGGACTGCGTTCTGCTCATTTCCAGAGGTATCCACTCTTAAGAGGTTGCTGTCACTTCTGGTCCTCTCGCTGATGTTCGGTTCTCGTATATTTGCTGATAAATGGGGACGAACATTGTAGACTTTAGCAGTCTGTACCTTATTTGATCGCTTTGTACCTGCTCTAGTGGTGCGGCATTTAGCGATGTTGATGTCCAGTAAGTCTCGCCAAAGACTATCGTCTATGCGATTCAGTCTTGTATTTCTGATGGAGCGCTTAAGGACAAGTTCACCTTCATAGACATGTGGGTTGAGTGAATGCAGCAATATTAGTAGAACACATCAGTGAGAGTTTGAGGAAAATCGGACAATCCGTTCAAAAGTTATGAAATTTTGAAGTTTCTGCTCAGTCACAGCTGGATGAGAAGACTACTATAGATTGTGATGTCGCATGAGTACAACGATATAAAGAAAGAATAAAGAAAATTCAACATATTTCCATTTTTGTCGCATAACAAAAGAACACTCGACTTCTCTCTTTCAGAAGGCAGGGGGAATAATACATACATCAGTAACAAGTCGAAGAAATGTGCACTTTATTCAAAAAGTAAAGTTTTGTGAAATTCTCTTTTTATTTTCCTTATGTTGTTGTACGCATGTGACATCACACACTGTAGTAGTCTTCTCATCAAGCAGGGACTGCACAGATACTTTAAAAATTCATAACGTTTTAACGGATTGTTCGATTTTTCCCAAACTTTCACTGAATGTGTTCTTCTAATATTGTTGCCTTCACTTAATCCACAGTGCGTATAAAAAAAAAGGTAATCCACTTTGGAGGGCTACCATCTTATAATTATCAGCTATGGAGAGTGCAATGTTGGTTGAGAGGAAAGGGGAAGTCTTCCTCTTTCCATTGATACCTACTTATGTTGACAAATGTCATGCATGACTGAGCACATGAACTTTAAAGACAACAATGACAAATTGCACGTTTTCCAAGTTTGCATGTTACTGTGAAGGAACAATGCATATCTCACGGCATGGAAGAGATCTGTCAATGGAGGTGGTCGAATCATCAGGCCAGCCTGCATGACTGCAGGTTCGTGTTAAGGGTTTCTTCTAACCATTTATGGTTCATAGCCTTCAACATGGCCACGTTGTTGTAAACTTGGTCCTTCCAATAAATGCTAAACCATTATCCATTTTTTTCTCTTCACATTTAAGACATGGTTTGTCGCTGCGAGCTATGTGTTGAATATGAACAGAGAAATGGATTGTGTGGGTTGACCTCTGTGGGAGTGACTTTAGTTATACCAACAGGTGGCCATCTTAAAGGTTATGAGCAATAAAAGGTTAGGAAAAAAAACCCTAAACACAAACCCTAAACACAAATCTGCATTCATACAGGCTGGCCTCTTTGGCCACTTTCATTGACAGATCTCATCCATGCAGTGAGACATGCATTGTTCCTTCACAATAACACGTAAACTTGGAAAAAGTGCAATTTGTCATTGTTGTCTTTAAAGTTCATGTGCTCAGTCATGCATGACATTTATCAACATAAATAGGTATCAATGGAAAGAGGAAGAGTTCCCCTTTCCTCACAACTAACAGTGTGCTCTCAATAGCTGATAATTATAAAATAGTTGCCCTCCAAAGTTGGATTACCTTTTTTTTGATACGCACTGTATAATCCCATGAAGGTGGACTTGTCCTTTAATGTCAAAGAGCTGTCTTTTTGTGTAGTATAAAGTAAGACAAGATCGTCCACTCAGGGTCGACACAGCTGAATGAACGTCGCAAGGATTAGACATACTCGTTCCATTCAATTCTTCACAAAGAGCTGTAGTTACTGCTTCGCGTTTGAAAGGGCACTGGACAATAAAAGTCCAGAGTACGAAGACCGTATACATCATGAGTTCAAGTTGACAAGAGTCAGACAGGGGAGTAAGCTAGGCTTAACCGCACGGGGTAGTCACCCGGTGTCTCGTGAAGCTGTTCTGATAGTTGTTTCTCCCAATTATGGAAGCACACAGCGGGTCTTCATGGCTCGAAAATCAGTGACCAAGAAGTCAATTAAGAGCAATCTATATGATCGTGCTGCCTCGATGGTGGCGCTACAGCAAAGAGGTACCTTGTCTGCTTGATTTTACTGCACCTATATATGAAGTCAACCTAACCATTGAGCGTATTATTCAGTCCTAGAACATTCACATCGTATAGCATCTATTACGTGGAAATTATTTGCTTCACAATGGTCTCATATTCAGGTAATGTGCAGTTTAATGTTTCCAGGCTAGCATGCCTGTATAGTGACGGGGCATTAAACTGCACATTACTTGAATATGAGACCGTTCTGAAGCAAATTTTTCACACAACAATAGATATATAATGTACTCTTAAATGAATCCCACAAGAATTGGAACAATCATCCCCCAGCATTCCCACTGATTCCCACTGATCAGTTACTAGCCATCCCCTTTAAGATTGATTGCACAAACGCATTAAATTGAAGTCAAGTATAACGTGCAAAGATGTCTTGGCAAGAACAATGGGTCTTGGGAATTAAATCTAAGAGTCTTTAAGCAAGTTATGAGCCATAATCATTAATTTTACTTAGAAAAGAAGATACCCCACAAACAACACACAAGCAGCCTTATGGCGGTCCAATTGCCTGAACCCGCCCAATATTGGGAAGTCGGGATGCCGTGATACCAAATCTTTAAAAAGCCTGTATATGTTTAACCAAAAAAAGTATCCATTATTCAAAAAATTATTATATGAAAAATTATATTTGATATATTTCGGGCCAACCAGAAGCTTACCTTGCGATATTTTAGTGGCTGGAACGCACCATGCATTTTTTTTTAATCATCATTTTTTTCTGCTTCTTTTTTTTTTTGCGTAGATTACCTCTAACCTCCATTATCTATAGGTGCTTGCAGTACGTAAAATGCCAGTTAACATCCACATGTAGTTTCGAATATTGGTACATGTCATCTGTTTTACACCATTATTCAATTAAGCCTTCGAACATGTGTGTGCCAACCTTGGCTCACGTGAGCTTTGTCCAAGCAATTATTAAATTATGAGGTATATATCGAAGTTTCTCTGTTCATACGTATTTGCAGCATCGTAATTGATTTGTAACTAATTTTAACTGACATGTCGCTAAAAAAAAGGAACCAGCTGCGGGATTCGATATATAACTGCATTTTTCCGATCTTACAAATATCCGTTTGCACAGAGAGAGACATGTGATAAAAATCTTTCAGTACATAGTTCAATAATAAATAATATTCTCCTGCTTTTTTCAATATTTTCCTGCTTTTATTTATATCAAAGTCTGTTTGTCATCTTAAAATTAACCCATGAAAAGGCAATAAGCACCTTTTTTCGTCCTTCTTGTTTTCTTGCTAGTAACTTTCATTTGATTTTCTTCCACATTTATCACTGATATATAATTCAACTTTTATATCTGTCTTCTTTCTTCATATCAATTCAGAATACACTGGGAAGGCAACGTGTGTGTAAACCTTGCTTTCGGAAACCTTAGGTGCTTCTCGAATAGGACGGGATCGTGTAATCAACCACAAATTGAAGAATTATGAATCGCTACCGAATGTATTTAAATTTGTATTCCAGTTTGTGTATACTCTCTTTAATACTACTATCATATTATTCCCAAACGATAATACGAAATACGTAGGTTAATAGATTAGTTGGAGCAGAGAATGCCGTGGATTTCTTTTTCCTTTAAGCAGTATGGTAAATGTATTTAAAATATAATATTGTAGCTAATATCATGCGACGTGCCTTTCAAGTATTACCGGGTGCGAGCCAGAGAGAAATGGAACAAGGATTTTGGCAAGTCTTGGATAATAAAAAAAGAAATCTAGCACTACAGTTCATAGAGGGTAAAGCGCACAAGAATAAAAACTGACTATAGCCAAAGGCACACACAAACATGCATGCACACTCATTCTCAACAGACTTCTTTCATCTTGCCATAGTCATTGATCATTTACATAGATTTTTAGCCTTTTTCCAACGATAATATTCGTGGCACAACATTCTTTGGTCTTTGCCAACTAGCTTGCTCGGACAAAGGTTTTCGAAGCAGCGAAGCAGCATCGAAAACAACCTAGTAGTTGCCTATCTTTAACAACCGTTTGGACACTTACAACAAAAATAGACTTTTTACAACCTAGTTATTTCAGAGGCGAAAAAAAAAATGGTCGGCGACGGTCTTTGATTACTCGTGACCAGGGCCTAATAGATTCAAGTGTAACGTTCATTCTACTTAGTATCATTCTGTACAAACTTTTTATACATAGAGAGATAATTATAATCATGTATTACCAATATGTGTATGTGTGACCGGAATCATCTATCTTATTTTATTAAATGATTTGACAAAATGCGATTACATTTTTTTTTCTGGCACTAGAAGACGAATTTCTGTATTTTGCCTCAGGCAATAAACAAATCTGAAATGTAAGGATGTGTAGTTAAACAGACAGAAAGAATACATAGAGAACACTAATCGGATAATCTTCATGTAATTGTAGCTTTCAAAAGCAAACATAATTTTGGGACAAAGCAAGTAGAACATTAAAAGCCCATTTAACTTTCTTAATCTACGTCTGACTGCCATGAAAATTCTCCTTTTGTGTTTTTTTAACTCTACCCTGTTTTATCATGCCATTGTAAAAGTTATTTCAACTCTTAAAGGGTAAAAATTTACTTTTATATAAAGCGCTCTAAATATGCGGTAACTTCTTGCCAAAGTAATACAAAATAAAAACCTAAAGCACAGCCTCGAAGGGTTACCTAAGTAAACAGTGAAAGTAACATAAAACATGTATCCAAAACAAAAGACGATTTAAATGGTCCTGTTATGTAGTCCCCTTGCCTCGCATAGAACTCTATTCCAACCCTAAAAGTCTGACCTTCTTAAAAAGGAAATCCACCATAAAACTAGATGAACTCTACAAGAAAAAAAAAATCTTAAGGACGTTCCAAAGGTGACGAAAATCGGGTAGAAAAAAAGGAAGATAACATATTTTGAAATTTCACCTCCTTTTTCGAAAAACAGTTCTTGACCAGTCCTTAAGATTATCCAAATGAGCGATTTGATGATGTCATGTCCTCAGAATCTCTCTATGCAATCTGAGGAAACTTGTCTTATTTTCATCTAATACGGGTAAAAAACATACTCCCATAACAAGATAAATCTTAGTTAACATTTGTTCCATTTTATTTTTGTGGGCGGCAAGTTTTACATCTGTTCAGCTGAACTATAAAATTGTTGTCATATTTGCGATGTGTAGGAAATAAATAAGAAATTGTCAAAGTATGACACCATCAACTTGGTGATTTGAATATTCATAACGACTGGTAAAGAAGTGTTTCTGAAAAAAAAAGAATGTCTTAACTTCTTGATTTCTCACTTGATTTTGATCATTTTTGCATTGTTCTGCAAGGATTTTTGTTTCTCTATTTTAAAGGAAATTTATAAACTTCTGGAGTGGATTTCTTCTTTTAAAGAGAAGACATTACCAGGGCGCCCTCATTTTAAAAGTGATAGGGGCATTCCCTTGATAGAGACGGGACATAAATCACAAGGGAGACTGAAATGGAGACGTATCATGTCGGAGGAGAGCAAACGGACACAATATTCGAATGATGCAAAGTAAGTCAAATATTAACGTAAAAATAAAATGTGTCTGTGAGTGTACGAGTGTGTGAGTGTGTCCGTTTCTGTCCAGTATTACATGCATAACTCTCATCATCCTACACAAACTCACACCGACTGGCACAATAGAAAGGAGATAGAAATTGATAGTTATTGCTAAAGTGACTGCGTCACCATTTATTTCAATGAAAATTTTCTTACAATTTTCCTTTTTCGGTTTATGCTTGAATTTATATCGTCTTCATAAAAAGGAAGATGGAGAAGGAAAAAGAGAAAATCTCCAATGACCACAAGTGGTTTTACAATTATGACAAAACACTTGCTGAGAAGATCATTACAGGAAAATACTGTAACAAGTAATAAGTAACAAGTACAATGTATGACGACGAAATTGCAAGTATAACAAGCACAGTGTACGACAACAAAATTGCAATAAGTGCAAAAACAAAAGGACTTTCAAGGTTTCATTTATAAACACCTTTACAAGTGCAGAATGCAAACAATCATTAGAATGTTGTCATGTTCCTCTTTTGAAAAACTACCATACAGACACTGACAGAAGCAAACGAACATACAAAAACTGAACACTAGGAGAACTTCTATGAAGCCTATTGACCTTTAATTGTACAATCGCAGCCACATAACATGCCTTAACACTGCGATTATTTCTTCTTCAGTAATCATAAGCATGGAGAAAAACGTAAATACAAATTCGCATTTGTCGACGGAGATTGCGAGTGAAATTATCGAGTGACATCAAGCAGAGAGATAGAAGTGTAACCTCGTCGCTTCTCGACACTAGAACCCAACCAGAGGGACGAAATAGTCGTGGACAGTCTGAATAGAACGAGCATGTCGGTGTGGTATTTCATTGACCTGAAAGAATTCCGAAAGCAACAAAACAGATGTCACAATAATATTGTTAAAGAAGCAACAACAAAAAAGCAAAAAGATGTCATGGTGATATTGTTATCAAAAATAGGACAAATTATGTAAGATTATGATTATGCTTTAATGATCACGATAAAAATGAGATGTAAGATATGAAATGATAATGGAAAGTGGTGTTATTGATAGAAATATCAATAATGATGCTAAACAGTTCCGATTATGACGATGATAACCATCATATTGATAAAAATACTAATAGGGAGAGTAAAACACCTTGTTCACACTTAAGGAGCATAGAATTGTCTTAGAATATTATGCATCTTTGGGGAAGAATAGATAAAAGAAGTACCGAACATTCTTCTTTCGTTCTTTAAAACAACAACAGCAACAACAACAACATTAAGAGCAATCAATTCACTTGGCTGATTATGAATAGGTAATATGCTTTCTATAAATAATACATAATGATGAATGTATGGCTTTTTAACAAAAACAGTAAAAGAAATCACATAACATTTACTTCATAACCTTTACCGCAACGTTGTTCGTGCTCGATGCGCATTTTGCATCCATGTTGAGAGATTTGATTGGATATGTATATAAATCATATACATATTATGTTGTGTATACAAAGCCTGCGAATTATACGCACGTAATGTCAGCATATAGGTCTATCATTTACAATGTATTTTGTAAACAGGCGTAATATACATATACTGCAACTTTGACTCTGCCGGAAAATGTGCATAATTCTTGAATAACTTCACTCATTTTATCTGCGTTCAAACTTTATTTATAAGTTTGCCTACACTCTAGCGGTTAAACACATGGACAGTGTCGACTGAGACATCCCGCCAGACCAGTGAAACTTTGTGTTTTGGAGGTATCACCCGAAAGGGATTTAAAGATATCGTGTTGTAATTTCTTTAATCATTCTTTTCAGTCAACATCACATTGATGATCATAATTATCAAAATCTATAACCTCCACAAGTTTACGCGTAATTAAATGGAAATGTTTGCATAAATATGAAATGTACACACATGCTTGCATTTTTGTACACTGTGTATCTAAAGATTTCCTGTTTATTGTTTTAGTCTTTTTCGAAGTTATTGATTTGCTTAAACAATATATATAGATATGTATGTTTTTAATGAAAACTCCTTGGAAAAAACAAAGAAAAAATGTTGTTGTTCTTGTTTGGTTTTTGCTTGTTTGTTTGTTTGTTAGGTTGGTTTTTTTTTTTGTTTTTTTTTTTTTTTGTTTTGTTTTTGTTTTTTTTTTGTTTTGTTTTTTTTTTTTTGGGGGGGGGGGGGGTGGTCACAAATATGAAAATAACTGCAGCACAGCCAAACATACCTCTTGCTGGCAGTAACTGGGGAGGGTGAACCAGGCATCGGGATTGGGGATGCCTTCGGTCATATTGAAGACTCCGGACGTAGTCACCATGGGAACTAAATGTAGTAGGACAAGGTATGTTTGGTTCAAAATACAAGTATTATTCCATATAACAACCAATCCCAGTAAAGGTAAAACAAAAACAAAAATAATCATCTATGTCATAAGGATAAAAAATCAATGCTGCGTAATCACAACATTACTATAGGCAATAGTAGCAGAGATTTAATTTTGCTAACGCCATTGTATAGGATTAAGCTGGCTATTGTCACTTTTTACAAGGTCAGGTTCTGTTAATTTGATACATGTTATGCTACAATCACACACGACCAGGTTTCGAACCGGGTCGACAAGGAATTGAAACCGTATCGACTCGGTTCGAACAGTAGAGACCCGCATTGACCCGCATCGTAACCCGTGTCAATTCCTGATGGATTCCGGGGGGGGGGGGGGGGGGGTTCGATACGGCGGTGAAAAATTTTTGGTCATGTTCAAAATTTTCTCACGGTTTTCAATTCCGTATTGATATCCGAATTGACCCGGTTCGAACCGCATTGACTCCCATCGACCCACTGCAACCCGCAGCGTCTGCGTAAAACAGTATGGACCCTTGCCGTATACCGCATTGCCTTCATGCAACGGATGATGACAAGGTTTACACCCGGGTCGGTACGGGTTCGAAGCGGGTGGACACGGGTCGATAGTGGTCGGAAAGGATTTAAAACGGATTTTTGTACGGTTACCTACGGGTCATTACGGGTCTCTACCGCTCGAACCGGGCCAATACGAATTTAATTCCTTATGGACCCGGTTCGAAATCCGGCCGTGTGTGAATGTAGCATAAATTATGCCCTCCATTCCGGGACTAATCCGGCTCACTTTCACCTGGATCAAATCCGTTTTGTGACCCGGCCGTGTATGACTGTAACATCAATCACCCCGTAGAGATAAATTATAGAGTGATGTCACATTATTCCAGAGGCTAATTACATATCTGAAGAGAAATAAGGTTCGTTTTAATCAAAAGTTCGGTAATTGTTTTTACTTTAATGGATTAAGAAACCTACGGAATTACAAATCTTATTCTATTTTCGGATTAACGTACTTTCGAAGTATCGAACCTGCGGAGTGACGAACATTATCCAATCAATGCAGTGAAAAGCATCGAAATAACGAACCTTATTTCATTTTCTGATAAACGAAGCTCCGAAATAATGAACTGTAACCGCATTTTTACCCGTGTATTTGCGAGAAAGCCTGGAAGTACTTAAAAGTGGTACGCCTCATAACATCTGACGGCTGAAATTCTCTTTTATATCTATTCAAAACTGTGACCTGAACGAAAAAGGCATATTTGAATTCTTTTTTTAGGGGGAGCGGGGGAGGTAACACTTGTAAGCTCACATTATGAGATATGCAAAAGTTGCATCTCTAGAGAGAGGTAAAATATACCTGATTCAGATCCCTGGTAGCGAACACCAACGAATGAGTTACCAACTGGGTAACAGTTCTTTGGGATGACAGTGGCCGATACTCTCCCATCCACAGGGTCCTTCGGGGTGGACATCTCGTATGACCAGACGTCAACCATAAGTCCAGAAGGTCCACCGATTGACATGGTATCATAGAACGTAGCATTCTCTAGGGAATTAGAATGGAAAAGAAAGAGGTAGCACAAAAACTAAAAAAGATGAAATGAGATTCAGAGTTAAACTACATGTAGATCCTTAAAAACAGCGACATACTACTTGGTATTTTTGTACATCGTATTTCGTCTTTAGACGTACATGTATCTTTTAATTAGTAATTTAGTAGAATTTTCAATGAACTAAAGTTTGATTTATTTTACAGTTAAGCATATTACATGCCAAATAATGGTTTCATTGCCTACCTGGAACGCAGTTCTGAAAAGCCGGTGCGGTGACTGGTTGTTTGATACAAAGTTTGTATTGGTCGTAGATGATCCATTGGAAATTTCCCGCCTGAAGTCAGTAAAAAGGGAGCGCATGTGAGAACAGACAAAAAAAAAAAATAATAAAAGAAAGTACATGTATTCAAGCATAACCAAGGAATGTATGACAGTGCAACACAACACAAAGGGGGAAAAAACGCATCTCCTGATTTTAAGTGAGGATTCAAAATATATAAAACGGGACCAAATCCTAAATCTAAAATCTTAAATTTTATATATTATTTTCTGAAAAAAAATCACTCTTCAATATAACTTCTAAATAACAAGCTTAGGATCATAAAACTGTCAATTACTCTTCTTGTAGCTTTTGTAAGACATTTTTTGCAGAATTGTGTAATATCATAAGTATTACATACGTGTTCTTTGTCCTATTATTAAAAAAAAAAACCTTCACACACTCTTAACTTTCGACTTAAAAAAAAGGACGATGACGCTTCTTTAAAATTAAAGAGTTGTCATGAATAAAATGCGGTAAAGAAGTGTGTCAAAACTATTAAATCTGATAGTGATTCTCTTGTGGTTGATAAGGAGTGTTATATTTGACCTTTTATCCCATTTATCGCCAAGAACACAGATTGGTGAGATTAGTACTCTGATAGCTGCGGACCGTCTTAGCCAATTTTCTCAGTTAACACCTTTTGCAGTGTCTACTTTCTTTCATTCATTCAGATTTAGAGTTAATTTGTTCTGACTTACGCATTATTTTAAAATATATAGACCCGAAATCACGAAGGTGGTACAATTGAAACCATGTTTTCAACCATGGACAATTTGTATGGAGCGCCAAGTGTCGCATGAAATTTCGTTACGAAATTAGTCATTTTGTCGACGTACTGACAATTTCGTCGACAAAAATCCTTAATATTCATTTCGTTGCAAAATGATCGTTTCGTTGACGAAATGACTGATTTCGTAACGAAATAGGCCATGCAACACTTGGCGCTCCATAAAAATTGTCCATGGTTTTAAACCATTGTTTCAATTATACTACCTTCGTGATTTCGGGCCATAAATATTGTTCTTTTAGAATATGTCCTTGAAGAGAAAAAAAAAAACATGTGTTTCGACTTATTGGAAATGGAGGTGTTGTGTAATATGATAACTGTCGCGGGATAAAATAAAATCCGACGAGAAATGAGGCTGGTATAGCACGCTCAAGGCATATGACATGGCATCCTATAAAAGTCAGAACAATGAGGGGGGTGTTAATAAAAACTGTTGTTACTTAGAATAACCCCCATAAACATCCATAGCAAGTTTGAATGAAAACCGATATGAAATGTGGCTGATAGATTTATCTTACGTGGCATCATTCCCAAACGGTACACTGAAGGCACCCGTCCGCGGCATGCCCTCAGTACAAACAGTAAGTTCTAAAAATGTAGAATGTCCACCCATCAAGTCTGAATTAAATCCGTTGATGAACATCCAAGTTGTAGCATAAATAAGCATTTTTTTTTGCAAATTTTGACCTGCTGAGGGTGGCCTTTGACCCTGTAAAAGGTAATACAGTAAGGGCAGCATTGCCAATAGGTATTCATGTCTAGATTTGTCTATGACACATTGACATACCAAATTTGGAAGAAAAAAAAACAGTCTAGAAACGCGGCCAGTATCGGGCACACAATATTTACCTTTTATAAGACAGAACAAATGAGGGAGCCACCACCTACAAAAATATGCGTCTTTGTTTTACCATTATGAACCTTTATAGCAAACTTGAAGGTGATTAAAGAAGAACTGCAGCAAGTAGAACGCTTACAAGAAGCTTACAAGACGGCGGCGGCGTCGCGACGAGGCCAAATGTATAGCATCCTTCTAACTCTTTTCGGTGGATACAATAATCGCTGTATTGCACAGATAATGATTTCTAGATCATTTACGTTCTCTTTCTTTTCCGTGTGTAATAACGTAATTTTTTCTACGCCATTGGTGGGAAAAAAACAAGCTCACAAGGTCCAGTTAAGTGAATCAGCAGAAATGTTTTGAATGTGCATGTAATCGTGTGGTGTCAGTGTATTCAACGGGAAAATTAAGAACAGAACATGATACTTATATGACAACAGGTATATTTTAGTAGGAATGACCTAGCTCTCATTTAAGTTGATTCGAGCTAACACACTTTGAAGTGATCCTGAGAAACATTACCGTGCTGAACTTTTGAATAAGGCGATAGCTGATGGAGGTATCATTCAGGAAAGCAATCGTCACGTTCAGTCCGAACCTTTTGTTTGTGAAGTCATACGCCCCGTAGGAGTTGGAGTACAGGGCCGTGGGTCCTGGATCGGACTCACCGATTGTGGAGCCTGCATGGAGCGAAGAGCACGTGATATATGTGACCGTGCATCACAAAACGAACAAAAAGTCGCACCCCTTGATTTTACGTGAGGACTAAAAAAAGGTGAAATGGGTCAACTGGGTCAATCTTGAGTTTTTCATATTTTCTGGAAGAGCTACAAAGTATCCTTCTACATTACTCTTTAGTTTGGGATCATATCATGAATGGGAAAGTGTGTTATCAGCTGTTTTTCTACAACGATTTTTTTAAAGGAGAATAGAATGATCAGGTGTGTCTTTGAGAGTCCCCTTTTCATTTTTTGAAATGCTTTACACACTCTTCACTTTCAAATCTGATGACTTTTGAAGAGATAACTCTACTGCTCTGAAAGTTGGCATTAATAACACTGTATAATGGACAGAATGTGTTAATAGAACATTCCCCAAATTCAGCTTAATCTGATAATCTCTTCATCGTTGTTGTTCCAGTGGTTTACATCCTGTGTTTTGTCCCTTTCATTACACAGCCAGCACAGCTTGTTAAAGATTAAGCGCTTGAATAGACACTGTACTTCAGAGCCTCTTTTCTCAGTTCACACTTTTTCAGAGTGTGTGCTTCCTTTTTAGATATGTTAAGGGAGTCCATTTATTTTTGAGTCATACATCATTTTAAAGCTTAGAGTTTGCTCTTTTAGAATCTACCCTAAACGGAAAAACCTATCTGGCGACTTTTTCTTGGTTTTATGGTGCAGGGTCACATAATAATAGTTATCAACGCAACATTCATCACTTCAATTTTAACATGAGCTTATAAGGCAAATAGACTGCAGCGCTATGATATAAGGTGCGCAATGACGTACCTTAGAAAAGACGTAAAATATAAATTGTCATTACCGTGATTCCTAAAATGAAAAGAATTTAAAGCAAATACTGATAGGCCCTAAATACACATGATTACTCACCTCGATCCCTCATCTCGATATCCTGATAATAATGCAGGCAATGAAAGCCCGAAAACTTTTATGAAAGGATTTCGAGCTACCACTCATCCAAGTGACGTGTACTCTTTGGCGATTAAAGAGTGAATGATGTACAATGTATCTCCTGGCTCAACTTCAAAATCGATTAAAATTTCGTTCTGATTGAAAAATGTTTTTGCTTGAATGGAGCGTGAACGTATATTGTTTTGAACCTTAACATGAGTTTCTAAAACTAATCTTCAGCGTTGGTTCTTCACTATTATTCAAATACCAAAAACGGATTTTCTTTTTTATTCAATTTTTAAAATAAGATATGACACAATTCCTCGTAATTTCTTTGCTGAAATTGTTTTATTTAAAAAAAAAAAAGTAAAGCAATCATGAGATGTGGGTTTTCTTCAATCTTGTCTTCCTCAACAAATGAAATTTGTAGACCAGCACAAAAATGCCAGCAGTTGCCATGCTGGGGCGCTGTGGCATAGTGGATAAGACTCCCGACTCCATATCGGAGGACTGGAGTTCGATTCCCGCCCAGTGCTTGTCCTTGGACAAGATGATTTTACCCACAATGTCCCTCTAAACCCAGGTGTTATAAATGGGTACCTGGCAATGCTAGTGCAATGATAATGGCAGGGCCCTCTGGCAGAGCAGTGGTAACACTGAAGAGGCCACCCTGGATAAAGAAGACATTACTATAATTATTTTGCCATTATTATCTTACACATTTCATTTGTAGTGGGAAACAGGATTGAAGAAAGCTCCAACTTCGACCTTCAACCCTCTGCTTAATAATCTCTTGCTTTCATATAATGAAACATACCTCTACCAGGCAACATAAAACCACACACATTGCACAAGAACACACACACTGCAAAAAGTCCGGTGTTAAATAGTGAACACCGAGCTGGTGTTAAATTTTTGGTGCTCATTTATGGTGTTAAATTAACACCTCCGGGTGTCATTTCCAAATTTTAAACTGTTTTTTGAAGAGTTTCTTAGTAACTGCACTTCTTGTTGATTTTTAATTTAAACAAGACAATCAAGAATTTTACATTAAAATACTAGATTTTTGAAAAAATGTGAAAATAGATTTACAACAAAGTAGTAACACCAGCTGGTGTGGTCTCTTATTGAAGCTGGACGGGTGTTAAACCATTGATATTAACACCAACAAATATCAAATCAACACCATGTGGTGTCATTTTTGAATTAACACCAGTACAGTGTCAAATTAACACCAGGAAGTGTCAGGTGAACACTTTTCAACACCATTACAGTGCAGTTTTAACACCTGTGGGTGTGGTCCTTCATTGAAGTTTGATCGGTGTTAGATTTAACACCCGTGGTGTTAAATCTAACACCGATGTTTTTACAGTGCATATGCACACGAAATGTAAATGATTACATTTGTACAGCAGCCGTACACAAAGAACAAAGGTAAACTTTCACGAGGTTTGTTCATGCCATATTAGGCGTTTTCACATCAGCCCGATAAAAATCCAAGCTCGAGATATTTTTTAACTTCCCAAGTCAGAAAATAGCGCACTATTTCGAAACATCGGGCTGATGTGAAAACGCCTATCGACATCGAAATCAATGGAAGGTTTTGTATACCATCAGAGCCATTCTTTACATTGCACTAAACATACTCGAAAGTCAGCAGAAGTCGAACAAGAAAGATCAATCCGAGAGAGCTAAACACACACACACACACACACACACACGCAACCACAACAATGCTAAGTTGGTATTAAAGTGACTGTTCCAAATCGAGTGAAAATTTTCACTCTAAAAAGAGTGAATAAAAAAAGAGTGAATTTCGAGTGAAATTGGAGTGAATTTTGAGTGAAAATTTTGAGTGACGTCAGGGATCACTCGAAGATTTTGGAGTGATCCCTGACGTCACTCCAAAATGAGTGAAAATGAGCATTTTCACTCAAAATTCACTCCAATTTCACTCGAAATTCACTATTTTTTGTATTCACTCTTTTAAGAGTGAAAATTTTCACTCGATTTTTTTTTTAGAGAGTAGTAAGGTCTACTTGTTCAGCCTTTATGCATTTCGTAACAGTACAACATTCGTGAAGGTTTGCATTGTTGCAAGATGTATCTGATTGATTTTGATCTATCTTTGCAAAGATTTGAATAAAAATTATAATGGGTAGATAGTGTTGAGTCTAAGGACACAATATCAAGAAAGAACACAACAATGTACAAAATTCGAAGCACTAGCAACACTACACGTACACGGGAGACCGAACGTAAATCGGCACTCGCAAAGAAAACTTTAGGATTTTGGCGCCTACAAAACATCATAGGCCGCGTTTATAAGACTTTGAGAATCACTGTTTTGGAACACTGATTCGGAACACTGATTTGAAACACGTTTTTGTCAGGAGAGCGATTGTGCGATTTGAAACAGTGTTTCAAAATATTGTTTCAAATCACGGCTAGCGTTTATAAGATTTTTATTTCTTTGCTAGAAACACTGTCTGGCCAGAAACAGTGTTTCAAAACACTGTTTCTGACCAGAAAAATCTTATAAACACACCATTACATGCGTCGGTCTGATGAGGGATGCAAAGAATGATGTAATAGACAGAGGATTGAAACTGTGAAAAAATAACAAGAAACACAGAGACACAACACAGATCCTCACACAAACATACCAGCACAACGTGAGGATTCAGCCACACATTACTAATAAAACAAACAAATTGGCACGAATTCACGAAGGTGGTACGACTGAAAACATGCTTTAAACCATGGACAATTTGTACTGAGCGCCAAGTGTCGCATGACCTATTTCGTTGCAAAATGACCACATTTCTTCCTCGAAATGACTGATATTTCGTAACGAAATAGGTCATGCGACACTTGGCGCTCCATACAACTTGTCCATGGTTTAAACCATGGTTTCAATAATTATAACACCTTCGTGAATTCGGGCCATAGAGTACGAAAGGAAGCGAAGGCTCGGCTTACCAACACCCGCCATGAACTGGTCCGGAGTGCAGCATCGCTTCTGAGCACTCACTGCCACTACTGCCACCAACATCAAAAGGAGCGACAGTCTCGCCATACTTGAATGCACGCTAAAGGTAGACACGAAGAAAAAAAATGAGCCATAATGATGACGATATCAGTAAGGTTTTTTTTTTGCAAATAGACGTGCCTTGCGATCATCTCATGAGGTTACAAGTGAGCTAATCCCTATCGCTATACAGCTAGGATATACAGACAATCCTCCCAACTTATTCTGTGAAGGAAACTTTTCTTACAAAGCCTATTATTTCGATGTATTAAAAATTGATTCTTTGAAGTCGTGGAAGTAATGAGAACTTACCCTGCTGTGCACATCGACACAATTACATAACAATAATTATTCTTTATCGTAAGAATGATTGACTTATTCTGAAGTCATGGAAGTACTGAGAACTTACCCTGCTGTGCACATCGACACAATTACATAACAATCACTATTCTTTATCGTAAAGATGATTGACTCATTCTGAACTTGCACGAGTACAATTTCCTTTACCAGGACAATCGTTTATGTATGATGATGTCAGCCCTCAAACTGTCATAACCATGTTTATATTGGCAGCTTAATATTTTGAAACTTGAAAAAAAAATAGTGTGAAGTAGAGACCAAGAAGCAAGTCGTATCACAGCCTAACGGATTTAGTCCATGCGGTTTAAAGTCTATGAAAGGTGGTTCGTTTTTATACGAGAAACTTTCACAATGTTGGCTTTTCCCCAGTGGCTTTTGAAAATAATTGACTTGCTCATATCAGGATACAAAGATAAATCATATATTTTTAGAATGCTTCTAGATCACGACGCTTAGAAAACATCACGTCCTGGTGATCCCATGGACATAATCAGGAGCAAAGACATGATTTGATTTGATTTGATTTGATTTGATTTATTGACTTCTGTATTCCATATATGTATCATTGTACATGAACATAATCAACATACATTGTTGGAGCCACACATAAACATCAGTTGTTAACAAATTATTTTTCTTCATTGCCTTTCAACACAATGTACAGCAGAAAGGTATCAGCAATACAACCTCACAATGAATAATACAGCAGGGCTACAGCTTAAGCGTGGCTTGATTTCCGTGCAGCCCTCGTACCTTAAACACATAGAAAAAAAATAGGAGGGAAGGATGACTTGCGCAGAGATAAGATAGTAGAAAGGAGAAAGGGAAAGGAGGGGAAAAAAGATAATGATCTTTTAGTGTGTCAAACAGACATTAATTATCAAAAAGATTCTAACAAGAAAAAAGTGGGTGGTAGAACAACGTATTCTTTTTAGGGTAAGTGTTTGGCCCTGAAAAAGGCCTATACATGTCCCGACGTTTCGGCAAGCACGTGTAGACCGTTGCACCGTTAAGCCTTTAACCACCCAAAGTTCTACCGCCACGGAAGCCTTAAAACTTTCAAGAAAATGATTGATATCACTTTGGTAAATAACCGTAACCCCTAGTAAACAGACAGCAAAATACGTCACAAATTGTTCACTTTAATATCAAGCCAATAATATCAACTTTCCACTCATCATACTGACGTTTCTGGAACCAGTCGAGTGGTACAAAATACAAATCTAGATGCCAAGCATGCTCACTAAGATACAGTATATCGGTAATAAAAGTCAGTATGTTTTCGATTGGGAGACAGAAAGGTCTAAGGCTAAGGCTTTCAGCCGTTTGAGCTTGCATTTTGGGAGCGGAGAGAAATGCTTGCATCATCTTGAAGACTAAACACTAGAGAGAAAATGATGTTATGGCTGTGCGTGGCAATTCGCATAAGTCCATCGAAAGAGAACACCGAAATCAAGATTAAAAGAAAAACCGTGCAAACTATGGTCTTGAAAGGGATCATAAATGTAGTATCGGTTGAGTTGAGAAATCCGATTTTACCTCTTTGCGAGGTACTAAGAAACCACTACATGAATATTGTTAAAATTATTTGTTAAGAAAGAAGATTTCTAAGTTTATTTGATGAACATTGGTTAAAATGGATGAGATATCCAAAACAAAATTAAACAAAGAGATCCTAATAAAAAATGGGTCCCATCATCGTTTTGGATATCTCAGACAGTTCCGTATCGATGTTCATCAAGTTAACTTTGAATTTCTGTTGGAATTGTATGCTCTTTCATATTTTATATGAAGTTTCTCATTAAAAAAATAATATAAAACCTCAAGCACGTACATCTCAACCAATTAGTGTACCATCCCTTCAACACTTCAACACGTGCACGCCTGCTTTAGTAGTAGCTACAGGTATGTCCCAGCCAGGAATTGTATCATGCTAAACTACTTTTCGACCCATATCTATCTATCGCCAGATAACTTACCGATACAAGATGTTCGTCTGACAGATTTCCGAACCACACGTATATAATTCAAGTCGCCGTCCGCGCAGTAGTATGTCTTCTTTGATACGAGCTACGCGTTTATATACATTGACCCCATCTCCCTAGAGGCTGTAAATGCTAGCGTAGGTCGTCTGCTGTCGCTTGGGTACAGAGTCCAAAAACACGGCGTCGTATAGTGTGTTGTCGGTACAACACAATAACAAGAACAAAAGCCACACTGCTTTACACTAAAGTACATAGACTATATAGTATTAGGATGTTGGCGGTGATTGGTGAGTGGTGGCGGTGGATCGAACACGTCGCCGTATCCCACGTGCTATTGAGTAAACGTTTTCTTCGGTTGATCAGGTGACGTTTTGTGCCTAAATAAAGACATGACGTGAAGTATACAATGCACGTGATATGCACTCCCGAGCCCAATCGATACATCAACCGGCTTTAAGTTGTACAGTATGTCCAGATAGCACGCAGCTATATTTGACGGCGTGTTCAGAGCGATCTCTGCTTTAATAGCTCAATCTAAGAAGAAAGATAATAACAGGGTAAAAACACAAAACTATTCGTTATGGATAACTTCACAATGCCCCTGCACCTAATTGTGAGTGTAAACAAGATTTTAAAAAAAAAAACAAGTATACATCTGTACCATGCATATCCCTCTTCCTCAGTCAGATGGTTCGGTACGCTATTACATACCAGTAACCATCTCTGTATTCAGTATCAGAAATGAGTAGCAGTTGCTGCTATCGTATCCATTTTTCGTCGATATCTCCCACTTTAAAGTCCTCACTTTGATTGTTTAGTAAATGTGCATTTATTTAGCGTACACCTATCTGCCTATAGTAATCGAGAAGACCCAGTGCGCATTACAATACTTCATAGATAAACACCAGTGGAAAACAATCAATTTTCTGAGGTTTAAAAATTTTTTAGGTGGCTGTGTAGCCACCCCAAATTTTCAAGCAACATTATTTCACGATGCTACAACAGCATAGGAGTGATCTCTACATGAACAGGTGGATGACAGTGGTAGGTAATGCTTTTCTGATTCTGGATGAAGACGTATTTAATATAATCCGTTTGTATTTTTCTAAAAAACTCTGCCTCGAAAGATTTACAACATTGCTTAAATTACGTGTCTGATCATTTCGTTTATATCATCTCATCTTATCTTATCTTATCTTATCTTATCTTATCTTATCTTATCTTATCTTATCTTATCTTATCTTATCTTGCCTTATCTTGAGTTTTAACTGCACCGTGCCAATTTCATACGTTGTTATAAAACAATGTTTTGTTTAACTTACCTGGGTCCTCAAGAAAAGCAGTACATGCACAATGATTTTAATAGCCAAAGAATTTGTGACAAATAAATAGTCACATAGCGAAACATGCAATAAGCTCTTAATAGTCGTGTTATTTCTGCAGGTACTAAAATAATTTCCAATTCGTTTGACTTCATATTCATCATATTTTTGCTTTTGTGCAATAGCCGTAAAACGTAAAGGATTTTAAAGAAGGACAGTTTTAATATAACCGGAGGGCCAAACCCCAAAAAGTCGCTTACTTAACGAGTGAGTTGCACTCTCTCTACAAACTAAGTAGACCATGCTTATTTTCAAGTTTTTATTGTAACAAACAACATTCCACTGGTCTACCTCAAAAAATTTGTTGCGAAAGCCTCCAAATCCAAGATGGCGTCCAAGATGGCCGCCATATTTACTGAATTTGTTATTTGAAAGATAGAATTTGATTGAAAGATCAGATTTCAACAAATGTGATGTCATATGAAAGAGAATAAAATTTTCTACAAGTTGATACCATTTTTGTGGGTTATTGTGGTAAGTGGATTGAGATTTTAAGGAAAAAACACTCATTTTTTGATATTTTTCTGAAAAAAGGAAAATCTTGAAAATGCTTGATTCAGCATAAATCAGAGAAAAACTGAAGGATTATCTTGAAACGTTTCAAGAATTTTTTTTTACATATAATCAATATTTGGAGAAAATTAGGGGTCAGTACCGTTTTTGTTTCAGGAGTTATGATGTCTCAAACTTGAAAACTCACTATGTAAAAATGGCCACTTTAGTTGTGACAATACCTTGTTGGTCGTAAAAAGAGCCTGCGCGCGCCAAGACTACTACACGCACCACCGACACTGGCGGTTGTAGCAGTGCCAGTGGTGCGTGTAGTAGTCTTGGCAAACGCAGACATTTTCTTTGACAAACAAGGGTTTGTGCCTGCAAACTAACTTTTCATATACCAAGTGGTAGCTCAGGTGACGCTGATTGCTATTATTTCAAAGTAGATTGTTCTGAAGCGGATGAGATGAAGCAAAAATATCTTTCAAATAGAGGTAGAAGCTTGAAACAACCTTGCTATAGAAAGTTTAAAACAAAATCTGGATCAATCACTCAAAAAATTCAAGATTGCAGGCCATCAAAGTTGACATAGTGTATTGCGCCAAAGTAAATGTATCATTTCGATTTTGATACAATTTTGTCTGTTTTGCTGTCTATTTATATGGTTTTTTATATATTCTGAACATTTTAATGCTATTTCAAACCATCTTAGGTTTTTACGGAGACATTTTTTTCAGAATGCACCATGAATATTTCTCTAAAAAGTTAAAAAGAATAAATTAAAAATGTTTATGAAAACCATGCAGAAATTAACATCTTTCCCATATAATCAATATTTGGAGAAAATTAGAGGTCAGTATTGTATTTGGTTCAGGAGTTATAATGTCTCAAACTTGAAATCCCATTTCACATAATATGCATTTACACGCATCTGTTCCCAAAGACGTCACAGAGGGTCAAATCCAAGATCGTGCTTACTTTTCGAGTTCCACTCTCTCTATAAACAAGACCATACATAATATTAAGCATACTAAGCAATGTTCCGTAAGTACACCTCAATAGATTTGTTGCAAAAACCTCCAGAGTACAGATGCGGTCCAATAGGGCCGCCATTTTTATTGAAGTTAACATTTCAAACATAAAATTTGATAGAGACATTGAATTGCAACACATTTAATGTCATATGAAGGAGAGTAAAACTTCCTAAAAGTTGATACCACTTTAGCTGTGTATTGTGATAAATTGGGGGAGGGGGGAATCCATATTTTTATATTGTTTTGAAAAAAGGAAGAAATGTGAAAATGCATGATTTATCTAGTATTTATCAAAGAAGAACTGAAGAATTATTTTGAAACCTGCGATTGAGATTGAGATTTACTGAGATTGAGACATAATTCATATTTCTGGAATTACAGGCAATATCATACACTATTGACAAGTTAACGTCTAAAACTTGAAAAAATTACATTTATGCATTATGAATTTTGCATACAATGTGTTTACATGGTCACATGTAATACTGTAACGGTCTAGTGACTTGCAAGTACCTGCAAACTAACTTTTCATGCCAAGTGGTAGGTGACGCTGATCGCTATTACTGTAGCATTTCATCATAGTAGATTGTTCTGAGGCAGATAAAATTGAACAGAAAGTATTTTCCAAAAAGAGATAGGAGCTTGGAATTTGGCACAAATTTTGCCAATGTGTAATATCTAGCGATAAAAATAGTATCCACACAAAATTCAAGATGGCGGTAATTAATCGAGGTTGTCGTTCAAGGCATTATTTACCATTAGTGCACGTGTATAAAACAAAAACCCAGCTTTACTTAATTCCTCAAACTAGCTCTAAACTGTGAGTTAGGGATAGAACATCTAATGTACAAACTGAAATCAGTATAATTAACGCTAAATATTGTTAGATATACTAAATAGATCTGATAAGAATGTTTTTTATATACTAAATTGTCAACAGTTATGGCTATGGTTTCTTGAAAAGCAATGGTGATATCTCCGTATGTTTTAGGCTTTATTATATTTTTTTTTACATGGTAGAATGTTTTGTAATACAACTAACCTGCACATATAAATCGAATGTGATATCTCTCCCAATGGTAGAATACCTTTAGTGTGTTGCGTCAAAGTTAAATCTCAACTTATAACTTATAATTTGATATGTTTTTTTTAATCTTCTTATATTGTTGTCTATTACATGTTCCGATACATCCGAACGATATTGTGTTAGTGTAAACCATATTGAGGGTCTTTTTTTTTGGGGGGGGGGGGTGGAGCTCATTCCAGTGTTAGGGTAAGGCCCAATCTTTGATAAAAAAAGAAATGCTTCTGTATCAAAGATATGCTTCTTTACTTGTATGTTACTCTGCTGTTGTAGAAACGCCTGAATGATGATGGTATATGTGTAATAATGTCTGATCCGTAGATGTCCTTGAAAGCCCTTCTGATCCGAACCCCCCCCCCCCCCCCAAAAAAAAAAAAACCCGACATGGCGGCAATTTCTCAACTTTGTTGTGCGAAATGTGTTGTGCGAAATTACTTTTCAGTATATTGTTCGAATAAAATTGTCCAAATTGATTATTCGTGCTGTATATTCACATTTACAAATAAGCATGCTGAAACTGTATTTTCTGTTACCAGATTTTTTTTACATTGTTTTTAGGCTGATTTCATGTGGGTTATAGTGTCACAATTGATCTGAGCTTATGCCATTGGTAGATGCTTTCCCATATTAGATATCAGGATCACTCGAGAGTGAAAATGTTCATTTTCATTCATTTTAGAGTGACCTCGGGGATCACTCGAAGAGTGACAAGTGATCCCTAAGGCAGGGCTCGACACTAACGCTGGTCCGGTGGCCCGGGGCCACCAAAAACGCACGTCGGGCCACCAAAATGTCAGAAATGAAGAACATAGGTGGCCTGATCGGGCCACCAAAAAAGATCGGATATTTGCCTTTGGGCCACCAAAAACAAAAGTTAGTGTGGAGCCCTGCCTATTAAGGTCACTCTAAAATGAGTGAAAATGAACATTTTCACTCAAAAGTCACTCCAATTTCACTCTAAATTCACCGTTTTCTTGTTATTCACTCCTCACATCAAAAGCAAAAACTTCCACTCGATTTGTTTTTTTTTTTTCTTTTTCGGAGAGTAGAATATCACTGGTTATATACCATAAAAACCTAAGACGGTTTAAGATAGCACAACAGACAAAATTGTATCAAAAACGAAATAATACATTTACTTTGGCGCAATTTTATACACTATGTCAGCTTTGATGGTCTGCAATCTTGAATTTTTTGAGTGATTGATCCAGATTTTGTTTTAAACTTTCTATAGCAAGGTTGTTTCAAGCTTCTACCTCTATTTGAAAGATATTTTTGCTTCATCTCATCTGCTTCAGAACAATCTACTTTGAAATAACAGCAATCAGCGTCACCTGAGCTACCACTTGGTATGAAAAGTTAGTTTGCAGGCACAAACCCTTGTTTGTCAAAGAAAATGTCTGCGTTTGCCAAGACTACTACACGCACCACTGGCACTGCTACAAGCGCCAGTGTCAGTGGTGCGTGTAGTAGTCTTGGCGCGCGCAGGCTCTTTTTACGACCAACAAGGTATTGTCACAACTAAAGTGGCCATTTTTACATAGTGAGTTTTCAAGTTTGAGACATCATAACTCCTGAAACAAAAACGGTACTGACCCCTAATTTTCTCCAGATATTAATTATATGTCCAAAAAAGTTCTTGAAACGTTTCAAGATAATCCTTCAGTTTTTCTCTGATTTATGCTGAATCAAGCATTTTCATGATTTTCTTTTTTTCAGAAAAATATCAAAAAATGAGTGTTTTTTCCTTAAAATCTCAATCCACTTATCACAATAACCCACAAAAGTGGTATCAACTTGTAGAAAATTTTATTCTCTTTCATATGACATCACATTTGTTGAAATCTGATCTTTCAATCAAATTCTATCTTTCAAATAACAAATTCAGTAAATATGGCGGCCATCTTGGACGCCATCTTGGATTTGGAGGCTTTCGCAACAAATTTTTTGAGGTAGACCAGTGGAATGTTGTTTGTTACAATAAAAACTTGAAAATAAGCATGGTCTACTTAGTTTGTAGAGAGAGTGCAACTCGACCTCTGTTTTTAGCTTTTGGCCCCCCGGTTAATAGGGCTGTAAGATTGTTATCTCGGGTGCTGTTCGCTATTCCGAAGGTTCGCTATTCCGAAGGTTCGTTATTCCGTTGGGTTGTTAATCCGAAACACACAAATTCCCCATGCCTAGATATTCGTTAATCCGAAAATGAAAAAGGGTTCGTTAATCCGAACATTTGTGGCGTTATTCCGAAGGCTTGTTATTCCGAAGATTCGTTAATCTGAAAATGAAATTCGGAACAATGAACCTTCGGAATAACGAGCTGTAACCGCTATCTTTGACATGTTTGGTGTGCACGTACACTGTAATTTAAATTACTTAAACCACCTTAATTCCCAGTAGGAACACATAGGATTACTTCTGTTGTGCATTATGTACCCAAGGGAAATGTTACCTTTTCTTCAAATTTGAATGTCCCAAAATTGAATTACCATGTACACATTGTACATGGTGATATAAGTCATCATGTTCTTGGTGATCAAAGTCCGTTAATTCATTTCATGAAGACGAATAGAGAATATTTCTTGATACGCGCTAACAGATTTTATAAGCCTCTCGCTCTCTAAGTAACTATAATTATGCTGATTTTTTTTCTTTTGTCGTTCATTTCTTTTTTTCTTGGATGGGCATAATGTCTACACGGAGAATGAACTGTTTCGTAAATTGAAAGTAAAAAATAATGAGTTCGCGCGTCCTGTTTTTTTTTTTTTCATATTGTTGTAAGAAAGGATATCCTCTCCAACAAGGGCGCCGGAAGGGGGGGGGGTTGGGGGCAGTGGAGTTACTTCCCCCCCCCCCCAAAAAAAAAAAAATATATATATATATATATATATATATTTTACGAGGCCAAGCGGGCTTGGCCTCGTAAGTGGTGGGTACTGCATCATTGGTATATGTGAGACGGAAGGAAAACTTGCAGTATAGACGTTGCTGTGGTGTTCAGTCTTGACTGAACCCCAAAAGCTCGGGGAATAAAGGCAAGACTAAACACCACTGCATCGTCTATACTGCAAGTTTTCCTTCCATCTCATATATATATATATATATATATATATATATATATTGTGGGGGTTTTTTTTGATGGGGGGGGGGAGCAAAACGAGTTTTTGCCCCCCCCCCCCCCCTCTAAAGTGTCCCTGTAACAAATAATTAATAAATTATTTAAAGACCAAAATGAAGAAATAAAGGCACTTTTCTTGTCTGAAAGTTGTCAATTTCATAACTGAAAATGCAAAATTTTCATAATTCATTATTAATATACATTATAATATCTATACACCGATATCTACTTGTGAGTAAATTTAGTGTATTGATGGTAGCCTCGCATCCTCGAATGTGCCCCCTGAAACATACCTTTAGTAAACCTTACATTTTCCCTTTCTTCTATGCTTTTTAGCAATATAAGAAAAATTTTCATTGCTCGAACAATGTGATCACATTTAAGATTTGGACTCTTTCAGTGCCGTGTTTATTTCTTGTCCATAGGTTTGTGTGTGAAATTTGTTCACATTTGACTCACTGGCAGAGAAAAGGTTAATGAATACATTTCAGACGAATGGCAAAGTGAAAGTGGCTCGCTCGCTCTGTCCGTACATTTGATAGTAAAATGAACAGTTGTCATAAGTTATGATGATAGTCCTTCGCAGTGATGTTTGTTTTACTACGTTTAATTCCCTAAAAAATAGAATTAAAAAACGCGACTTTTACACTCTGTTTTTATATAAAGTCCCTACCGTGATACCCCCCCCCCCCAAACAACCTCCCCCGCTCGGTTGCTTCGCTCCCTCGCCAAGAATCTCACACCGTCACATAATGTACCCCGGTATAGGCCCGGTCCCACTGGCCGATGGACACAAAACGTATGGAGAAAGGACACAGCGGACGAGCAAAATTTCGGGAGTGGTTCCATCCGCTTTCATCGGCTCCAGAAATTGACAAAATTGGCGAAAATTTGAGAAAACAGAACAGAAAAGAACGGACGTGGGTAGTATGTAGCGGGGATGTTAACCCGTTCCTTACCGGGACCTGGTATACCAGGTTCCCGTGGGAGCAACTCATTATACGGGAACCTGGTATACCAGGTTCCCACGATGAAGATAAGGATGCCTACTGTCGTGGTCAAAATTCATGTTTCTTTGAGTTGTAATGCCCAGAAAAAAAATTGGTTTGATAAAGAGATAAGAATTCTTTCTATCTCCAAATGCTCACTTTATGTTGGAAAAAATTGTATATCACAGCATTATTACTTTTTTTCTGATTTAGTTTCCGCCTGCTTTGCTCTAAAACTCGTACGAGCATGTACACAAGCGATCGAAGCTGAGCTCCCATAGAACTCTATTCCAACCCTAAAAGGCTGACCTTCCTAAAAAGGCAATCCACCCCAAAACTAAACTCTTTAAGAACGAGAAAAAACATTCCTAAAGACGTTCGAAAGGTGACGAACTTCGGGTAGAAAAAAAGGAAGATATGATATAATGTATTTTAAAATTACAACCCCTTTTTTCGGAAAATAGTTCTTGACCAGTCCTTAAGATTATACAAATGAGCGAGTTGATGATGTCATTTCCTCAAAATCTCTATTATGCAATTCGTGGAAACTTTTTTTTTTTTATTTTCATGTAATATGGGTAAAAAATATACTCCAATAATAAGATAAATCTGAGTTAATATTTACTTGTTCCATTTTACATGATTTATTTTTGTGGGCGGCAATTTTTATATCTGTTAAGTTGAACTATAAAATTGTTGTCATATCTGTGTATATAGGAAATGAACAAGAAATCGTCAAAGTATGACACCATCAACTTTTTGATTTGAATATTCATAATGACTTGTAAAGAAGTGTTTGTGGAAACATACAATGAAGTTTCATGAAAAATGTCTTAACTTCTTGATTTCTCACTTGATTTTGATTATTTTTGCATTGTTCTGCAAGGATTTTGTTTTCTCTATTTTAAAGGAAATTTATAAAATTCTGGAGTGGATTTCTTCTTTTAAAGAGAAGACATTACCAGGCCCACTGGAGAGACCAATTTGAAAGTGATAGGTCCATTCCCTTGATAGAGGCGGGACATAAATAACAAGAAAGACTGAAATGGAGGGTATCAGTCGTATGAGAGCTAAAGAGACACAATGTACGAATTATGCAAAGTACAGTCAAATTTCAGATACAAAGTGTGTTTGTATGTGCGCGAACGCGTGTGTTTATGTTTGAGTTTGAGTGTGCGTGTGTGTGAGTTTGTCGGCTTCTGTTTCAGTATCACATGCATAACTCTCCTCAACCTACTCGAACTCACACCGGCCGGCACAATAGAAAGGAGTTGGAAATTGTTACTTATTGCTAAAGTGACTGCGTCACCATTTATTTCACTGAAAATTTTGTTACGACTTTCCTTTTTCAGTTTAGGATTGCATTTACAATTGTTATCTTCATAAAAAGGAATAGGGAGAAGGAAAAAGAGCAAATCTCCAATGACTACAAGTAGTTTTACAACTACAACAAAACATTTGCTGCGAAGATCATTAGAAGAAAATACTGTAACAAGCTACAAGTACAATGTATGACGACAAAATTGCAAGTAACATTAAGCACACAGTGCACGAAAACAACATTACAATGACTGCAAAAAAAAAGGCTTTCAAGGTTTCATTTACTAGCTTTATTACAATAACCAGGAAATGCAGAATAACATCATTAGAATGTTGTTGTGTTCTTCTTTTCAAAAACTACCATACAGAACAAACAAAAACAAACAAAAACAAACACTGAACACTGCGAGATTGCTTTTATGACCATTATTATTTTCAATTATTTTCCGATATTTTCAACCAAATTTGGTGACTTTTCCTATAATCTGATTGTAAACATTTTGATATATAATTTAGCTACGTCCGATATTGCTGGTTGCCATGGTAACTGTAAACTGACAACCATGTTCGTCAGATTTTGCATGATTTTCTGTTTCAATTTGTAGTTCACAATATGATAATGGATGAAATGAGGGTTTCTTGGCTGTAATTTCTGAAAGACCGAAATGTGAAGTAATTATGGTTGTGAATCACTCTGAAATGGTCCTCTTATTATTACTTTACTTTTAAGAAATAGACATCAAACAATAGATATAATAGAAAGGATCCAAAATACAGCATTTTCCAAAGACTACCCTTTTATTTTTCGTAATTTTCACACAAGCTTAGCCTGCAATATTATTTGTGTATCACATTATCAATCTGCAAACTCAAAATTTCAATATTATGGAAATATGAATGTGATACCTATATTATGTACCTTTTCCAAGCAAGACATCATAGGTCTCATAAGAGATTTCTTTATATTGTAATGAATAGCGCCCCCACATGCTGGCCTTGGGAAATTTCAACCAAAGCAAATGGTGAGATTTTACTTGCTTTTCCTTAGTGGCAAATATTAAAATGGTTGATATAAAATAACAGCATATACACTGGGATTAAAAATATATAAAGAAAAAAACATGATTTGAACATATTTCCTATGTAATTCCTTATATTTTGGTAATTAGCGCCCTCAATGGGTGACCTTGAGAAATTTAAAATGTTAGGTCATGTAGAGTACGAGTTGCTCTACCCATGTGCCAATTATGACCGTGATAAAGATATATAGGGGGCAGAATGTGCCCTCCCCCCCCCCCCTTGGGCCTGGAAGGGGTCAAAATAGCTTGAGCATCATAGGGTTAACACTGAGAATGCAAGTGAAATTATCGAGTGATGTCAAGCAGATAGATAGAAGTGTAATCTCGTCGCTTCTCGACTCTAGAACCCAGCCAGAGGGACAAAATAGTCGTGGGCGGTCTTGATAGAACGAGCATGTCGGTGTGGTATTTCATTGACCTGAAAGAAGTCCGAAAGCAACAACACAGATGTCACAATAATATTGTTTAAAAAGCAACAAACAACAACAAAAAGGTGTCAAGATATCGTCATTAAAAATAGGACACCAATGTAAAATGATGTGCTATAATGATTACGGTAAAAAACGACAATTATTTCTGATATCTAATGATAATGAACAGTGTGACATCAATAATGACGCTAAACAGTTCTGATTATGATGATGATGATAATCATCATATTAATAACAATACTAATTGGGAGGGTTAAATGCCTTGTTCACACCTGTGGAGCCATATAATTGTCTTGCAAAAAAAAAAAAAAATCAGTGTCACATGCCCTTATTTTATTTTTTTTTTGATGTCGTAATTTAAGGCCTTGTAGATATTTTTTTTCTTTTTTCTTCGTTTGTCTCTGAAACAAGCTATCATGGTGCTTGTACCTTGTTTCTTGTTCTTGGCATATTACGTGATGTATATCCTTGTCATACTGTATGTATAATGTTTGCATTTTTAACCTGTATGTGTGGACCCCTCTGAAAACCAACCTTTGGCTAACGAGGGTGTTCCACCCCATGAGTGGAAAATAAAAATTGAATTGAAATTGAATTGAATTGCAATGTTATGCATCATTGGGGAAGAATTGATAAAAGAAGTACCGAATATTAAGAGTTAACATTTCACTTGGCTGATAGGTAATACTATGTTTTCTATTACAAATACATAATGATGAATGTATGACCTTTTAACAAAAACATTGAAAGAAACCACCTGACATTTACTTCATAACCTTTACCGCAAAGTTGTTCGTGCTCGATGGTAAAATGATATCTGCGCCTCCATGTTGAAAGATCTGATTGGACATACATGTATATATATATATATATATATATATGTTATGATACGAAATATTTCAACACGTATGCCCCCTTTACTACTGCTTATTTCTGTGTATTTTTTGTTAATGCGCATGCGCAATTGTTTGTTGTTGTCATAGAAGAAATCATAACAAAAGAACGCTTTCATCCACTGAGCTGATCCGAGTCCAACATCACCGGACACCCCGCACTCTCGCTTGTTTTGTGGATAATTTATCCACATTTAACACCAGTTAATATCGGTGGCTGAGGCATACTCTCGCCATCACGGAGTTTGTCAGTCTCCTGTTTTAACGTGCACAGCCTGGATCACGATGGAGATGGTTTAGCTCTCTACCTTGAACACAGTGTTGCGTTGTTTTAGGTTTACATTTTAATTTCATTCTTTGTATTCTTGTATTACAAAATATATTGTTTTGTAATTGTTATTCAGATCTAAAAATATAAATAAATAAATAAATTTACTATTCAATTTAAAAGAATTGCTAATAATGCGTCGTTCTTTCTCCCCCAGTCTTCTTATATGAACAACAGATTTAGAAAATTGCTCTCCCACTTTGATATTTATATTTCTTTTGTATTTACTTAAATACCGAGTGGACGCCTATTTGTCCCGTCGGTGACATAATTTTTGGTGCCGAAACCCGGGAAGATTGAATGAAAGAACGATCACCGCAATTTGTGTTTTAGCGATATTATAACTAAATTCATCAAAATTTAAACAAAACCAACGCAACACTGTGGACTGTGGACCGAGGACTACCTGACCACGATGGATACACCAGGACCACTGCATCTGTCTCCCATCACGCCGAATGGATCACCATGTGACACCCCCGTTTCTCAACGTACACCCAGCATGACGACAGCAAGGCTATCACCCCTACAGCTGGCCGGATTCGACCCGATGCCTGCCCCAGAAGTTCATCATGGACGCTACTCCAGCTCTACCCCGACGCTCCTTGTATCACAGCAGTTGAAAAGTGTTAATGTGTTCACAGGTAAAGGGGGTATGAGTGTTGATGACTGGGTGCGTGACATGCGTTACCTTCTTGATTCTAGAGGAAACATTTCTCCCCGCGCGAGTTTTAACGAAGTCGTCAGACACACGGGTGGTAGGGCTCGTGACCTGATCCTGAATCTAGAGCTTCAGGGAGGAGAACTGTCGGCCGAGAGGGCATTCAGAGAACTGCTCGATGAGTATGGGGATAGTGATGTCACATCATCACCCATGGCAAACTTCTACTCACGCACGCAACAAGCCAATGAGACGCCGTCGGAGTACGCAGTAGCTTTAGAGGCTAAACTAAGGGCTGCACGAGATCGTGGTGACCAGGCAGCCCTCTGTGGAGAGTCGGTCCGTGACGCTATGCTGACCACACAGTTCATGTACGGCTTACGCGATCAGAAGGTGAGAGCCCGTCTGGCACCAATGAGGCCGAGAGACATGTCATTCCGGGAGCTTCGGAAAGAATTACGGGTCATCGGTGCGGAAGAGAAACTTGCCTCTGCCCAAGTGTACAGACAGCAGACCAGGCCGAAGGAAGGGAAAGAAGGAAACACCCAAGATCTGGATACAGTTGTGAAGATGGTGAACGAGCTGGCCGTTACTCAAGAGAGACAGATGGACCTGTTCTATCAAACGATAGAGGAACAGCACCGTCACATCAAGAGTCTTGAACAGCGGCTTCAAGAAAAGGAACAAGTTAACAAAGGAGAAAGACAGACCCGCCGACAACTGTTGATCTGTTACCGATGCAGACAACCTGGGCACATCGCCAGCTCCTGCCCAACCCTTCGTACGCAGTCAAACTAGGACGACCCGCAGATGAAGGGCAATCTGTGGGTGTAGGAGTATATGAGCAACGCAGCCCTAAACGAGGAGAGGTGAAGCATGGCCATGGTGAATCGTTAATAGGACCAGTGAACAGCACTACGGTGATGATTTGTGGTCAACCGTGTACGGCTATCTTAGACACTGGTTCTCAGGTAACGACGATCACAAAAGACTTTGTCTTAAGCAACCCCCACCTCCAGAAGCAAGAAATCCAGTTAAGTCCTGTGAGAATAGAAGGAGCCGGAGGTCAAGACATTCCTCATGACGGTATCATCCTATTGGACATTCAAATGCTCGGGACTGAATTGAAATCAGTGCCGGCTTTGGTAGTCCCAGGAATTGGACAGGATGGACAAGTATCTTGCTTGTTAGGCACCAATGCTCTACGTGCATCCCGTGACAGAATTCACACGATGTACGGAAAGGACTTCATGGGAAAAGTAAAGGAGATGTCGACTCCCTACTTCTTGGCGTTCCAGGTATTGAACTGTGATGGCCTTGATCTTGCTGACGAGACTGGATACGTTGGAGATATACGGTTTGAGGGAAAGAAACCGCTAACAATAAATCCAGGACAGCGCATGGAAATCAGGGCCAGTACTCCAGAGTGCACACGTGGGCGCAGTTTTATGGCTCTGGTCGAAGGCTATGATTCGCACGGTATCAAAGTAGATGCTACATTCTCTCCTGTCGAAAACGAGAAGGTGACGGTAACAGTGTCTAACATGTCTGCAAACACAATGACTTTGAACAGAAATACACCACTTGGGAAGTTAGAAATTGTAACTCAAATGCCGGCGATCCAAAATGAAGCTGATGGCAAACAAATTGAGTTGGAAGACTATGCCTCCCCTCAAGAGATACTGGTGAATATTTTCAGTCAAGAAGTCAAGACACAGATTCCTGATTTGAACCTACCGACTGGTGAGCTGACGCCTCCCGAAATGAAGGCACTGGAGGAACTGTTGCAGAGAAACGAAGATGTCTTTTCCAAGGGCCCGGAAGACTTTGGATGTACTGACACAATAGTCCATGACATCCCTCTTATTGATCCGACCCCCTTTCGTATGCCTTACAGACGAATTCCCCCATCTGACTTCAGTGAAGTGAAGGACCATTTGAAGGAGCTTCAAGCAGCCGGGATCATCAAACCAAGTAAAAGTCCCTTTGCATCGCCGATCGTTATTGTCAGGAAGAAAGACGGTAGAATTCGGCTCTGTGTGGATTACAGGAAGTTGAATACCCGTACAGTTCGCGATGCCTTTCCCCTCCCCAGAATCCCTGGATGCGCTGCACAAAGCTAAATACTTCACAAGCCTTGATCTGATGTCAGGATATCTCCAAGTCCAAGTGGCACAAAAGGACCGGCAGAAGACGGCCTTTACTACTCCAATGGGACTGTATGAATACACAAGAATGCCTTTTGGACTGATGAACGCCCCAGCGACTTTTCAGCGTTTGATGAATACGGTATTCGGTGACATGCATCTCAGCGAGTTATTGATATACCTAGATGATGTAATCATCTTTAGTTCTACTCTGGAGGAACATTTGAAAAGACTGGAGCACGTCTTCACCCGGTTGCGGCAGCATGGCCTAAAACTGAAACCAAGTAAATGTCACTTTCTAAGGAAAGAAGTGAAGTACCTCGGGCATGTCGTTTCAGAGGAAGGCGTAGCTACCGACCCGGAAAAGATCGCAGCCGTGAAAGACTGGCCTATTCCAAAGACGAAGAAGGAAGTCAGAAGTTTCCTCGGCTTTACAGGATACTATAGACGCTTCATTCGAGATTATGCAAAGAAGGCTAATCCATTGTTCGCTCTGGTTGGAAGCAAGGTGAAACCAGGCAAACGATCAGCCGTAGCAGATGTCTGGACCCCGCAATGTCAAGAAGCGTTTCAATGTCTGAAGGAGACTTTGGTATCGGCTCCAATTCTTGCATACCCTGACTTTGAACTGCCTTTTATTCTACAGACTGATGCATCCATATCTGGTCTAGGAACAGTCTTAGCGCAGGAACAGGACGGGAAGGAGCGAGTGATTGCTTACGCCAGCAGAAGCTTATCACCCGGAGAGGCAAGGTATCCAGCACACAAGCTGGAATTCAAAGCGCTACATTGGGCGGCAACCGTGAAGTTTCGAGACTACGTTCTTGGTAGGAAGGTGACTGCAGTGACAGACAATAATCCTCTAACGTATGTGCTCGGAAAGGCACACCTCGATGCGCACGGTCAACGCTGGGTGAATGATCTGGCTCAATGTAACCTCGATATCAAGTACCGACCAGGAAAGTCAAATGATAATGCTGACAGTCTTTCAAGACTCTCGTCAGAGGATGTTAGAAGGACGCTGGATCTCTCTTGTTCAGGAACCACTCGCACAGAAGAGGACCCGTCGCCAGTAAAAGTTGTTCAAGTCAATGCCATGGAAGTGCGTGATGCAGAGGAAGAGGCTTCAACGGTGGTTCCAGGCATGTCCCTCTGTGAAATCGCCCAATGTCAAAGACAAGATACGACTATTCAGCGCGTCATTGAGCTGCTTCAGACGCGCAACAACCCCAAATCACGGGAACTGAAGGAGGAAAAGGTCCCTGTGAGGATGCTGGTTCGTCATTGGAATCGTCTAGAGATTTGTGAAGAGGGAGTACTATGGTATGTCAGGCCGGATGACCGCAAGCTGTTGGTTCTGCCGAAGGGCATGAGGAAGAAGACACTGCATAGAGCACACCGAGATATGGGCCACCTTGGTGTTGAGCGGACACTGGCTCTCATGCAAGACATATTCTTCTATCCAGGTATGAAATCTGTTGTCCAACAATATATCTCACGATGTCGACGATGCACTGTCAGGAAGACTAAGGAATGCAAATCGAGAGCCCCACTGATGCCGATCAAGAGTACGAGACCACTTGAACTGGTTTGCCTTGATTTCCTAAGCGTGGAGTCGTCAAGAGATGGACTAGAAAACATCTTGGTGATAACTGATCACTTCACCCGACACGCACAAGCCTTCCCCACCAGGGATCAGACGGCATCAACTGTTGCAAAGACACTTTGGAGTAGATACATTGTACATTATGGCATACCAGAACGCATTCACAGCGACCAGGGCAGGTGTTTCGAGGCAGCTGTAATTAAGGAACTTTGCGAAGTCCTTGGCATGGAGAAGAGCAGAACCACTCCATATCATCCCCAGGGGAATGGAATGACTGAGAGGTTCAACGGAACTCTCCTAAACATGCTTGGAACGCTAGAACCTTCACAGAAGCCTAACTGGAAAGAATATGTGGAGTCCATGACACATGCCTACAATTCCACAAGGCATTCATGTACCGGTTACTCGCCATTCTTCCTGATGTTTGGGCGTGAGCCTCGCATTCCTCTCGATCTCATGGCTGGAAACGACGATGTTGATGAAGACGAGCCCCAGGAAGTATCAGCCTATGTTGGCGATCTACACAACACGCTACGGGAAGCTTATCGCACTGCCGAGAAACAAGCGGACACTGCCCGCAAGAAAATGAAAGGGATCTACGACACTGCAGCGAGAGAAGCACCGTTTTGCAAAGGCGACAGAGTTTTATTAGCCAATAAAGCCATTATTGGTAGGCAGAAACTCGCAGACAGGTGGCTGGCAACTCCATGGACTGTAGAAAGTAGAATGCCACAACAGGACGTTTATGTCATACATAACGACGAAGGCAATTGCAAAACGGTCCATCGAAATCTACTTACTGCCTGCACGTTCTCGAGTGATGACGAGGAAGATGAACTTGCGGTCGAGGAAGCGGCGCAGATTCTAAAAAAATGTCGAGGCTCAACAAGAACGAGGAGGAAACCACAACGCTATGGAAGCGAGCACTCCACCTCAGTGTCTAATGCAGGCTAGTATGTTTGTCACATTAATGTAATAACTTTGTTCATCTAATTCATATTGGTCTAATTTCACTTATTGTTGAGGACAACAATAATTTTAAAGCGCGGGTGAGTGTTATGATACGAAATATTTCAACACGTATGCCCCCTTTACTACTGCTTATTTCTGTGTATTTTTTGTTAATGCGCATGCGCAATTGTTTGTTGTTGTCATAGAAGAAATCATAACAAAAGAACGCTTTCATCCACTGAGCTGATCCGAGTCCAACATCACTGGACACCCCGCACTCTCGCTTGTTTTGTGGATAATTTATCCACATTTAACACCAGTTAATATCGGTGGCTGAGGCATACTCTCGCCATCACGGAGTTTGTCAGTCTCCTGTTTTAATGTGCACAGCCTGGATCACGATGGAGATGGTTTAGCTCTCTACCTTGAACACAGTGTTGCGTTGTTTTAGGTTTACATTTTAATTTCATTCTTTGTATTCTTGTATTCCAAAATATATTGTTTTGTAATTGTTATTCAGATCTAAAAATATAAATAAATAAACAAATTTACTATTCAATTTAAAAGAATTGCTAATAATGCGTCGTTCTTTCTCCCCCAGTCTTCTTATATGAACAACAGATTTAGAAAATTGCTCTCCCACTTTGATATTTATATTTCTTTTGTATTTACTTAAATACCGAGTGGACGCCTATTTGTCCCGTCGGTGACATATATATATATGCATGCAAAGCCTACGAATTATACACACGTAATGTCAGCATATAGGCCTATCATTTACAGTGTATTTTGTAAAACAGGCGTAATATTCATATACTGCAACTTTGACTCTGCCGGAAAATGTGCATAATTCTTGAATAACTTCACTCATTTTATCTGCGTTCAAACTTCATTTATGATTTTGCCTACACTCTAGCGGTTAAACACATGGACAGTGTCGACTGAGACATCCCGCCAGATCAGTGAAACTTTGTTTTGGAGGTATCCCCCGGAAGGGATTTAAAGATATCGTGTTGTAATTTCTTTAATCATTCTTTTCAGTCAACATCACATTGATCATCATAATTATCAAAAGTTATGTCCTTCACAACTTTACGCGTAATGAAATGGAATTTATACATACATGTAATATGAAATAAACACCCACACTTGCTATTTTGTACACTGTGTATCTAAAGATTTCCTGCGTATTGTTTTAGTCTTTTTCGAAGTTAATGATTTGCTTTAACAAAATAAATAAATATATATATTTTAATGAAAGCTCCTTGGAAATAACAAAGGAAAAAAAGGTTGTTGTTTTTTTGTTCATCACAAATATGAAAATAACTGCAGCACAGCCAAACGTACCTCTTTCTGGCAGTTACTGGGGAGGGTAATATGAAATAAACACCCACACTTGCTATTTTGTACACTGTGTATCTAAAGATTTCCTGCGTATTGTTTTAGTCTTGTTCGAAGTTAATGATTTGCTTTAACAAAATACATAAATATGTATATTTTAATGAAAGCTCCTTGGAAATAACAAAGAAAAAAAAAGTTGTTGTTCTTTTGTTCATCACAAATATGAAAATAACTGCAGCACAGCCAAACGTACCTCTTTCTGGCAGTAACTGGGGAGGGTGAACCAAGCATCGGGATCGGGGATGCCTTCGGTCATATTGAAGACTCCGGAAGTAGACACCATGGGAACTAGTAGGACAAGGTATGATTGGTTCTTGGTTCAAAATACAAGTATTATTCCATATAACAACCAATCCCGGTAAAGGTAAAACAAAAACAAAAATAATCATCTATGTCATGAGGATGAAAAAAAAAATTAATGCTGCGTAACCACAACACCAGGCTAAAGTAGCAAAGAAATTATTTTGCTTACGCCATTGTTTTAAGATTAAGCTGGCTATTGTCACTTTTAAAAAAAGGTCAGGTTTTGTAAATTTGTGACCGTGCACCTCAAAACGAGCATAAAGTCGCACACACTGATTTTGCGTGAGGACTGAAAATAAGTGAAATGGGTCAACCTAGCCGAACTTGACTTTTTCATATTTTCTGAAAGAGCGGGTCTTCTTTTACATTATGCTAAAATTTGTTATCATAAAACGGGCAGGAAAGTGTGTTTTCTTAGCTGTTTATCTCGAACATTTTTGGTAGAATAGTGTGATTACGTGTGTCTTTAGAATCTCTTTTTCATTTCTGAAAAACCTTGTCCACACTCTTCACTTTCAACTCTAATAACTTTTGAAAGGATAGTGCTACTGCTTTGAAAGTTGGCATTTATTATGAGCAGAATGTGTTAATGAGGCATGCATAATTTCAGTTTAAGCTGATAATCCCTTCATTGTTGTTACTCTGGTGGTTTACTTCCTGCTTTTTGTCCCATTCATGGCACAGCCAGCACGGTTTGGTAAAGATTAAGCGCTTGAATAGAGATTGTACTTCAGAGCCTCTTTTCTCAGTTCACACTTTTCCTGAGTTTGTCCTTTCTTTCTAATATTTAGATAGGTTAGGAGAGTACATTCTAGGAGAGTTATACATCATTTTAAAGCTTAAAGTCTACTCTTTCAGAATATGGTCTTAACTAAAAATTCATGTCTGGCGACTTTTTGTTTGTTTTGAGGTGCAGGGTCACATTTGATACATGTCAATACACTGTAAGCCCTGTAGAGATAAAAAGCTTAAAGTGATGCGACATTATTTCGAAGGCTTATATCGGAAAAGAAATAAGGCTCGTTCTAATCAAAGGTTCGTTAATCGTTTTAAATCTAAGGGATTAAGGAACGTACGGAATAGCAAATTTTATTCTATGTTCGGATTAACGAATCTTCGGAACAACGTATCTTCGAAGTAGCGAACCTGTGGAGTAACGAACATTATTCAATTAATGGAGCAACAAACATCGAAATAACGAACCTTACTTCACTTTCTGATTAACGAAGCTTCGAAATAACGAACTGTAACCGTATTTTCACCCATGCATTAGATGTGTTCTGGGAGAAAGGCTGGAAGAAAATAATTAAAAGTGGTAAGCCTCATAAACGTTTTACAGCTGAAATTCTCTCTTCTATCTGTCCAAAACTGTGACCTGTACTAAAAGGCTTTTTCTTGAGGATGGAAGAGGCGGTGACACTTCAAAAGTTGCATCCCCAGAGAGAGAGAAAAGAAATACCTGGTTCAGATCCCTGGTACCAAACACCCACGAATGAGTTACCGACTGGGTAACAGTTCTTCTGGATGACTGTGGCTGATTCCGTCCCATCCAAAGGGTCCTTTGGGGTGGACATCACGTACGTCCACAGGTCAACCATAAGTCCAGAAGGTCCGCCAATTGACATGGTACCATAGAACGTAGCGTTCTCTAGCGAATTAGGATGGGGAAAAAAGAGGTGGCAAAAAAATGAGATACAGATTTGAAATACATGTATAGATCCTTAAAAATAGCGACATACTACTTGGTATTTTTTGTACATCCTATTTCGTCTCTACACACATAGATATCTTTTAATTAGTAATTTAGTAGAATTTTCAATGAACTGATAGTTTAATTTATTTTACAGTTTTCTATTGCATGCAAGATTATGGTGTTGTTGTCTACCTGGAACGCAGTTCTGAATAGTCGGTGCAGTGACTGGTTCTTTGATACAAAGTTTGTATTGGTCGAAGATGATCCATTGGAAATTTCCCGCCTGAAGTCAGTAGAAAGGGGCGTTTGTGAGAACACAAGAAATAAAAGAAATACATGTACTCAAACATGACCAAGGAAAAATAGAAACATATGTATGACCGTGCAACACAACACAAAAGGAAAAAACGCACCTCCTGATTTTAAATGAGGACTCAAAATATGTAAAACGGGTCCAGATATTCAATCTTAAGTTGTTTATATTTTCTGGAAAAAAAATCATTCTTCTACATAACTTCTAAATAACAAGCTTAGGACCATAAAACGAATGGGATATCATTTTATTGTACCTTTTGTAAGACTTTTTTTGTAGAATTGTGTGACATGATAAGTCTTTAGATATCTGTCCTTTTTCATATCATAAAAAAAAACTTTTCACACTTTTCACTTTCAACAAAAAAAAAAGATGATGCTACTTCTTTGAAATTTAAGGTGTCATAAATAAAATGCGGTAAAGAAGTGTGTCAAAACTGTTAAAACTGGTGATCCCTCTGTTGTGGTTGATGAGGGGTGTTATATTCGACTTTATGTCTCATTTATCGCCAAGAACACACATTGGTGAGATTAGCATTTGGACAGTTTCGGACCGTCTAAGCAAATTTTCTCAATTAACACCTTTTGCAGTGTCTACTTTCTTTCATTCATTCAGATTTAGAGTCAATTTGTTCTGACTTATGTATTATTCAAAAATATATAGACCCGAAATCACGAAGTTGGTACGACCATTAAAACCATGTTTTCAACCATGGACAATTTGTATGGAGCCCCAAGTGTCGCATTGACTATTTCGTTCTAAAATCAGTCATTTCGTCCACATAACGACAGTTTCGTCGACAAAATGTTATTATTTCGCTGACGAAATGACTGATTTCTTAACGACATAGGCCATGCGACACTTGGCGCTCCATTAAAATTGACCATGGTTTTAATCGTACCGCCGTCGTAAATTCGGGCCATGAAATATTGCTCTTTTAGAGTCTGTCCTTGAAGAAAAAAAAAAACAAAACATGTGTTTCGACCTTATTGGAGATGGAGTTGTTCCGTAATATGATAACTGTCGCGGGACAAAATAACATCCGACGAGAAATGAGGCTGGTATAGCACCTACAGGACATTTTACATGGCATCTTATAAAAGTCGGAATAATGAGGGGTGTAAATAAAAACTTGTGTAACTTAGAATAACCCTAATAAACATCCAAAGCAAGTTTGAATGAAAACCGACATGAAATATGGCTGATAGAGCACAATCTGACCAATCAGACGTGGCATCATTCCAAGCCGGTACACTGAGGGCGCCGTGGCGTGCCGTCAGTACAAACTGTTGTGTTCAACATTTAGAATGACCACCCGTCAAGTCTGAATAAAATCCCTTGAGGAACATCCAAGTTATAGCACAAAATAAGCATTTTTTTTGCAATTTTTGACCTGCTGAGGTTGGCCTTTCACTCTGTAAAAGATGATACAGTGAGGGCAGCATTGCCAATAGGTATTGATGTCTAGATTTGTCTATGACACATTGACATACCAAATTTGGGGAGGGGGTGGGGGAAATCGGTCAAGAAACGCGGCCAGTATCGGGCACACAATGTTTACCTTGTGAAAGACAGAACAAGTGAAGGCGCCACCACCTACAACATTAGGGAGCTTTAGATTTACCGTTGAACTGTAAAAGTAACCCTGGGGCATCGTAAAGATGACGGTAAACAAGCATCCAGAGATACATGTTTGATAATTGTATGTCCTCCATAACCATGCCAGGGTATGTTAATGAAGTATGCTTCAATCTGACTGGCTGTGACGGAAATGCTTCAATGGCGGTCGGGTGCATTTCTCTTGAGAAGACGGCTCCATGCAGCAGTCGCTGTAGACACTAGTTACGAAAAAGTCTACCCTTGATAACTGTACGTAAGGCTGCGTTCACATAGAAGTATACTATTCGGGTATTCGGGCTCGTTTTTCGAGGGCACGCGAATAGCTTGAATCGAACGATAGGATTTCCTCACACCGGTTCACATAGGAGGGCACTATTCGAAAGTACCGAATAGCTGCGAAAAAGTATAGCAAAGTGGGAATCGAGCTTGTTCGATTTTCTTGCAGCGTATACCGTCTCTCGTTTATGAAATAATGACACTTTTGGTCTGGATTTGCCCTTTAGCAAAAATAAGCATGTAGACTGACATTCTGATGCAGTTTACAAATTGTTAATAAGATTTGCTGGGATGTAGGAGGGAGAAATCCTCACATGCATGGGATGGTGAGCTTGACGGTGCGGGTGATGGTGTACTCGGTGCCCGAATTAGCGAATAGCGAATAGCGAATAGCGAATAGCGAATAGCGAATAGCGAATACCGAATACTTCTATGTGAACGCAGCCTTATGTGTTTGCTTTCAGCTACAGCACCCATAACAGTGCAAGTTCTGAAAGATTTCAGTGTTGCATACGTGAGAATATGACATTAATTGCAATGATATATTGACTTCTCCGATGAAAATCGATGAAAATAGGTCTACAAAATTAATCAAAAATGCTAGAATGTTGTGATTGAAATAAATGTAGCGATCAAAATAAGCAACGCCGATGTTTGTATCATTTCATGTTTATGTCTTTTTTCTTTATCCAAAATCCCTAAATTGACATCTCTCTTTTTGCCTTTCGTGAAGTTATTGAAAAGCCTAAAGTCGATCGAGATGTTTTTGCTCCGTAATGTGAAAATGTTATGTACATTACCTTCATGCACGAAATCATAACATCAAGGTAGGTTTCCCTGTACACTAAAATGCGATAACAAACATGTTCGTTTTCAAAGTCACCGAGATAAGCATCTGTGATTTTAGGATTATTCCTGTAATGCTTATAACAGACAAATTCTGTAACATGTTCAAATTCCCCTTAACAAGTTACCACAGAGCTTGCCGTAGCAACAACTGAATACATTCCTGCCAAGATAAAACTTATAAAGAGCATGTGAATGAAATGCTTCTGTACTATAGGCTGTATTTTTGGAAAAGAAATACATCATAAATTATTGTAATCCATTGAAGAAACGGTATATATTGACCAATGCATAAACTCACTAAATTAAGGCAGGTTTCATAATAGTTACGTTCCGGCGGTGAGCGAGGATGAACTTACTTTAAGAATAAGCTCTATGGGTCGCCAAGTGTCGCACGGGTCGACTTCGCGACGAAATGACTGCTTTCGTAACGAAATTCACCGTGCGACACTTAACTGGCGCCCCATACAGCTTATCCTCGAAGTAAGCTTATCCTTGAAATTAAGGATCACTGTCTGAATGTAACTACAGACTAAAACGTTAGAACCTTTTCATCATGATAGCATTTCTGTTAGGAAAATGTTCCAGCTAGGATAAGCCAGTCCGCAGTTCCACTTTGCGCATGAGCAGAAAAAAGGTCATTCGTACCAACAGGCATTTTGGTTTTTAAATCACTGGAATAAGCATCTGTGATGTAATTATTATTCATGTAATCCTTAGTAATGCTGCTTGCCAGCACATTCACCTGCAAGCAAAAGTGGTATTTGGCAATATCAATACATCAATAGATAGAGATTGTTAATACATTCAATGCAAAATAGTGAAATTGATGCTTTCCTAAGTGTTTATTGACGGATCGTTCTGGTCATCTGGCATTATGTCTGGTCTACCCAAGTTTATTCTTTGTTTTAACAGGATTGAGTGATGAATCCCATAAACTGTTACGTAAAGCTATAAGTCATCCATTATGTCGCTCTGAAAACGAGGCATTCTAATTTCACATCATGTAGTACATAAATTGACAGCTCCATGTACAGATTTGTGGAAGTTATTGTGGTCCTTGAGCAGAGAAACCAATACTCTGAAAAATCTTAAACAAATTACACTGCACAGTGTTGATGCCATGAAGCCTCACATAATATTTCAGAAATGTAGCAGTGTAATTCCATTGACATGTGAAGAATCTATGCATGCCTTCTTCTTTTGTTCTGCTTCCTTGAGCCCTAAATCCAAACTCATGCATTCTTAAAGTGAGGCTGTCATGTCATCATCCTTGTTCATTGCAATTTGCAATAAATTTTGAAAGCATTCTTATTCCTCATCCCAATCACTGTAAATTCTGAAATTCTGTACTCTGTATAAATCAATTGCTTTCAAATGTAAAAGTCTGAAAATCACCCGGAGGTCCCCTTTAAATATCGTTATGAGCTATAATGCACCTGTCTCTGGTAAGGGCATACCATGAGGTATTGTAATGCTTACTTCGGTTGACATTACTGTGGGTGACATTACGGAATAGGCCGTTTTCTTTAGGTATTTTTATTTGTGGCTGTTTTATTCCCGAGAGTGCAGAGACGTGCTATTCCATCAACCTGCTCTTTTAAGCAATTGCTGCAATCCAGTTTTCATATCTTAGGGTGGGATTTCACGGAGCACGCGAACGATTTGCGAATGACGCGAATGGCAAAATCCAGCATTCGCATTTTAGTCTGCAAAAGATCGCCAAACAAACGTGAGGGTTCGGAAGCGTCGTCAATTGTTCGCGAATGTCGTTTTTACTTCGGCGATAATTTCAAAAAAGTTTGAAATTTTTTGCGAACCTTTTCCGCACACTTAGTCGGGATTTGCTCGTGAATTGTTCTCGAAAGTGTCTTTAAAGCTTCGTGATTATGCGCAAGACCTTCGCAAGACACGCGCGATGTTCGCAAAATGTTCGTGAAACCCCAACAGACTCCGAAACTTCGGAGAATGTCTCGCGTATGTTACGCGAAATCTGCGAAGTTTTTCCGATCATTTTACGACGTAATCGCGAACTGTTCGCGTACCTTTTGAGACATTCTCGCGAACGTTTAGCGCACGTTTGAGGGATGTATGCCCTGTACGTTTTCTACAAATAAAAATCGTAGTATACATCTAAACATCAAACAATTAAATATTAACAACTATAGTAACGAAAGAAATTAAAGACTAGCAAAGAGAAAGAATATTTTGATATACAAAAAAAATCGCAGAATACACTTAAATTAATTTCATTTGAACTATAGAGATTATGTGTTGGAGGAACTGCAAAAAAAAAAAGGAACAAATGCTTTACTAGTGGAGATACGTCCTAGGGGGAAAAAAATGTAGGCAAACACACGATAGAGAAATGAGAGAAAAAGAAAGGAGAAATACAGGAAAGAAAAAAAATCAACTCAAGAAAGCTTTTTGAGTTGATTTTTTTCTTGCTTCCACCTCTCCTTGCTACATTTTCTCCCATGATTATTGAAAATGTTTCGTTGTTCGCATTTCCGTCGCGTGTTCTTCGTGTACGTAACATGCTGTACTTTAGCAATGATACACACGACAATCGCACATACGTCGTGGGAACTTCGCACAAATTGCGCAAGAATAGTTTTCGGCTTCATTGTCGGAAAACATTCGGAGAAAAACTTTTCCGAATGTTGGATTTTGTCATTCGCGTCCTTCGCAAATCGTTCGCGTGCTCCGTGAAATCCCACCCTTACTTGTTGTATGTTGGATAACCTCGGACATACTTTCAGGTCAATGCAGGTTGTCAAGAACAACCTCTGTTTGTGAGGTACAAGCATGCATAAAATTTGAATATGTTACGAAAACCGCCTATTCAAGAAAGATTTTTTTTTTTTGAGGGGTGGAGCTTAACGGGTGCCCCCTCCCCCGAAAAAAACCCAAACAAACAATGTTTACAAGCAATACTGATGCAATGATTTCAATCTAACAACTCTAGAATTTACGATATGACGACGTCTATTTATATCAGCTGAATAATAAGTTAGCACGGCACAGGACCGGTTGTCTGTATGTGTGGAGGTGGCGGGGGGGGGGGGGGAGGGGTGGCTGTTATTATGTCTCATACTTATACTTAATGCATTCATTGGATGATGTGCTCGTAAAACGTCCCTAGTTGTCAGAATTATGCGTTCATATAATAGATTGACCGCAAAATTTCCAATGATAACATATTCTGCAGGAAATGCGGTGACATGTAAAACATATCTATCTCCATAAATTGTTGCAGATAAACCTGAACGAAGATTGAATCAGTTTAGGGACACATGCAACTCTCGCATCGCAAGTCATTCTCAACAGATTTACGAGGATTTTGAAACGGGCTCCAGATGAGGCTAAAAACATGAGATAATACGGAGAAAATCCATTTTCCCGCTGAAATCGAATAATGAGCGAACAGGAGGAAATCGAGAGCTGAGCTAACATTTCGTTGGTTGGCTTGTTTAACGACCCATCATAGTAGAATCCATGAGCCTTTTGTCTCTGACAGAAACCCCCCCCCCCCCCACCGATTTCATGATTTTGATATCATTCTGTAGAGCTCTGTGTCTGCATTTCAGCCATTCTCTTGATAAATGCGAGTATCATATATGTTTTTGCAGTCATACGGGATATCTAGGCCCCGTATGTGCTTCAAGGCACTCAGTTCGATAACGTTGCGGTGGCTCACTTTAAAGACCAATTTAACATGGCTTAAGTGATCGTATAGTTTGATTGAGACCTAACTTCGGCTTTCTAACATTTGTTGGTGAGATAATGAGAAACCTCGTATGAAATAGGAAAGAGCATGTAATTCCAAGACGGATTCAAGGTTTATTATGATGAAAAATGGTTTTTAAAATGACTGAGATATCCAAAAACAGGGGCAATTCTAACAAAAGGTGCGACCACCTTTTTTATTAGTGATCGCTTTGTTTTACTTTGTTTCTGGATGTCTCGGCCATTCCAAACCGATTTTCATCTAATTAACTCTGAATTCTTCTTAGAATGGTACGTTCTTATCATTCCATAAGTGGTCTCTTGGTGTCTCGCAAAATGTTAAAAGCCCAATCCTCATTTACACCAATACTAATCATCCGTTTCGATTGTACTCCACGGGCCAGCGAATAGAGTTCGAGGCAATCGGACCATTCTTCTCTCCCCGGTACGTCTACCGGGGTCTCCGAAAGAGACGACCGCCGATGCCACTCTGCTGACTGTGTACGGATGTTCAAATGAATGAATGCAACTACTCTATAACAACAATGACAGCCTCAACGAAAAACAAACAAACAAGCAAAAAAAAAACAACAACAACAACAACAACAACACTCACACATATCCACATGCACACATTCACAGACATGAAGCTTGCGTTAACATACAAACCCACACTCAAGCACTCATTACGTGCATGTTTTAAAATGGGGTGGTAAGTGAGAAACAGATTTTGTCTCCTATTGCACTCATTTCAAAACTATAGTAATATAAGGACGGCGCCACAAAGGTATTTAGTTTGGTGTTAAGATCAAATGGGAATGGGCAGATGTTTCGAAATTAAGCATTTGATGATTACATAATGATCGTGAAAGTATTTTTTCATTGTTAACGAGTCATAATTCACATGAGAGAGGGAATTAAATGGTAGCTTAGATATAACATAATCGTCTGTTTTCTCGGTGCAATAAACATATAAATTAGTTATAACAATCAAAAACGGGTCCTAGGCTAGAAAACACCCCGTCATAAATGAAAGAATCGTATGATTCTTTTTTTA